>NW_006408521.1:33360748-33372195 GCF_000296735.1 Chrysochloris asiatica | reverse complement strand
GTTGGCCCAGGATCATGCAGTGTTTTGTTCTGTTGTGCATAAGGTCACTATAAGTCAGTACTGACTCAATGGCACCTAACAACAGCAATAACAACCTTGTGTTAGTTAAGTAGACATATATTGAACAAGAAAAAATTTGTTCAATACCCAAAAGTTTTAAAATGTATTGATGAGAATTGTATATTTCAAAATAAAACCAGTAGAGCTGACCAGCACCCAAAAATGTTTGTAGAGAGAAATGTTTATAGAGAGAGTGATTTAAGATGACATGGTAGCATTAAGAATTAAAAAGAAAATTTTTTGAATTTATTTGAAAATTTATAAATAATTCTGGATAATATTTTATAAGAATAAAGTCTAAAATTTAAAGAACACTCATGATACATGATAGAAATCTAAGTAGATAAATATGAAATAGTATGGAGATAGTCAGAGTTGTAGACTCCTTAAAAGGCACAAGGACCAGCTTGTTTTGCTAGAGACTTATAATACACCATCAAGGATGAAGGTCTTCCTGCATTCTGAAAATTATTAGAACAGAGTAAAAGTTGAAAAGGATCTCACCTCAGTCAAAAATAACACTAAAAAAAAATCAAACAGCAAACATTAAATATATATATTATATATAACATTTCTCATATTTCAGCAAAATATGACTTATTTTTAAGGAAAACAAATCTTGCAGACCCATATTACTTATATATATTTTGAACCACAAGGTTGGCAATTCAAACTCACCAGCCACTCCTTGGAAACCCAATACAGGGTTGCTTTGAGTTGGAACCAATTCAATGGCATTTAACAGCAACAATCATATTACTTATACTACTGGAAGTAAAAAGTATTGCAACAAGGATTCTGGGTCAGACTTGCATGAACTTACTCCAAACAAAACATTTGTGAACATCAGTGGGTGTCTACAGCCTCATTGTCTCAGCCATACCCTTATCTAGGCTTGTAAGGGTGCCTTCAATAGAAAGGTCCAATCAATATTGTGGCTTCCTAGGGAATTTGCTAGACCAGTTAAATTCAAGAAAGAGAGATTATGATGATTATTAGTTGAATTCCAAAAGGGTAATCACAATACAGATTTTTCTCTAAGGATAAAGGACAATCACATACAACACAGGGGACTTATTATGAAGACATTTTAAGGGCATTGCTTTGTTGAGAGAAAGATCAGGAAGGTTATGCTGAGTAATTTTTCTCATTCATGACAATGCACATGCTTATTCTTCAAGGGTAATAAGGGCTGTCCTATGAGAATTTCATTGGGAAACATTACCCTCTAACTCTGATCTTGCTCCTTCAGGCTTCTTTTTGTTCCTGAAACTCAAAGAACTTTTCAACAGTACATGGTTTGAATCCCTCAGGGTGACAAAATGCTGTTTTGACATTGTGTAAATGGAAGAGCACAGACTTCTTTAGGGTGGGAATGTTGTTAAGTGATGTCAAGTCAGTTCTGACTCACTGCAACCCTGTGCAAGGTTTTTTGAGGCTGTAAATCTCTGCAGGAGCAGAAATCCTCATCTTTCTCCTGAGGAATAGCTGGTGAATTCAAATTTCTGACTTCGTTGTTCACAGTTCAGTATTTATCCTCTATAGCCATCCAGCTCCCAGAACCTTATCAGGTGGGACATTTCCATTAGAAAGGGCTATAAGACCAGCCTGGAACAGCTAGATCAACAGAAGATACATTGTCAAAGAAATATCAGCAGGAAAAATCCAAAACAAAAATGTCAGTACTATTGGCTACTACAAGAACAAGCAAGTTGTTCACCAGGGAGCCATCAAGGCAAGCAATCAAGTCCCTTCAGAACAAACCCCCCTCCAAGACTGAAACTCAAAGGGAATACATGAGCAGGCATGTAAGCTTTCTGGTGACCACGTTGATCTACTGGTGAATGGAAGAGGGGGAAAGGCAGCAACGAAGAAATAGGCTGAGTTCAACCATATCTCATAGACTCCTGTTGACCTGGAGATGAGACAGAGAAGAGGAAGGGCTGGTTGGTCTGAAGTGTGGTGAGACCTGGGGACTCCTGAGCCCATGGACAAGGACATAGCCACAGAGGACTAGAACTTAGAGTGAAGATGCATAAGAATGCCCAGACTGCAGAGAGTACCCATTTGACCTAGACTCGATGGCTTGTTAATCAGAACTCGACTAGAGGAAGATAAAAAAAAAACATTTTTTGATGATGGAAACAAGTATAAATTGCTACAATTTGGTGAACTTGACCTATACTTATGGATTTAGTAGCTCAAGTTACCAACTGAGAGTGAAGGATTCTTCACATTAAATATCAACCATATCTTTTCTGTATACTGGTAGATAGGGATGGGCAACTTAGACATTGGCTACCTAAAATGAGGGGGCAATAGAGGCACAGAGTGACTGGCTTACATGTTTTTAAAAGGGAGTTTCATTTAAGAGTGTGCAGGGGAAGGTAGAGTGCCCACTGAATAGTTATTTTATCTTATCTTGACAGGTCTGGTGAAAGGAGATAGGGATAGGATTCTTGTGATTCAATAGTGAGTAATTGTTATCATGACTAATTACTACTGTCACAATTATAAAGGTAGAAATTTTGTAACAAAAACACGGAAGTGGTTAATCTTACAGTCCAGAAACAGAGGAACCTAGGACCACCAAGGCAGAAGAGCACAAGTGGAATGCGGGACCATATCCAGAAAAGCAGCGACACCAGAGATGGAGGCAGAGATCAGGACATGGAGAGAGGGAGCAGTTGAGGACTCTGGATTCATGGAAAGAGAGGGACTGGGTGCTGGTGGCCAGGAGGCAGGCTTGCAGAATGTGCCCTTTGGTTGTTTAAATTACAGTCTCGGAAACCTTGTACAGGGTCACTATGAATCGGAACAAACTCCATGGCACATAACCACCACCACCACCACCAATATACAGATGATACAACCTATGTTGCTGAAAGTGAAGAGGACTTAAAATACTCAGTGACAAAGATCAAAGACCATACCCTTTGGTATAGTTTGCATCTCAGTGTAAAGAAAACAAAAACCTCACCATTGAACCAATAAATAACATAATGATAAGTGGAGAAAAGATTGAAGTTTTCAAAGACTTCATTTTGCTTGGATCCACCATCAACACTCAATGAAGTAGCAGTCAAAAAATCAAAAGACACATTGCATTAGGCAAACCTGCTGTACAAAACCTCTTTAAAGTGTTCAAGAGCAAAGATGTCTTTTTGAGGACTAAGGTGTGCCTAACCCAAGCCATGGTGTTTTCAATAGCTTCATATGCATGTGAAAGTTGGACAATAAATAAGGAGAATTGATACATTTGAATTATGGTGTTGGAGAAAACTATTAAAAGTTCCATGGACTGCCAGAAGAAGAAACAAATCTCTGTTGGAAGATGTACAACCAGAATGCTCCTTAGAAGCCATGATGACCAGACTTTGTCTCTCATTATTTGGACATATTATCAGAGGGACCAAACCCAAGAGAAAAATGTGCTTGGTAAAGTGGAGAGTCGGCAAAAAAAGGAGGAAGACTCCCAATGAGATTGATTTACACATTGGCAGCAGCCATGGGCTTTAGAATTATAATGAGTGTGATGTTGCTGCATAACTGGGCAGTTTTCTTCTGTTGTGCATAAGGTCCCTATGAGTCAGAACTGACACCATAATAACCTAGTCCTGCAAAAGCTAGACAATGAATAAGGATGAGTGCTGAAGAATTGATGCCTTTGAATTATGGTGTTGGTGTGGAATATTGGCATTAAAATGGATTGTCATAGAATAAACAGAGTTGTCTCAAAAGAACTGTGCAGATTCCCCTTAGAAGCAAGGCTGGTGAAAATGTGTCTCACATCCATTGAACATGTTATCAGGAGGAACTATTCCTGAAATCAAGGCATCATTCCTGGTAGAAAGTCAACAAAGAAAAAAAGTGGAAGACCTTCAACAGGATGGACTGACATAGTGATTCCAACAATGGAGTCAAACATAACAAGTGTGAGGATGACTTAGGTTAGGCAGCATTTTATTCTATTGTATTTAGGGTCATTATGTGTGAGAACTGAACTGATGACATCCAACATCGACAACTGAGTGAAAACCAAACATAACAATCCCAAGGAAATCCATGTCAAGATATATGTTAATTAAACTTCTGAAAGTTACAAATAAAGAAGAAGTTTTAATACAGGAAGAAAGAAATGACTTATAAGGAAAAATAATCTGGGTGACAGATTTCTTACCAATTACCATGGAGGCCAGAGGAAGCATCATGGAAATTTACAAGTTCTGAAAGAAAAGCGTTCTATATCCATTGAACTTAATCTTCAGAAATTAAGAAGATATTAAGAAATTCCCATAAAAGGAAAACCGGAAATTAGTCCCAACAGCCCTATTGTAAAAGAGAGACTGAAGGAAGTCCTTGAAGCAAAAAGATGATAAAAGAAGGATTTTAGTAACACAGAAAGGAAAAACACAGCAAGAGATAAAATATGTAGGGTGGAAGGATCCTCACGCTGCCTAAAGCCCATGGGACTGGATGCAGAGAGAAGACTCATAAGTACCAATTCATGTTCAATACCAGCTATAACTTGTATAAGAAAAACAGAAGGCAACGCTGTGCATACTCTTTGAACTCTTTCCTAAACTTCTCTCTGCTCTCTCCTTATCAGGGACATATCATTGAATTTGTATCTGTTTCATGCATGTTTATGATGACCTCATATTTCAGAGTTGATCAGTCTTTCATCATTATTATAAACAAAGATCCATACTACTTAAAGTTCATTTCTTCTCCTTACCTACGTGGAACAAGGAGTAAAGTGGTTAGTGTCTGATTCACCAAGCTTCTTCCAAATGAAAGACCTGTATAAATTGAGAGTTGCTGTTCTCATTTCTGAATAATGTTGTTGTGGTGCTTAGGTGTCATCAAGTTGGTTCCAACTCATAGGGACCCTATGTACAACAGAACCTCAGAAACCCAATGCAGGAACGGACTCCACAACACATAACCACCATCACCACATCAAAAATGTTAGCACTTTCACAGCATGGCAACAGCTTTGCAAATTCCTACATGGTGAGGGTTGAACTAGCAAAGACCAGCAAAGGCTGGTCCAGTGTGCCAGGAGGCCTGCCTTGGAGCTCTCTGCAGTGCATCCCCAAGGACAGGTTCAGTAACAACTTGTCCCAGCCCCAGTACCTGAACAGTGAGAGCTGCATCCAGGGAGCAGGCCATCACAGAGCAAGGATTCAAATAAGCAGCCTGGAGCAGGCCTTGGAGCAGAACACTGACAACCCTCTCAGCAGTCCAGTGGAGTGATGCAGCCTTGGAACCAGAACAATGGTGGGGGTAGGTGAATGGGCTGCACTCCTGGAGTAGAACAGTCCTGGGGAAATGCTGAGGCATGAGCAGGTCTGATCACCGGGGTTCAGAGGGACAGAGCTTGGGCTCCTTGAGCACCGCAGATGGCACTCAGCCTTCACACCATCACCATGTCAGTCCTTAGGGCTCCACAAGCTATTTTTAAAAAAATGATCTCACAGTTTAAGAATCTATAATTAATCCTTTTCCTTTTCCCTTGTTTACAAACAAAATTTATTTTTTTACCATTTTATCCTATATACAGCAAGAATAATTCTATTTTACCAGCCAAAGTAATTTATGGCTCTTCTTAAATATATCCAACTGTATTTGAGCTTCCTAAGAAGACAGCATTGTATACTGGAAAGCAAAGCAAAGGAAGACTGAGAATTCTGCTCCTGGTTCTTTAACTCACTTTAAGGTCCCATCTGGACTTAAGTTTCTTTAGCTGTGATGTGTATTTTGTGGCATCTATTTTTCTTAAAGTCCATGGATGTGGTGAAGCTCAGATAAGTTAATGGAAATAAAATCACTTTTGAAAGTATATGGCACTAAAGAATAAATATGACCTATGAAAGCTACTGAGGAAGCTGAAAATAGAATCTCTAAAGAGTTCCTCCAGCTTTGCATTCGATGGCTCTATGTCTCTATTCAGTCAATAGCCAAAGTAAAATGACATTTTCCTGGCAATTTCAAGGTGTTCTGCCAGTTTCCTTGATAGATCATTTCCCTGACCATGGAGATTGCTCTGTTCAGTGACAAAAAAAGCCATAATCACCTTGTTTTAAGGCATGTGTATGATAATGATGTTGACAGCATTGTAGCTGAATGAGTTATGAGGTCGATCAGTCCTTGAAATGAAGCATGGATTCAGTTCTCCCACCTCCTTTTTCTTTACATTTTGAAACATAAGATCCATTAGACTCTGTAAAGCCAATTTTATGATATCAAATCCATGTACCTACACCATCCCTGTGCAGATCACCCCAGTATAAGTATAGTTACCTTCTCAAGGCCTGCTTTTATTTCTTGTACTTTGCTTGGGACACTTACTATGTTACCACAGTTAACCCATTTTATTTACTTCAATAATATCCAAAGACCTGGGGGCTGGAACAAGTTAGGAATGGTATAAAGTAAAGAAAAACTCCCTTGTACATGGCTGCCATTCATTAGCTTGTGGATGGATAATTAGAACAAATCTTTATTCAGAACCTATTAAACATTCTTTTGTGAGTTAATTTACCTTGCCTAAGGAAATATATGCTGAGCAAATAATCTGAGAAGTTGGGTTATATGAAGAAAAACATGACATCAGGATTGGAGGAAGACTCATTAACAACCTGCAATATGCAAATGATACAACCTTGCTTGATCAATGTAAAGAAGACAAAAATCCTCACTACTGGACCAATAAACAACATTCTTATCAATGGAGAAAAGATTGAAGTTGTCAAGGACTTCAATCTTCTTGGATCAACGACCAATACTTATGGAAGCAGCAGTCAAGAAGTCAACTGACGTATTGTACTAGGCAAATCTGCTGCACAAGACCTTTTTCAAGTGTTGCAGAGCAAAGATGTCAGCTTGAGGACAAAGGTGTGCCTGCCCCAAGCCGTGGTATTTTCAATAACCTCATATACATGCAAAAGCTGGACAGGGAATAAGGAAGACTGTAGAAGAATCGATGCTTTTGAGTTATGGTGTTGGAGAATATTGGAAGTGCCATGGCTGCCAAAAGAACCAACAGATCCGTTTTAGAAGAAGTGCAGCCACAGTGCTCCTTGGAGGCCAGGATAGCCAAACTCCATCTCTCATACTTCGGACATATTGCAGGAGGGACCAGTTGCTGGAGAAGGATTTCATGTTTGGTAAAGTGGAGGTTCAGCAAAAAAGAGGAAGACCCCCATTGAGATGGATTGGCACAGTGAAAGTAGCGATGGGCTCAATGTTGGTACAGGACTGGGCAATGTTTTGTTTTGTTGTGCATAGAGTCACTATGAGTTGGCACCAACTTAACGGCACCTAACAGCAACAACTTCAGGTCATGCAATATCATCTCAACCTCCAAAGGAGATAGAAATTAATGCCAGCCATTTGGTGGTGAACCATGTCTGAGTCCAATCTCCTATGCCAGGCTTGGTTGGCAATATTCCACATATATCATTACTGGGAGAATTTAGCTTTGTCTATGACTCTATAGTGAGAGGGTAATCAGAAGCTTCAGGCATGCAACTCTTAGGAACTTTGCCCCTTGTGCCTCTTCCCTATGTACACTATATTGCATAAGTTCTTTGAATAATGTGTTAACCTGAAGACAAATTCATTATAATATATGGGACCATCAGGATAGATGGAGATAGGTTTGCCATCAGATAACCATGGATATATGAACCAAATTTAGGAAAATTTGAAGTTGAAATAGAAAATAAAAATATTGTTATCCTAGACATTAGTGAGCTGAGATGGACTGATATTGGCCATTTTGAATCCAACAATCTTATGTTTTATGATACCAGGAATGACATATTCAAGAGGAATGACATCAGTTTCAACATCACAAAGAACATTTCAAGATCTATCTTGAAGTACAATGCTAGGGAGGGAGACCCCCAAAAAGATGGTTTGGCATAGTTGCAGCAACAATGGACTCAAGCAGAACAACAAATGGGAGGATAGTGCAGGACCAGGTGTTTCATTCTGTTGTAAATAGGGTTGTTATGGGTCAGAACCTACTCAATGGTGCCTTCCAACAACAACAAGGAAGACCAGTTAATATCACTATTATTCAAATTTATGCACCAACCACAAAAGCCAGTGATGATGAAATTGAAGAATTCTACCAACTTTCTTCAGACTGGTTGATCAAGCATCCAATCAAAATGCATTGGCAATTACTGGTGATTGTAATGCAAAATTAGAAACACAAACAAAGGATAAGTAACTGGAAAATAAGACCTTGGTTATAGAAATTATGCTAGAGATCACATGATAGAATTCTGTTTGATCAACAGCTTATTTATTGTAAATACATTTCTAAACATTATAAAAGATGACTATACATATGGAATTCTCCAGATAGAATACACAGGATCTGTGGGGAAACGAAAGTGGAGAAGCTCAATATCATCAGCTAAAACAAAGCCAGTGGTCAACTGTGCTCCTATGCAAGTTCAGGCTGAAGATGAAGAAAAAACAAGTTCACAAGAGCCAGAATATCCCACCTGAGTTTAGAGACCATCTAAAGAACAGAGTTGATGCATTATTTATAGACACTAACGACAGAAGCCCAGAAGAGTTGTGGGATGACATCAAGACCATCATACAGGAAGAAAAATAATAAGAAAGACAAAAAATGGATGTTCGAAGAGACTTGGTATTTAGCCTAGATAATCTAACACAACTGAAAGGAATGAGGAAGTAAAAGAGCTGAACAGAACATTTCAAAGAGCAGTTTGAGCAAACAAAGCAAAGTACTATCATGAAATGCGCAAAGACCTAGAGTTAGAAAATCAAAAGGGGAGAATATCTTTCTCAAGCTGAAAGAACTGAACAAAAAATCAAGACCTCAACTTCCAACAATGAAGGATTCTATGGGCAAATATTGAAGGATGCAAAAACTTCAAAATAAATTGGAAGGCATACACAGAGTAACTTTACCAAAAAGTAATGGTTAATGCTCAAACATTTCAAGAGGTAGCATAAGATCAAAACCCAATGGTACTGAAGGAAGAAGTCCAAATTACAATAAAGGCATTGGCAAAAACAAGGCTCTGAGAATTGATGAAAAAAAAAAAAAAAAAGAAATCTTTCAGCAAACTGAGGAAGCACTGGAGGCACTCACACATCTCTGCCAAGAAATATGGAAGAAAGTTACCTGGTCATCAAATTGGAAGAGATCTATAGTTCTGCTCATTCCAAAGAAAGGTGAACCAATAGAATGTAGAAAGCATCGACCCATATCATTAATATCACATGCAAGTAAATTTCGGCTGAAGATAATTAAAAAATAGTTGCAATAATACATTGACAAGGAACTCCCAGAAGTTCAAGGCAGACTCAGAAGAGTTCATGGAACCAGGGATATCATTGCTGACATCAGATGGATCTTCATTGAAAGTAGAGAAAATAATACAAGAAAGATGCTTGTTAGTGTTTTATTGGCTATGCAATAGCTTTCAACTATGCTGATTGTAACAAAGTATGGATAACATTGTGAAGAACAGGTATTCCAGAACACTTAACTGTATTCATGAAGAATCTGTGCATAAACCAAGAGACAGTCATTAGAACATAACAAGGGAATACTGAATGGTTTAAAATCAGGGAAGGTATATTTCATGATGGTATCCTTTCACCATACTTATTTTATCTGTATGCTGAGCAAATAATCTGAAAACTAGATTATATGAAGAACAACGTGACATTAAGACTGAAGGGAGAGTCATTAACAACCTCTCATATGCAGATGCCACCATCTTGCTTGCTGAAAGCCAATAGGACTTGAAATATTTACTGATGTAGCTCAAATTATAGACTTCAGTATGGTTTGTACCTCAATGTAAAGAAAAAGAAAATTCTCAAAATGAAACCAAAAATAGCATCATGATAAATGGAGAAAAGACTGAAGAGTTCATTTTACTTGGTGCCACAATCAACACTCATAAAAGCAGCTGTCAAGAAATCAAATCAGCAAAGATATCCATTTGAGGACTAAGGTACACCTGATCCAAGCCATGGTATTTTCAGTGGCCTCATATGTAGAAGTTAGGCAATGAAAAAGTAAAACTGTCAAAGAATCGATGCATTTGAATTACAGTGTTGGAGAAAAATATTAAAATTAGCATGGACTGCCAGAAAAACAAATAAACCTGTCTTGGTACAAGTACAACCAGAAAGTTCCTTAGAAGCCAGAATGGTGATACTTCATCTCTCATCCTTTGGACATATTAGCAGAAGGGACTAATCCCTGGAGAATGGCATCGTACTTGGAATAGTGGTGGGTCAGTGAAAAAGAGGTAGCCTTCCAATGAGATAGATTGACACAGTGGCAGTTACAATGTGCTCAAACATTACAACAATTGTAAGAATGGTATAGGACCAGGCAGTGTTCTGTCCTGTTGTGCATAGGGTCGTTATGAGTCATAGCCAACTATACAATATCTAACAAGAAAAATATTGCTTGCATGAAAGCCCAACTATGAAAACTACTTCTTATTCTAGAGTGTGTTGAATAAATTTATTTGCATTATTTAGTGTTTTCTTGTTGTTAAGTCCTGTAGAGTCAGGTTAGACCCATAGCCACCCTGTATAGGGGTTTCTGAGGCTATAAATCTTTGCAGTAGCAGAAGGACAAGGTTGTTGTGACTTGGAACCAACTGGATGGCAAATAACAACAACACTATGCATATACAGACACATATGAGGGTAATTCAAAGAGGATTCTGGTTCATACATGCACAAGTTTATTTCAAACAAATCATGTTTAAACATAGCTCAGAAGTCAGTGGGGGTCTGCAGAAAAGTTTTCTCAGTAATATATTTGTCTTATATTTGTTAAGCGCCATCAAGTCGGTTCAACTTCTGAGGAGTAGCTGGTGGGTTTCATCTGCCAACCTTGTAGGTAAAACTGACGTTACGGTCCTACAATGCCACACCAGGACTTAAAATGCCTTAAAAAACAAAAGTCCAGTTGAAACAATGCTATCTGAGGCGATCTACTAGGCCAGTTAAATTCTGCTCAGACTGTTTTTGTTAAGATTTTGAAGGGGTAATCTTGATAGATTCTCTTGAAGGATGCAGGATAATCAGATGAACATATTATGAAGAAGTTGTAAGGAAATTAAAAACTGCCAGGAATATTGTACCAAGAAAAATCGTTTCCATTCTTCAAGGGTAGCACAGACTGTCCTGTGAGAATTTCTTTAGGAAATTTTACTCCTTTCCCCCTACAGTCCCTTCAGATTTATTTTTGTTCCCCAAACCCAAAGGACATTAAATATGAACAAGATTTGTGTCCCTCAAGAAACTCCCAATGGCTATTTTTATATGATATAAATCAAAGAACAAAAAATTCTTTGGAGAAA
>NW_006408521.1:33339257-33359963 GCF_000296735.1 Chrysochloris asiatica | reverse complement strand
CTATTGAAAATATCTTGACTTAGGTCAGGCGCACATTAGTCCTCAAACTGCCATCTTCGTTCTTGAATACTTTAAAGATGTCTTGTGCAGCAGATTTGCCTAATGCAATACATCGTTTGATTTATGACTGCTGCTTCCATGAGTGTTGATGGTTGATCCAAGCAAAATGAAGTCTTGGACAACTTCAATCTTTTCTACATTTATATTGATGTTATTTATTGGACCAGCAGTGAGGATTTTTGTTTTCTTTACATTGTGGTGCAATCCATACCAAAGGTATGATCTTTGGTCTTCATCAGCAAGTTTTTAAAGTCCTGGTTGCTTTCAGAAAACAAGGTTGTTTCATCTGCATATTGCATGTTGTTAATAAGTCTTCCTCCAATCCTATGTCACAGTTTTCTTCACATAATCTAGCTTCTCAGATTATTTGCTCAACACACAGAATGAATAAGGATAAGAGAGAATACAGCCATGGCACACACCTTTCCTAATTTTAAACTATTTGGTGTTTCCTTGTTCTATTAGAACAAGTGTCTCTGGGTCTAATGAGAACAATTAAGGGTTCCAGGAAACTCATTCTCCCCAATGCTATTAGTAGTTTCCAGAAATGATCCACACAATCAAAAGCCTTTTCTTAGTCAATAAAGCACAAGTAATCACCTTTCTGGTATTCTCTGCTTTCAGCCAAGATCCATCTGAATCTGATTTGAATCTCTGTCAGTTCCCTATCAATGTACTGTAAAAGCCATTTAAAAAATATCTTTAGAAAAATTTTCTTGCATGCAATATTAATGATATTGTCCAATAATTCCATTGGGTCACTTTTCTTTGGAATGAGCACAAATATCTATCTCTTCCAATCAGTTGGTCAAGTAGTTGTCTTCCAAATTTCTTGACATAGATGAGTGAGTGCCTCCAGTGCTGCATCAGTTTGTTGAAAGATGTCAATTTGTATTCCACCAATTCTGAGTCTCATTCTATGGTAACACCTTCAGTGCAACTTGGGCATCTTCTTTTAGTATCATTGGCTCTTGAGCATATGCTACCTCTTAAAATGGTTGAACATTGACCATTTATTTATGGTATAGTGACTCTGTGTTTTCCTTCCATCTTCTTTTTATGCTTTCTGCATCATTCAATATTTTACCTATTTGCTGTTGTTGTTGTTGTTAAGTGCCATTGAATCTGCTCTGACTCATAGCGACCCTGTTTATGGTTTCCAAGTAGCAGCTGGTGGGTTTGAACTGCTGACCTTGTGGTTCACAGTCCAGTACTAATCCTACAGCATCACACCAGGAGTCCATTTCCCCCATAGAATCCCTTAATATTGCAAGTCAAATCTTGAATTTTTCCTTCCGTTCCCTTTGCTTAGAAATGCTTAGCATATTCTTATCTTTTGATTTTCTAACTCCAGACCTATGCACAATTTCATTTTAATACTTGACTTTGTCCTCTCAAGTTGCCCTTTGAAATTTTATGTTCAGCTCTTTTATCCCCTCATTTCTTCTATTTGCCTTAGGATCTTGATGCTGGAGAGCAAGTTTCAGAGCCTCTTCTAACATTCATTTTGTACTTTTCCTTCCTTCTTGTCTTCTTATTGAACGTTTGCCCTCTTCCTGTTTGATGTTCTTGATATCATCCCACAACACTTCTGGCCTTAGGTCATTAGTGTCTAATTTATCAAATCTGTTGTTGAGATGATCTCTTAATTCAGGAGGGCTTTGTTCATGGCCATGTTTTGATTCTTGTGAAGTTGTTCTAATTTTCTTCAGCTCAAGACTGAACTTGCACATAAGCAATTGATAGTCTGTTCCACAGCCTGCCTTTGGTCTTGTTTTGGCTGAAATATGGAGTTTTTCTTCCATCTCTTTCCACAGATGTAGTCAATTCTATTTCTTTGTATTCTAGCTGGTGAGGCTCATGTGAATAGTCATCTGTTTCGTTTTTAAAAAGGTATTTGCAATGAAAAAAGTCATTGTTCTTACAAATCCTCTTATAGGATCGCCGCCAGCATCATTTTGATCACCAATGCCATATTTTTAGCAAATGATCCTTCCTCTTTATTTTCAACCTATGATTTTAATTACCAGTAATTACGAATACATCTTGATTGCATATGGGATCAATTTCATATTGAAGAACCTAGTAGAATTCTTTAATTTCATCATTACTGGCTTTAGTGGTTGGTGCATAAAGTTGAAAAACAGTTGTATTAACTGGTCTTCCTTGTAGGCGTATATATGGATATTATCTAATCACAGTGTTGTACTTCAAGAGCACTCTTGAAACATTCTTTTAGATGATGAATGTGACACCGTTCCTCTTCAATTTGTCATTCCTGGCATAGTAAACCATATAGTTGTCAGATTCAAAATGAACCATATCCGTCCACTTTAGTTCACTAATGCCTAGGATATTGATATTGCAGCATTCCATTTCATTTTTGATAACTTCCAAATTTCCTAGATTCATACTTCGTACATTCCATGTTGATATTATTAATGCATGTTACTGAGCTTCTCCTCATTTTGCATTTTCCCTATCAGCATATGAATGGCTCGAAAGCTTTACTCCGTTCATGTCATCACAGTCTATACTTTGAAGAGGCAACCCTTTCCCAGTCATATTTTCAGTGTCTTCCAACCTGAGGGGCTCATTTTCTGGAATTATATAGTGTAATGGTTAGAAGTTGGTCTGCTAACCTCAACGTCAGCAGCTCAAAACTGCCAGCCATTCTGCAGGGGGCTAAATGAAGCTTCTGATTCCATAAAGATTTCCAGCCTCTGAAACCCTATGTGGGGTCGCTATGAGTCAGAACCGACTCCACGACACACCACCACCACCACCGCCATATGAAAATATTCTGATTTTCTTCATCATGTTTTAATATTGAATATTCTGATTTTTTTTTCTGACAGTGTTCCACTGCTATTCATAAAGTTTTCAGTGATTAAATATTTGAAAGTAGTCCATCTCTTCTTCCTAGTCTGGAAGCTCATCTGAAACCTGTCCACCATGGGCGACCCTGCTAGTATTTAAATGATCAGTAAAATAGCCTCCAGAATCACAGTAAAGCTTTTGTTTGGGAACATATCTGAAAGAAAGAAGCTAGTATACAGCAGACTCTTTTCTACGTGTTGTCTCACTTCACACTTAGTTCTTTTCTTCTTGTTCCAGGCCTTGTTATTCCAGGGATTTGACTCCCAAATGGACCAACTCTCTGTGACATACACAGCACTAATGCAAGGTTTTATCAAAAGGAATCTAAAGATAGAGAGATAGAGGGAGAATAATTGTCTCATTAAGTAGATGATAATTGCAATTATTCACCAAGAATTATGAATCGCAAATGAGAATTGCAAAGTCAATAGGGAAACAATTTGGCTATATATACTCATATTAAGCAGCCTAATAAAACCCACTTTGCTTTGCTTTGCTTCCACTCTTGTTTTCATCAAGTGTTTTGTAGGAGTGCAAATCTTGATGAATTATTCCTGTCTCTTGCCATGCAGGGAAAAGAAGCGGTGTACTGTAATAAACATGTTGGTGGCTGTAAGATCCTCTCATGCTAGGATCACCTACTATTAGATTCCACAGGGTTTTCAGTTTATCCTCACTCAAAATCATGATTTCATGTGACACTACAATCATAGCACACTCTGAGGAATGGCATACATTCTATAACCACTCTGTACGTAAGAAAAATGTAGACTGAAAAGGCATAATCACTATCCTAAGGTCGTACAGTCAGGGGCTGCAGTGGAAACTGGGTCTGTTTATTACTAATGATGGGAAATTGTTGCCCATAAATTACATTACCTGAATTCAATGCTTTTAGCTTCCACAAACTGAGATTTCATCTCAGATTTACCTGAACAATAAGATTATAAATTGGTTTATGTATCTCATAAGTTCAAATGTAGGCAGGTAGGTATAATAGTTGATTTCATCTAGTGGCTCATAAATATTAGCTAGGGTCTAGTTTTTGTTTTTGTTTTCTTCTGTATTATTTCTTCCTTCCTTCATTTTCTTAAGAATGATTCACTGCATGTCACAAAATAACTTTCAACTGCTTCTGGGAGTCAAAGAGAGTAGACAGGACAGTAGGAAGAAAAATGTATTTACAAGTCTTTCAATGGGTCTATTTAAAGGAACCACAAGGCCAGTAGTTTAAAACCATCAGCACCTCCTCAGAAACCCTACACAGGGTCACTATGAGACAGAACTGACTCAATGGCACTTAACAACAAATAGTTTAAATGCCCTTTCCAGAATCAATTGTTGTACTCCAGGGGCAGGTTCATCTCACTCACCACCACACACAAAAAAATGGAGGTGAGTTGCACTGCTACATGATCAAGCAAGACACTTGCATCAACTGATTCAGACACAAGCAGTTTACTAGCAAAGTGAAAGTTTGTTTTTGAAGAAGCGAGCCGGTCTGTCTCTGTAGAATGGAGAAGATCAGGTGGGATCTTGGCTCTGCGTTTTTATTATATCTGCTGTAACATATGGGGGGCAATATTCATTCAATTTCTGGGGATGGGGTGGAGGTTTCACGGTGGCACCCCTTTTCTGGTTCTTACTAGATCCATTATGAACTCTTGTGGCGCTGTAGGATCAACACTGGAATGTAAACCACAAGGTCAGCTGTTCAAGCCCACCAGTTGCTCAGAAACACTATACAGGGTCACTATGAGTTGAATTGATTCAACAGCATTTAATGCCCATTATGGTGCCGGGTTGGGGAGTGTGCAATTTAGCATGCTTTTAAAAGCAAAAGTGAGTTAAAAGTCACCTTGCTTTCAGCTGCACGTTCCCAGGTTTAGGGAAAGTTCCTAGCTAATGACGCTTTCCCTTTAGCTGGTTGCCGGACTTGATTGGCTGTTTCTGCTTGGTGCTTTGGCCTTTAATGGTTCTTCCACTTTGTGGTTGATTGCACTTGGTTGATTGTTTCTCTACCATGGTCCCAGATCCTGTTTCCTTTCTCCTTGCCCTTAGACTGCCTCTATCATAGATGCTGTTATTAATACCATGTGCTGACTGACGTTAGTCATTGATGATGTTCATTTCTTTATCAATAACCACATCAAATAAATTTTTCTAAAGATAATTCAAAAGTCATTACAGCAGTACATGGATAGGGAGCTTCCACAAATTTAAGGCAGAATAAGAAGATGATGTGGAGCTAGGGATGTTGTTGCTGTTAAGCGCCATTGAGTCAATTCTGACTCATAGAAACCCTGTGTAGGGTTTCCATGGAGAAGCTGGTGAGCTTGAACCACCGACCTTGCAGTTCAAATGACTTTGCAATCTGAGGCATTAGCCCACAGTGCCACACCAGGGACTCCTAGGGATATCATTACTGAAATCAGATGGATCTTGGCTGTAAGGAGAGAAAACAAGAAAGATGTTTACTTGTGCTTTATTGACTATGCAAAGGCATTCAGCTGTATGGACCTTAACAAACTATGGATAACATTGTGAAGAATGAGCATTCCAGAACACTTAATTGTGCTCATAAGGAACCTGTACCTAAACCAAGAGGCAATCATTACAACAGAACCAGGGGATACTAAATTATTTTAAATCAGTGAAGCTGTGTGTCAGGGTTGTATCCTTTCGCCATACTTATTCAATCTGCACGCTAAGTAAGTATTCTGAGAAACTGGGTTATATGAAGAAGAACAAAGTGGCATCAGGATTGGAGGAAGAGTCATTAATGCCTGTGATCTGCAGAGACCACACCTTGCTTGGTAAAAGCAAAGAGGATTTGAAATACTTACTAATGAAGATCAAAGCCTTAGTACAGATTGCACCTCAAGGTGAGAAAACAAAGAGCTTCACAAGTGGACCAGTAAATAGCATCATGATGAATGGAGAAAAAGATTGACATTATCAAAGACTTTATTCATTTCATTTGGATCTACAAGCAATGTTCATGAAAGGAGCAGTCAAGAAATCAAACAACATATTACATTAGCTAAATCTGCTGTAAAAGATCTCTTTAAAGTGTTAAAGAGGAAAACATACCAGTTTGAGAACTAGAGTGTGCCAGACCCAAGCCATTGCATTTTCAAAAGTCTCATATATATGTGGACGTTGGACAACAAATAAGGAAAACCAGAGAAGAATAGATGCATTTGAATTGTGGCGTTGACCAAGAATATTGAAAGGACCATGGACCTCCAGAAGAACAAATAAATCTATCTCAGAAGAAGTATAACCAGACTGTTCCTTAAAAGTGAGGGTTTCCATGAACTATTGCTAGATTCGAACTGCCAACCTTTTGGTTAGTGTAGTTAGAAGTACAGTGAACACCACACCAGACACATAGGTTAGAAACATTTATTTCCCATTTTATCATAAGTTAAACTGCCTTCTTCCTTGCTTGTCTTGGGGAAAATTAAAAGATGCCTGGTTGTTTTTATTAAGTGTTGTCGAGTTACTTTGGCCCTGCATAGGATTTCCAAGAAAGGGTTGGTGTGTTTGAACAGCTGGCCTTGTGGTAGCAGCCCAGTGCTTAACCTCCCAGGACTCATCAGGCTTTTAAAAGATTCCATGTCGTTGTTGTTGTTAAGTGTTATGACATTGGTTTCGACTCATAGCAACCCTGGATAGAGTTTCCAAGGAGTGGCTGGTAGGTTTGAACTACTAGCCTTTTGGTTAGCAGTATAGTGCTTATACAAAAGCGGCACACCACCACATCCAAAAAGACTCCTTAGACTTAAAAAATAACTCTAGTTCGACACTTTCAAGCTGGGGTTAAGTAGATAATTATATACAAATAGCAGCCCTGGTAGTACAGTGGTGAAAGCATACAGTTCTAATAAAAGTTTAGGAGTTTGAATCCATCCTCTGCTACATGGGAGAGAGACGTGCTCACCTACATCCATAAAGAAACTCCATGAGACAGTTCTACACTGTCCAACAGGGTCAGAATCGATTTGACAGCAGCGCAATTTTGGGGGATTTTGTTGTAGTTTTGGTGGTGGGGGGGTGTTGTAGTTAGGTACTTTCTAGTTGGTTCTGACTCATAGAAATCCTCTGTACAACAGACTCACCCTGTGCCAGCTTGGCAATCATTCCTACACTTGAGCGCATTGTGTCAGTCACAGTGCCAATCTGTCTCGTTGAGGGCCTTTCTCTTTTCTGTCAATCATCTACTTTACCAGATAGGATATCCTTCTACAGGGACTGGCTTTGTCTGATAGCATGCCCTAGTACTTAATGTTGTCTTTAAAACAATATTTGTTAAAGATAATTCAAAAGCAAGTGCAACAATACAATGACAGGAACTACAAGAGGTTCAAGCTAGATTCAGACTAGAACAGGGAGCAAAGCTTATCATTGCTGATGTCAAATGGATCTTAGCTAAAAGTAGAGAATACCAGAAAGATGTTTACCTGTGCTTTATTGACTAAGCAAAGGCTTTTGGTTGTGTGGACCGTGAAAAACTATGGATAACACTGCAGAAAATGAATATTCTGGAACACTTAATTGAGCTCATGAGGAACCTGTACACAGAACAAGAGCCAATTGTCTGAACAGAACAAGGGACACTAAACTGTTTAAAATTAAGACAGGTATGTGCAAGGGTTGTACTCTTTCCCCATATTTATTCAATCTGTATACTGAGCAAATAATCTGAGAACCTAGATTATATAAGAAGAATGTGGTATCAGGATTTGAGGAAAACTCATTAACAACCTGCAATGATACAACTTGGCTTCCTGAAAGTAAAAGGGACTTGAAATTATTATTGATGAAGATCAAAGACCACAGCACTCAGTAGGTGTTGTACCTTAGTGTAAAGAAAACAAAAATCCTCACCATTGAACCAATAAACAACATCAAGATAAATGCAGAAAAGATTGAAGTTGTCAAAGACTTCATTTTGCTTGAATCGCTATCCATACTCATGAAAGCAGCAGTCAAGAAATAATATATATCACATTAGGCAAATCGGATGCACAAGCCCTCTTTAAAGTGTTCAAGAGCAAAGATGGTGGTTTGAGGACAAATGTGTGTCTGACCCAAATCATGGTATTTTAAATAGCCTCATACACATGTGAAGAACAAATAAAGAACACTGTAGAAGAATTGATGAATTTGAGTTATGTTGTTGGAGGAAAATATGAAAAGTACCATGGACTGCCAAAAGAATAAACCAATGTGTGTTGGAAGAAGTACAGCCAAAATGCTTCTTAGAAGCCAGGATGGCCAGACATCATCTCTCATACTTCAGGCATAATATCAAGAAGGGCCAGCTCCTGGAGAAGGTTGTCTTGTTGGTAAAGTCACTGATGAAGAAGAAGACTCCCAGTGACATGGATTGACACCGTGGCAGCAGCAATGGGCTCAAGCCTAAAACATTTGTGAGGTTGACATAGGACCAGGTAGTGTTTCATTCTGTGGTGCATAAGGTTGCTATGGGTTGGTACTGATTCAACTGCACCTAACAGCAACAACTCTTAACCTGATGTTCACTTTCTATAATTATTGCATTAAAAACGTAGTCATCAGCTCCAACTTTGCATCTGATCTTTTTCTATTATGCCTCAGCAAACAATAATCCTTCAGTAACTTGTTTTGTGTGTGCACACAATCTTTTTTTATTTTTGCACAAATAGTTTCCTAAATGTGGGATCCCAAGTTAAAATGGAAACAGACATGTTATTTTGTGAGATACTACCAAATTCCCCTCCATCAGTGTGCCATTCTGCACTCCCCCTAGCAGTGTCTGGTAGTACCTGTTACCCCAGAGATTCATAAATATGGATATGAAGTCAAACTCTAGGCTTTGTGCATGAGGTAAAAAAATACTTATCACTGTGGCTTTACCTTGCATTTACCTCATATAAGTGATGCTGAGCTTTATTTAATGTGATTAACAGTTATTTGAAGTTCTTTTTCTGTGAATTGTGTTCATTCTTTTGTCAATGAGGTAACTTAGCTTTTTCCACTGTTTTGTTAGAAATTTTTTAAAGTGCTCACTCTTGTCTGTGATAAAGCTGCAAATGTTTTCTTCCAGGTTGTCATGTTTTTTCTTACATTGTATTTTTCCTGTCATTTTTTTCATTATCTTATAATTCAATTTATCTCTCTTTGATCACAGGCACTTTTTTGTTTTAATTTTTTATTGTGAGTTGTGTATAGTTTACATGAGAGAACATTGGTTCTGCACCAATTTTCGTTGCAATGATTACAATCTCCTCCATGTATCATCATTCAACAGTATTTGATACTATTCCCTCTGTTGTTTATTTATTTTATTTAGTCCAGGTGTGGCATTGTAGGTTAATGCGCCAGACTGTAAAGCCGTTTGAACTGCAAGGTCAGTGGTTCAAGCTCACCAGCTGCTCCCTGGAAACCCTATACAGGGTCACTATGGGTCAGAATCGACTCAACGGCACTTAATAACAGCAACACAAAAACACTTGGGAATATATAATAATTTAAACAGCCAAAAGGCACATTCTGTAAGCTTGCCTCCTGGCCACCAGCACACAGCCTTTCTCTTTCCTTGAATCTAGCGTCCTCAACTGCTCTCTCTCTCTCCGTGTCCTCATCTCTGCCTCCATCTCTGGTGTTGCTGCTTCTCTGGATAGGGTCCCACATTCTGCTCTTCTCCCTAGATAGTCCTTGTGTACTCAATCAGAAGCACTTCAATCAGAGGTGCTGAGAGGTAAGATCTCTCTAAGGAAGTCACATTTAAGCTGAGAACTTAGGGTGATAAACCATGCGTGTCTGCCCAGGACTAAAGGGTTTCCTTGGAATAAAATTGGAATGCTAAAACAGGGAAACTCCCAGGCAAACTGAGATGAGTTGTCTATCCTACCTAAAGGCTGAGCCTACACAAAGCATGCTGGTGTGGCATTATGGATTGCTAACCAAAAAGTCGGCTGTTCAAACCCACTAACCAATTCTTGGAAACCCTATACAGGGTTGCTGTGAGTCAGAACAACTCAACACACTTCACAACAACAACAGCACACAAAGAGTAATGAAAAACCCAGAGCTTTGAACCAGTTCATCTTAGTTCAATTATGGCCACCAAACTGATAATACAACAGGTTTGAATTTTTCAAACATGGATGAACCAGAACACCAAGTGGAATGGGAAAAATTATGGGTTGAAGTCTTGGTAGAAACTTAATCTCTCTCTTAGAACACAAGGTCAATATGCACTTTGCATAGCAACCAACTCTCTTGACTGGCTGAAGCAAAAACAACAGTGCCCGGCTCAATGATGCTGGCTGACCATGCCACTTAGAATGAGTGTTATTCTCCACATTACTGAAAATAACCCAACCTCTGGCATCAGGCTCCGGAAATAGCTTACTACACCTTTTTCCTAGTCTCTGGTTACAGGGCTTGAACCCATAATTTTTCCCATATCAGACTGAACCAGTTTGAGATCGTTTAAAGTCCTATAGGGTCTTCACAAGAGAAATACTTAATAGGCAAGCTTTTAAAAGATAAAAAAATACAATGCAGTGTAATACATAGTCTTTTAATTCATAGAAGCTCCATTTTTTCTGAGTCTTTTCTTATGATGGAAGAGGAAGCATTTATACATTTTACTGATAGCTAAATATTTCCAAGTTTATTGAATATTTTATACTTTAAGTATAAGAACAAAAATATTTCATCGTCCTTATTTCAATTCCTGAGTTAACTGACCATATTCTGTTGAATCTTCATTTTTGATGCCCTAGCAATGACAGGTAGAGTCTATGGCTTAGCAATCATTTTAGGTTATTAAAATAAAAGTCACTCATATTTGCACATGGATATTTACCTTTGCTGCACATGTATCTGTGAATGTGGTGAAGAATACAGTGGGCAGAGTTATGAAAACTTCTCAAACTTAACCCAAAATCTTGAGGGAATGAATCACTGGGCCTAGAGGGGTCAGGACCATAGTCTTAGGGGACAACAAGGTCAACTGGCATAACATAGTCCACAAGACAATATTCTATGTCCTTCTTTGTTGAGTAGCAAATAGGGTCTTAAAAAATCATGAATAAATGGTCATTTAAGGTGAAATGATTGGTTGTTTCCATATGGAGCAAAGAAGAGTTATGAAAGCCAAAAATATATGGAAACAATTAGTCCAGTAGACTAATGACCTATGCCAACATCAGTCTCCATGAGCCTGAGACCAGAAGAGCTAGATGGTGCCCGACTACCACTACCAACTGCTCTGAACGGGATCACATTAGAAAGTCCTGGATAGAGTGGGAAAAATGTGGAGCAAAACTCGAAATCATAATAAACGACCTGGCTTACTTGTCAAATAGAGATTTGTGCAACTCCCAAGGCTGTAGTCCTTAGTCACGATTCAGATCTGAAAATGAATTCACCTTCATGTCTCAATTCCACCCAAACAATGATTTTGCTGGTTAGGTGCAGTCAAGTCAGTACTTGTGTACTGACTTGACTCATAGTGAACTTATGCACAACAGAACGAAACACTACCTAATCCTATGCCAACCTCACAATCATAGCATCACTTAAACACATTACTGCTGCCACTGTGCCAATTCATCTCGTTGGGGGTCTTCCTCTTTTTTACTGACCCTCCACTTTACAAAGTATGATGGTCTTCTCCAGGTACTGGTGGAAGTATGAGAGACAAAGTCTGGATTTCCTAGTTTCTAAGGAGCGTTCTACCTGTACATCTTCCAACACAGATTTGTTTGTTCTTCTGTCAGTCTCAGTCTATGGTACTTTTAATAGTCTCCTCCAAAACCAAAACTCAAATGTATCAATTCTTCTACAGTATTTTTTAGTTATTGTTCAAATTTCCCATGCACATGCAGTTATTGAAAATACCATGACTTGGGTCAGGTGCACCTTAGTCCTCAAACTGACATCTTTGCCCTTGAACACTTTAAAGAGGACTTGTGCACCACATTTGCCTGATTTTGTAATACATGTTTGACTTTATGACTGCTGCTTCCTTGAGTGTTGATGGTTAATCTAAGCAAAATGAAGTCTTTGACAACTTCAGTCTTTTCTAAGTTTATCTTGATGTTCTTTATTGGTCCATTGGAGGGATTTTTATTTTCTTTACATTGATGTGCAGCCCATGTTGTCTTTGATCTTCGTTGTACAATAGCATCAACATCATTAATATTGCATGCAAGTAAAATTTTACTAAAGATGAATAAAAAATAGCTGTAGCAGTACATTGACAGGGAGCTGCCAGGCCTTCAAACTGGATTGAGAAGAGTATGTGGAACAAGAAAAATCATCCTAACATCAGATGCATCTTGATGATGAAGACCAGAAAGATGTGTATCTGTGCTTAACTGACTACCCAAAGGCTTTTGACCACATGAACAAGTTAAGTCATGTGGAGAATGAGTAATCTGGAACCCTTAATTGTATTCCTGAGGAACCTGTACATGGACCAAGAGGCAGTTGTTCGAACAGAACAAAGGGAACACTGAATGAATTAAAATTAGGAAAGGTACACACCAGGGTTGTGGTCTTTCTCCATACTTATTCAATCTGTATGCTGAGCAAGTAATTTGAGAACCTGGATTGTATGAAGAAGAGTGTGGCATCAGGATTGATGGAAGACTCATTATTAACTCATGATACGCAGATGGTACAATCCTGCTCCTGAAAGTGATGAGGACTTTAAATACTTACTGATGAAGATCAAAGCCAAATAATAGATAGGTCTGTGAGGGGATCAATAATAATTATAAGATACACACACTTTAGAATAATCAACTATTTGAGATGAAAAGGGCAGCATTTACCCAAGGACAAAGTTCAGGAGGGTTAGGAAAGAAGGAGGACTGCAAACACAAAGCACAGGAGGACATGGGATAATTGATACTACATTGTGGGAAAAAAAAATGTGTATGTATTATTGAATGGAATGATGTTCTCTATAAACTTTCACCTAATCCACAACAAAAAGTTAAACAAGAAACAGAAAAAGAAAAGTCATTCAACTTAGGGGTCCAGGCTCAAATGTTATTCATATCTCATCTCACCCCTTCCCTTGCATAGACAAGTCTAACGTGAGCGTGCTTGAGTGGCATTGGATGTCTGGGTTGACTTTATATCCTCATCCTCTAACATCTTAAAGGGATGGGGATTGCTTGGTCTGGTTCTGGAATACCTCCTCTTTGTCTTCTCTCACCTTCTTTATACCCTGTAGAGGTATATGTAGGGGCAGTGATAGAATGGAGTAGGAAAACAGAAAGGATGCCAGTGCCAATGGTCTCGTTCTGAATCAGGCTAATTTCATTTACTAATGATGCTATCCACCAATGTGGTGGTTTCTGGAAACCTGAAAATGGCTTTCTTGAGGTAGAAATGATGCTTTCCTTTGGACCCCTCTATTGTTGATGAAAGGAGCTCTGGTAGTGTAATGGTAGCGGGTCAGGCTACTAACCTCAAGGTCAGTAGTTCTAAACTAATAGCCATTCCATGGAAGAAAGATGAGGCTTTCTGCTCCTGTAAAGAGTTATAGCCTCAGAAACTCTATGCAGGATTGCTGTGAGTCAGAACCAACTCCACAGCACACCACCACCATCAACACCACCATTTTTGAAGATGAACTCCTGGTGTGATGCTGTTGTATCAGCACTGCACTGTAAACCACAAGGTCTGCAGTTCAAACCCACCGACTGCTCCTTGGAAACCATATACAGGGTTGCTATGAGTAGGAGCCAACTCCACAGCACTTAACAACAACATTGTTGATGATATAGAAGACACGCTTTAACTCCAGTTATTTCTGAGATTTCTACAAACCTAATTCTCTTTAAGTAGGTGATTCTCTCTCAAAGCAACTAAAGGGCAATCTCGTGGCTAAACCATTATTCCACTAGAATTTTTTTTCATTTAAAGGAACAAACAAATGCTCTGCTGTTGTTTTATAGCTTCAAAGTGTAGATCTCTAATATCCATTTACACTCATCTCCATTTGTTAACATCAGCAAAATTTTCTTTTGCCCAAGCTCTATTCATGTGTACAACCCATGACCCACTTTCACTTGGCTTTAGATGAAGAGAGGGAAGAAAAGCTATTGTAGAAACTTCTCTCCCCAGTCTGGGGGCAGGTATGAACTAAGATGTGGGAAGGGACCGGAAATGCAGAGGGATGGGGTTAAGTGGAGCACCGCTAGAGATGTTACTAGCCAATATGGCCTCCTTTTATGAAGTAAGAAAAACTACCCCATTTTTTAAGGAGCTCTGGTAGTGAAGTGGTTCGAATCGGGCTGCTAACCTCAAGGTCAGCAGTTCAAAAATACCAGTGGTTCCATGAGAGAAAGAAGAGGCATCTGCTTTCCTAAAGATTTACAGCCTCGGGAACCCTGTGCAGGGTCACTATGAGTTGGAACCGACTCCATGGTACTTAACAACAACAATCCAATTTTAGGGGATTTAGCCTGTGTGAGCCCAGCCAGGTTAGCAGAATGCAGGCTGGATTTCAGTCCTCATGTACCACCTGGGGGTTTGCTGTGAGGTACTTTATGCCCAGGTTTATTGGCAGTGCATATAAACAGTGGGCTCAAAGCAACCTTGTGCTGTGATTCTGACTCTGCAAGGATAATCAGAGATGTTAGGGCTAGGTTGACTACCGTTTAATAAGTACTAAAAATGCTAGACTGCAAACCAGTTTGACCTGTAAAGTCAGAGGTTCAAGCTCACCAGCCGCACCTTGGAAACCCTATACAGAGTCACTACGGGTCAGAACCAACTCAACGGCACTTAAAAACAAGAACAACAGAAAGAAGGGAAGCTACACTTAATTGTAGTTGCTCTTTGCCAATATGTATTTAAAACAAAGGGCCAAAGGAAAATCCATGTCTAGCTTTCATCCAACTAAATACAATGAAATTTTATTGGACATTGAGCTCACTGTGCGGTTGCCTGGAAAATGTGTTGCAAAATAATGTCCAAGGGCAATTGGAAGAGAATGACGGGTTCTAATTGTTATCTGAAAGAAGTTAGACACTTGAAAAGACTAAACTCTATTTTAATGCTAAATCCCATTATCTTAACTTACTCAAAATAACCAGGACTTCTTTTAATTAAGGGAACAAAATTCTGATATGAACTATAAAACATATTGAGATAATCATGAGGAAACAAATCAATAGCTTTCCTTCAGCTACTGGGAACTCCTACATCGCCAATAGCTATTTATCTATCTACAATCATGTAGCTGGAGTTCTGGTTTGGCGCTGTGGGTTCTTGCACTGGAATGCAATATCGCATTCAACTGTAAGGTCAGCGGCTCAAATTCACCGTCTGCTCTTTGGAAACCATATACAGGGCCACTATGGGTCAGAACCAACTCAATGGCACTTAACAACAATAGCAATCATGTATCTAACTACAGCTGTTAGAGCTTCGAATTGGAATGCAACCAAAAACAAGAATGGGAAAAAACAAAACAACAACTAAAAAAACCCGTCATTTTCATTGACGTGAAACCGATACATAAATAGAAAAAAAAAAAGTTTGTCTGATCCCAAACCACTGTGTTCAGTTCAATGGTAACTTTTAAATTGTAAGCGAGACCTTTGGACCAATTAGTTTTCATTTGCATCTGGCACCCATGTATACTGAAAGCTTCTCTGGCCCGTGGCTGGTTAGGGCATAGTTCCATGATGCTTAGGCAAGCAAGGTTTGGTCATGACAGCCAGGTGATGACTGCTGTCACAGCCAGTCAGAGGTGGATCCTTGCCACTGTGGGCGTAACCTATCTCAGTCACTTGAGCTGTGCGGACCAGAGATGTGAGGGCACATGGAAAGAAGACTTGTAGTCAGAAATCTGAAAAAGTCAGCCAAACTACATCGAGTCCTGAACAGAAAAGTGTCAAGTGAGTGTAAACATTTTAAATGTACATTATTCACATCTTCCAAGTGTGATAAGATTCAAGAAAAAGAAAATAGCGTATCATTTTGGGGGATTCGATTTTGTATTAATATTGATTTTAAAGTACTATCACATTGTTTGCACTTGTATGGTTAAATTTGACGTTTAATCTCACAAACTGAAACATTAACAAACAGCAATAGAGGGAAGAACTTGAATATCTCAATTGTGATACACTGTTTTTTGTTATTAACTGAAAATAACTTTTCATTATGGTTTCATTATGAAGTGAGACTTTTCTTCAAAAAGTGCTGGATAAATGTTCAAGAATGTCATAAAGTGGAACTTTCAATGGAAGAAATTGTCAAAGTGCAAATAGAAAGTCAAAGTTTTTCTAATATACTGATGACTAGAAGCATTTGAATACATATCGGTTCTAAATCATTTCTATAAATGGATTTATGGATTCCTTCCTCTTTACGTTATCAGCATCTAAGACTTCGCTTTACTATAATATGATATGTTATTATTCTTAAGAACCATTGACTTGGTTCTGACTCAGAGGAACCTTGTAAAGGGGTTCCGAGACTGTAAATCTTTGTGGGACCAGAAAGCCTCATTTTACTTCCCAGTCCAGATAATGACATATAGTGACTCTAACATCTGATCTAATGTTAATATTAATTTTTAACCTTTGAATTCTACTATGAGATGAACCAGAGAAAATCCATGTTGAGAATTTTTCAAGTATGAAAAGATTGAAAATAAAATGGATAATGTCCCACACCAACATGACTGGAGACAATGAAGTGAATTTAGAGGCATCCAAAGCATCACCATACAGATGAATACAATGCTGTGCAAAGCAAGAAAGCAAAGAAGATCAAAGGAAGTGTCAGAAGTGTTCCAAATAAGCAATGAAACCATTAGATGAATTTGCTGTTCCAGAATGTCTTAAAGTGTAATTAGATGAAGAAACAATTATCAATGCATGTGCTGAATTAGTTAATGCCAATGATATTTATTTGGCTGACTTGAATACTCAGGATTCTATAAAACTTTAAATGCAATTATTACTACAATTGTTCAATTTTTTTCAATCAACTTAAAGAAGATTAGGAAAAAGATAACTCACTTGTCTTCAAAAATAGCTGCAAAATTGGTAGTAATCTAGAAAAATGAATATTCTCTCTGAAAGTGGATGTTACTAGTAGGTCGAGTCAGTCAGTTCGAGGAATTTATGCTCAGATAACACAAGACAGTAAGATACGCCTGCTGACACTAAAAATACCATAAGTAATAGAAAGGCACATAGTTTTGTATATTTTAAAAGTACATTTAAATTTTAGAGAAGTACAACACTGGTTTACATTAGGTTTATTCTGTAAACACAGATAATGGCTCTAGTATGATTAGATTTGTTGATTTGCTTAGAAATAATAGTGAAATCAAATGACAAATGTCATGAAAAAAATGACAATTTTGACAGCTCTGACACAGTACACTCTGAATTGCAAACATTAACCATCACAGAGCAGAATGAAAGCAACAAGATTCATAAGAAAAGATTGGCTATTATAAATTGTGCTGAACACACACTTCAATTTGTTATTAAAGCTGCATTAAAGGATGCTGAACTGGAAGAATTTTTAGGAGAATGTTGTGAACTTGTTTGAAAACTTCATATTCCAATGTTGTCTAGAAATTTTTGGAAAATAATTTGAGCAAACATATTGTTGTTGTTGTTAAGTGCATTGAGTCAGTTCCAACTCATAGTGACCCAGCAAAATCAGAACATTTCACGATAAACAGAAATGAAGGAATTTTGTAAAGGCCAAGCCAGCACTCCAAAACATACGAAAGGGAGATCTTTTCACTGAACCAATAAGAGAAGACAGCAATAAACCAGAGATTGACATACATGCAACACCACCGGGAACTCAGTCCAGAACAGAACAAAACTACAAGAAGGAAATTAGGGGACCTGGGAGGTCAATCTATGAATAGAACAACTAAGAAAGCGAAAGAAGGGAAAAGTACAGTAACAGAGATCCAGATGGTGAGGAGGTCAGGTAGATTTCAGGATAAAACAGACTGTCATAAAAAGAGGAAAAACTTAATAAACTATAGTGTAACCTCAAATAATATATCTCCACATCAAATCAAGAGAAGGAAAGTTCAAGATGATTATGGAAATATTAACACTATGAAGAGATTAACTAGAAGAAGCACAAAAATGAACTCAGCATAGGAAAGCATACAAAACACAGAAACCAGAAGCACCACACAAAAACAAACAAATAGCCTAATGACAGCAGTTAATCCATACCTATCAATAATTATACTGAATGTCAATGAATTAAATGCACCAGTCAAGAAACAAAGAGTCACCGAATGGATAAGAAAACAGGATCTTTCAATACGCTATCTTCAACAAGAGACCTAACACACAAAGACAAAAATAGATTAAAAATTAAAGAATAGAAAAAAAAAAAATACACCAAGCTAATTGCAGTAAAAAACAAAAAGGAGCGACAATATTAATCTCAGAAAAAAAATGACCAAATGGGATTAATACCGGGGATTCAAGGATGGTTCAATATTAGAAAAACAATCAACATAATTCACCACATAAACAAAAAAAGGACAAAAACCACATGATTGTTTCGACTGATGCAGAAAATGCATTTGACAAAATCCAATACTCATTCCTGATTTTTAAAAAAACAAAACTCAATAAAGCAGGAATTGAAAAGAAATTCTTCAACATAATTTTAGAGCATATATACAAAACCAAGAGCCAACATCACTCCCAATGGAGAGAAACTGAAAGCATTCCCTTTGTGAAGAGGAATCAGAAAAGGATGCTCTTTACCACCACTCCTATTTAAAATTGTGTTGGAAGTCTTAGCTAGAACTATAAGGGAAGAAAGGGACATTAAAACTATCCAAATTGGCACAGGAGAAGTAAAACTCTATTTGCAGATGATATGATTCTAGACATAGAAAACCCCAAAGACTCAGCAAAAAAAATTACTGGAACTCATTGTAAGATTCAGCAAAGTGGCAGAGTACAAGATCAGGATACAAAAATCAATTAGATTCCTCTATACGAATAAAGAGAGCTCAGAAAAACAAATTAGAAAAAAATATATCATTTACAATAGCCACCAAAAGGATGAAATATTTAGGAATAAATCTAACCAGAGAAACAAGAGGCCTATACAAAAAAACCAAACCAAAACCAAACAGAAACACTACTACAAGAAACCAAATGACCTCACCATAATTCAGAGCATATATACAAAACCAATTGCCTACATTACTCTCAATGGAGAGAAACTGAAAGCCTTCCCTCTGCGAACAGGAACCAGATAAGTATGCCCTTTGTCACCACTCCTATTCAACATTGTGCTGGAAGTCTTAGCAAGAGTTATACAGCAAGACAGGGAAATTAAAGGCATCCAAATTGGCAAAGAGGAAGTAAAACTCTTTCTATTTGCAGACAATATGATCCTATACATAGAAAACCCCAAAGACTCAGTAAAAAAGCTACTAGACCTCATTGGAAGATTCAGCAAAGTGGAGGGATATAAGATCAACACATACAAAAATCAATTAGATTCCTCTATAACAACAAGGGAGTCTGGTGTGGCACTGTGGGTTAATGCATCATTCTGCAAAGCCGTTTGAACTGAAAGGTCGGCAATTCAAGTTCACCAGCTGCTCCTCAGAAACCCTATACAGGGTCGCTATGGGTCAGAACTGACTCGACAGCACTTCACAACAACATACCAACAACAACAGTACTGAAAAGGACATTAGAATAGCAATACCATTTACAGTGGCCTCCCAAAGGATGAAATAGCTGGGAATAAATGTAACCAGAGAGACAAAGGACCTATACAAAGAAAACTACAAAACATTACTACAAGAAACCAAAAGAGATTTACAAAAATGGAAGATTATACTATGTTTAAGAATAGGAAGACTTAACATTGTGAAAATGTCAATACTACCCAAAGCAATCTACAGATATAAAGCAATCCAATTCAAATTCCAGGAACATTCTTAAAAGAGATAGGGAAAAAAACAAACTTTATATGAAAGGGAAAGAGACCTCAGATGCACAGAGCACTGCTTAGGAAGAACCAAGTCGTAGGATTCTCACTTCCTGATTTCAAATTTACTACACGGTCACATTGGTCAAAACAGCCTGGTATTGGTACAATAAAAGATACATAGATCAATGGAAAAGAATTAAGAACTCAGAAGTTAATCCATCCACAACTGATTATTGACAAAGAGCCAAAATACATGAAATGGGGAAGAGACAGTCTCTTCAACAAATGATGTTGGCAATACTGGAAATCGATTTGCAAAAGAATGAAACAAGACTCATATCTCACACCATGTACAAAAACTAACTCAACATGGATAAAGATCTAAATGTAAATCCTAGAACTATAAAGATCATCAGTGAAAAAATAGGGACAGACTTAAGGGTTCTAATACATGGCATACATAGACTATCAAACATGACATAAAAAGCCCCACACAAACAATGGAGGACAAAATATATGACTGGGAAATACTAAAAATTAGAAACTTATGTGCATCAAAAGATTTCACCATAGGAGTAAAAAGGGAGCCCAGAGAATGGTAAAATTTTTTTTTTGTAATGGCATACCAGACAAGGGACTAATCTCTAAAATTTATAGGAAATCACCTTAATAAGAAAAAGACAAATAACCCAATTAAAAAATGGCCACAGATCATGAACAGATACTTCACCAAGGAAGACATTTAGGCAGCCAACAAACATTTGAAGAAATGTTCATGATCAT
>NW_006408521.1:33327424-33338967 GCF_000296735.1 Chrysochloris asiatica | reverse complement strand
GTTCAACCACTCTGGAAAACAGTATGACGCTTCCCCAGAGAGTGCAACAAAAAGCAGTGGAGGACAATAAACAAGAAGTAAGGGGGAATAGATGAAAGGTGATGATAGGGAAAGACTTAGGAAGGGAAGCATGGGTTAAATGGGATAGAGGTAGAGTGTGATGGATGCACAGCCTTGGAACAAAGGGCTCTAAGATATAGGGATCAAGACATAGTTTGAATGGGTTAAAGGGGAAATAATGGTAAGGTGCGTGACTGTTTTGTGGATATTGGTTTCCCCTGCCTACTATTATAATACAGAAATTGAAGTGGGATGGAAAGGAATATTGGAAAATATGATTACAGAAAAGATCTTGTAAGCCTGTTTTCAGCCTATAAATGGATGGATTATCTAAAAGGGGACTAGAATGGGCCCAGGGAAATAGGGTTCATGTTAACCTTTTTGTGAAGTATGGGGCTTTAGGTGGAATCCTGAGCCCCACCCAGAACCTTCAAAAATGGAACATTGCCAATTGAAACGACAATCAGATCAACCTGGAATGGCTAGAGGAACAGAGGAGACTTCTTGAAAGAAAGACCCACGGGGCCAGGTGGGACTGGGGGCGGGGTGCTGTTTGGCAGTTACAGTATCAAGTATGTTTTTGCCTTGGAGCCATCAAGGCAAGAAAAGTCAGCCCATTAGGGTAAATCCTTTCTAAGATTGAAACCCCAAAGGGAACACATCAACAGTCTTGTAGGCTCATTGGTGACCAGCCTGGTCAACTTGTGAGTGGAAGTAGGGGAAATACAGCAATAAAGACTGGCTGAGTTTGGCCATGTTCCTTAGACACCTGACGAGCTTAAGATGAGAGAGAGGAGGAAGGGCTGCCTGGTTTGAAGTTCAGCGAGACATGTGAACTCCTGAACCCAAGGACACTGACCTAGCCACTGGGTATTAGAGTTAAGAATGACGTGGCCAGATGGTCTGAAGTGCAGGGAGGCGTGTGAGAACTCCCAAACTTGTAGACAGTACCCATTTGACCTAGCTTGATTGACCTGCTGACCAAAATTTGATCAGATGAAGATAAATAAATTTGATATAGGGAGCAAGCATAAATTGCTACAACTTGAACTGGTCCTTTGCTTATGGATGAAGCTGCCCAAAATTCCAACCAAAATGGAAGGATTCTTCATATCAAGAATACTGTGCTGATAGGGACTGACAACTTCGACTTTGGCTATCAAAATTGGGGGGTTATAAAGGAGCTCTGGTAGCATAGTGATTGTGAATTTGGCTGCTAACCTCAGGGTCAGCAGTTCTAAACTACCAGCTGTTCCACAGGAGAAAGATGAGGCTTTCTGCTCCCGTAAAGATTTACAGCCTTGGAAACCCTGTACAGAGTCGCTATGAGTTGGAACCGACTCCACAGCACATAACAACAACAACAAAATCATGAAGTGACTGGTTTACATGAGAGTGCTTAGTATCAGAATGAAGAGGGTAAGATGGAATATTGTTGTTGTTGTTGTTAAGTGCCGTCGAGTCGGTCCCGACTCATAACGACCCTGTACAGGGTTTCCAAGGCTGTAAATCTTTACGGAAGCAGAAAGCCTCCTCTTTCTCCTGTGGAACAGCTGGTAGTTTAGAACTGCTGACCTTTAAGTTTCGCATCCTGATTCGTAACCACTACACTACCAGAGCTCCCTACTGAATAATTTTCCTCTTGCCCAAATGGGTCTGGTGATGATGGGGATAGGATTTTAGGATTCAATTGTGAATAACTGTTATCAGAACTAATGGCAATTGTCACAACTATAAATTTAGAAGAGATGTAACTATAAGGGGGGAGCAGTTAATCTGTCATTTCAGAAACAGAAGACCTTATCAAGAGGCAAGAGCATGAAAGGAACAAGTGATCCTAACCAGATAAGCAATGACAACAGAGATGGTGGCAGAGGTGTGTTAGCGTAGAGAGAGCAGCACAGGACTTTAGGCCACTGACTGAGAAAAACAATGTGCGTACAGGCAGGAGGCTGGCTAGCAAAATGTGATATTTAGAACATTTAAATGAATACATATTTTCAATGTGGTATGTGCACATCAAAAAACAAACAAAAATAGTAGAGGTAAATGGTGTTAGTTGATAGCACATCGAGGGAATTGTAATCTTGCAATGATTGGTTGAATGTCAAACTGATGATCTGTCCTATAATTCTTCACTCAATTCACAATAAAAGCTTTAAAAAAAAGTTTTTTAAATAAAATGTATCTGTACATTTTATGTATCCTTATAAAATTTGTTTTAGAGTTGTAATTGTTTAATTATTACTTTTAATTAAGTCTAAGTTTAAATATTTTATTTATAAACATAAAATACAACATATACTTTTTGACTTATATTTTAATTTTTGTATGTATTTAAAGGAGTCTAGGATGCTGTAGTAGCATAGTGGTTACGAATCGGGCTGCTAACCGCAAGGTCAGCAGTTCAAAACTACCAGCTGTTCCGTGGGAGAAAGATGAGGCTTTCTGCTCCCGTAAAGATTTACAGCTTCAGAAACTCTGTGCAGGGTCCTCACTATGAGTCAGAACTGACTCCACGGTACTTTACAACAACAACATGATGCTATAGAGGCAGCATCAATGGGCTCAAGCGTGGCAACAATTGTGAGGTTAGCCCAGGACTGGCCAGTGTTTCATTCTGTTGTACATAGGGTTACTATGAGTCAACTCGATGGCACCTAACAACAACAACAACAATATAAAATTCTTTCTATTTAGGTTTTTTTTCCCACTTCTTGTTGTTAAATGCCATCGAGTTGATTCCAACCTATAGTGACCCTGTATAGGGTTTCCAAGGAGCAGCTGGTGAGCTTGAACCACCAACCTTGCAGTTCAAATGACTTTGCAGTCTGACACATTAGCCTACAGAGCCATACCAGGACTCCAAAGGGTAAGGGAGCAGAAAACCTCATCTTTCATTCACAGCCCCTCTGGTAGTTTCAAACAACTGTCCTTGAGATTGGCAGGCTGGCTCACAACCACTCCGCAAGATCATTCAATATACTGTGTGTACAGAACTGTATGTGCATGTAGTTTTTGCCTTTACTTGCAAGAGGATATTCCATAGTTTGCATTCACCGTGTTATATTTTCCCTTTCTCCCAATAATGGAATGCTTTTAACTCTACACATACTGTTCCATGTCTTCTTAGGAGCTTGGCTGCTGTGCCATAAGGTATCTGCACACTTCATTTGCCTAAGCACTGCCATGGTAGTACAATAGCCAGTGTACTGCACTGCCACCCCAATGAATTGTGGGCTATCTACTTTTGCCAAGTAACCGCACCTTATCATTGATGTGCCATGACTATCTAAAAGAGACAGAAGATTACATCTGTTTACCACAAAGGCACAGAGGTATTCTCAGAGATCAGTGAGAAGCAGCTTGGATGAAGACAGTTGTAAAGTATGTGGAGGTATACAGACAGGATATTATGACTGTTAAAGAGAACAATGCAAGCTGAAAGGTTCAAGAAACTGTTCTGTTAACACTATGAAGAGGACCTCATTTTCTTACTTCCTTTAAAATGATTTTCAGAATATCATAGTTATGCATGTTATACATACAGATACTGCAAAACTATAGAAAGGACAAAAATGTAGAAAAAATAAAATTTTATTCAATCTTTGTCTCTACATGTAACTAGTCTAGTCTAGCATTTTAAAAGCATATCTGAGATCTTATAATATATTCATTTTTCTAAATTTTCTACCATATAAATTTGAAATCTATTCTTGTATAATTTAAAATTTTGTTCCTCAAATATCATTTTAAAAACTATAGAGTTTGTTGGATTGTATGGAGAATGCAGATGTCTAAATCTCATTGTCACATAGGAATTTATAAACTGAAGTTATGATGACAACTACAAATCCCTCTAAATAGATCATTTATTATAATAGGTGCAAAACCAAACAAGTAAAGGAGTTGTTTCCCTTCATAGCACTGCCTGATCTCTGCCTTGGTCCAGAAGTAGAGACATGTTGAGTTCTTGAGAAACCTACATTCTAGCAGCATAGCTTTAACAGGGTCTTGAATAAGATTTGATACCTAAGTGGCATTTTTATTGGTGTTGCTCATTTTCTCTAAGGAGAATATACTTGGAAATGAAATATAAGGAAATCAAGAATGGGTTGGCAAATGTGTCCCTAAAATTCACTTTATAGCACTGTTAGGAAATAATGTCATTAGAGAGAGACCAGTTGAAGAAAAATAGCATTGGTGACATTTTCCTTTGGCATTGGGAAGGCAAGAGGGAGTTCTGTTTTCAGTAAGGATGTCAGTTTGTTTCAATCTATCTTCCCATTGAGAGAAGCTAAAAGATTTGGACAAAATAAAAAATTACTTTAGTTTTTTTTTAATGCTTAGGGGAACTACCAAAGAAGAAAGATTTTGTAGGACCAACATTCCAGAAAGCAGGGGATCCCGGAATGGAAAGCTTAATATCTGCCTCTGCTTTTCTCTTCAAGATGTTTGATGACTTCTAAACCACAGTTTAGAGGCTAAAAACAAAAAACAAACCAAAACAAAGACTGAATGTGAAGTAAGAATCGAAAAAATATTGGCAACCTCTCATGTCAAAGAGTAAAATCAGTTCAGATGAATCAAATTGAAGGTATACTTGTTCACAAATGAAACTTTAAATTGGGACTTTGAAAGGTTGTTTTGTGAACATAAATGTGAACCTGTAATAGACAAGATCCTACAAAAAGTGAAGTTCAAGTTTCAGTCAGTTCAAATTATGACTGGATTGAAGTTCCTACTCTAGTTTGGCTACCCGTTAAACTTTTATCTCGAACTATCCTGATGGGACTCTGTGCGCCAGACTGCAAAGCAGTTTGAAATGCCAAGTTGGCGGTTCAAGCTCACCAGTTGCTCCTAGGAAACTCTATATACAGTCGCTATGGGTCAGAAGCGACTTGACAGCGCTTAACAACAACAACAACAAACCACAAGGCTAACTGTTCAAACCTACCAACCAACCCTCAGAAACTCTATGTACGGATGCTTGCAGTTAGAACTGACTCCAAAGCACCTAGCAAAAAGAACTACATGTAATATAAAAAGTTTAGCCACAGCAGCGAAATAACAAAGAATATCAGATGCAGTCTCATTTGCGGGTAAAAATCATACAAAGTTTTTCAAAAGAGAGATTTAATATAAAGAATTATAGAATAGAAATGGAAGATGTTTTTAAAAGGCAAAACAGAAAGAGATCACTAAACTAGTACAAAGGTAGCAAACGAGAAGCAACTTGCACCGGGGAATAAAGGAAAGAGATGGGAAATACTTAAACTTGGAAGCTTTGGAAACGATTTCCTTCAGAAGTAAAAACTGAGACACCGAGAAAAGATCGCCACTTGACTCTGAAGAGCTTGGAAGAAGATACTCGTAGGCGGAGGCCCAGAATTCCCAGGAGGCAGTGCTGCTTGGTTAGTGCTGGTATCGCTGAGCACTCAATATTAAGACTGATTGTAAGTTTTTCTGAAAACCGAAACATTAAAATCAAGTGCTGCTACTTGAATAGCTCCAGAGTGAGGAATTAACAGCTAAAAGGATACTGATACAAACAGGAAGCAATCATAAAACAGGCAGGAACTAAAGAGGTAGTAGGCAGTCTCTTCTCCCACCTTCCACTGAGTCTAACTCTACTGTACTTCTTGGAATCCGAGTGTGGCGCTGTGGGCTAATGCGTCAGACTGCAAAGTCGTTTAAACTGTAAGGTCGGTGGTTCAAGTTCACCAGCTGCTCCTTGGAAACCCTATACAGGGTCACCATGGGTAAGAATCGACTCGACGGCACTTAACAACAGCAACTGTCCTTTATTTCTAGTCCCTAATGGGGATGGGAGAACTTCTGGTGTGTGTGGCTCTATAGAATCTGCACTGGACTGTGAACCACAAGGTTGGCAGTTCAAACCCACCAACTGCTCCTCAGAAATCTTACACCGGGTCACTATGAGCAGGAGTTGGCTCGATGGCACTTTACAACAACAATGGGGAGCCAGATGGCATTATCAGAAATTTTTTTGCGAATTCCCACACACAGAATCACAAACCAGGGTATAGAACGGTGGGTTCCAAGCTGAGACAAGACAATGCAATAATTACCCTAACAAGCATATTAAAGAACATGATGTGAACAAGAAGACAGGAGAAGAGAATCAGAAAGGATCCAGTTATTGAAGTGGTTAAACAATTAACTTTAAAATTAATGTGGTTAATAGCATGTCCAAAAATTAAATGAAAAAAAATGGAGAGCATTTCGGCAGAGAACTGGCAATTTTGAAACCCAATCAAACAAAAATTGAAAAGTAGAAATGATGTTAAGAACTTGATGAAAGTTCTATTATTAGAAAACAAACAGATATAAAAGATCTCTACTCCTACCAAACCATCATGAAATCAACAGAAAAATAAAACTACCCCATCTTAAAGACAAATAAAAAAATTCTTTGACAACTACAGGTAAAAAAATTCTAAAACAACTCAACCCTAGAATGATGACCTCTTAATGGTGTGGGGGGTGGGGGTGGCAATACAGAGGACCTGCCTACATTGGGGACCCGTTGTTGAGGGTGGCAGAGAACAGGGAAAAAGCAAGTCTAGAGCCAATTGAACTTTTGATAAACATTGAAAGAACATCAAAGGAAATAATAATTCTCTGTGCCTCGAAATTTTCTTACAAAGGAATTTTACTGTATAAGCAGAAATGGGGTAAGACCAGAAAACAGAAGGAGATTGATCGATCTCAGTCTCAGGATTTCAAAGCATTATAATTTCAAAGTCTTGTTGTCTTTTACTTTTGCATTCACAGAACCTCACAGACTCAGTTTTATGATAATACGTCCCATAAAACTATAGTATTAAAGTTTCAAGTAATCATACTATCATGGTCTCAAAATTTCCAAGCCTCAGAGACCCAAGCTCTCACAATGTAGAAGTCTCATAGTCAGAGACCCAAAGCCTAGAATTCTTAAACTATATTAATATTAAACTATATTATAGCTTTTATATCTATAACATTTCAACTCTTATAGTATTGAATTTATACTAGAGGGAGAAGATTGAAACAACTTCCTCTTACTTGGTGTTGCTAAAAATGGCATGAGGTCATCTGAGACCTTTGCCAGATGCAAATATAGATGCAGCAGGTGAAATAAGATTTCCTTATTCTATTCTTTATGATTATCAGGAGTCAGAGAATTCCATTGTAAGCACAAATACTGACCACACTCTATCAAGGAAGACAAGTGGAAATGTGAGAAACGATGCATACCACTTGTCAACTAGGACATCAGGTAGGTTCAAAACAAATTTTAGACAGGTTCTTTTAAGGAAAACAGGATTATGGGACAAAAAGTCAAGGCACATTAACTTTAAGTTCAGGGATATATAGCACTTGTTTTAGATCCTAGACATAATTAAGCTTCTTGATTCTTCTAAGTGTCTGTGTCAATGAACGCTGAAGAGATAGGCAGAACTAATGGTGGCAGGAATAATTGTATTGACCACTATCTTAATTATCTAATCTAATGCTGCTATAACAGAAAAATGGATGGCTTTAACAAAGAGAAATTTCTTATATCACAGCTTAGAAGGCAAGGAGTCCCAATTCAGGATGCCAGACAGAGAAGGAGGCTTTCTTTCTGTGTCAGCTCTGCAGAAAAGTCTCTGTCATCAATATTAGCGCAGAGAACTCAGGAGTTTCTCAGGGTAGGGACCTTAGATCCAAAGGATGTGCTTCATTCTTACCTCATCATGGTGGTAGTAGGACACTATGCTCTCTGCTCACTTATTTAATACCTTTTATATCTCAAAAGAGGTTGACTCAAGATAAAATCTAATCCAAATTTGGGTGTATCGATTGCTTCCAAACTTACTGAGGTAACTACCTCTAATCCTGCCACATTAGCATCATTTGTTACTATTATTAGATGCCATCAAGTTGCTTCCAATTCTTAGGGACCCTATGAGCACAACAGAATGAAACACTTCATGGCTCTATGCCACCCTCACAATTGTTATGCTTCAGCCCATTGCTGCTGCCACTGTGCCAATCCATCTCTTTGGGAGGGAGAGATCTCCCTCATTTTAGCTGACCCTGTACTTTACAAAGCACGATATCCTTCCCTAAGGACTGGTCCCTCCAGATAATATATCTCAAGTATGAGACATGAAGTCTCACCATGTGACTTCTAAGGAGCACCCTGGCTGTACCTTTTCCAACACAGGTTTGTTTATTCTTCTGGCAGTCCATGGTACTTGAATACTCTTCTTGAACACCATAGCTCAAATGCATCAGTTCTTCTAAGGTTTTCTTTATTCATTGACCAACTTTCACATGCATATGAAGCTAATGAAAATACCATGGCTTGGGTCACATCTACCTTAGTCCTCAAACTGACATTTTTGCTCTTGGACAGTTTGAAGAGGTCTTATGCAACAAATTTGTCTAATGCAATACATTGTTTGATTTCTTGACTGTTGCTTTCTTGAGTATTAGTGCTTGATCTGAGCAAAATGATATCTTTGACAACTTCAACCTTTACTCCATTTATATGGATGTGGTTTATTGGTCCAGTAGTGAGGAACAAACCATATTGAAGGCTATAGTCTTTGATCTTCATCAGTAAGTCTTTTAATCCTCTTCACTTTCAGCTAACAAGGTTGTATCATCTAAATATCACATGTTGTTCATGAGTCTTTCTCCATTCCTGACACCACATTCTTCTTCATATAATCCAGCTTCTCGGACTATTTGCTCAGCATACAGATTATGTAAGTATGGCGAATTAATTACTACAACCCTAGTGCACATCTTTTCTGATTTTAAACCATTCAGAGTCCTCTGGGTTCTGTTCAAACAACAACTGCCTCTTGGTCTGTGTACAGTTTCCTCATAAGTATATTTAAGTGTTCAGGAATAACCATGCTTCACAATGTTGTCCACTGTTTTTCAGGATCCACACAACCTAAAACTATTGCATAGTCAATAAAGCACAGGTAAACATCTTTCTGGTATTCTCTGATTTCAGCCAAGATTCCCCTGACATCAGCAATGACATTCCTTGTTCCACGCCCTTTGTCTAAATGCAGCTTGAACCTCTGGCAGTTCCCTGTCAAAGTGCTGTTGCAGCCATTTTTAAATTATCTTTAGCAAAATTTTACTTGCATGTAATATTAATAGTGTTTTCCAATGATTTCCACATTCCATTAGGTCACCTCTGTTTGGAATGGGCAAACTGACAGACAAGCATTGGTATTGGCATCATACTAGTTTGCATCTACACAACATATGTTAATTACATCAGACCACAAAATGAAGGATAATTACGTAATATGAAGAATCATGACCAACTATGTCGACACATATTTTAGGGGACATAATTCAATTCATGACAGCTACTAAACATCCATCAGAACTCTTTGTATGCTTAAAACACCTGGCTCAAGAAAAGTCTTATTCTAAGACATCCTCCAGTTCTATTGACCTCAGACAGCAATGTCAGAAGTCTATAAAAGCACACACTTTTGTTCTCAGAGGCTCACAGCTACTGATAAACCAAATTAAATGTTGGCATTTTATCTCAGATAAAATGATTCAGAAATCCAAGATTTCTGTCAGTCTTAGGGCTCTTCCGTTTTCTCTGAAGACCTTTCTTTTAGAGACAAGAACTGTAGTATCATGTCAGAAATTATTTTCCAAATTTGTTCAGAGGAAGCATTTGTAACTGCCCTGGGCTCTCTGCTCTGCTGGAATTGACATTGGCTTCAAGTGAAGCTTGACTCTAGAGTAGAGTTTAAGGCAGTACAAGAATCATTCTACATCCTCATGGTATTTATTGCCCAATGTGGACTTCAGTATACTGGACTGAACAACATTCTCTCACACAAAGCCATGGCTAGGTTTGCAATATACCCTTGATCTTACTCATGTGTGCATTAACATATTTCTAATGAAAAATAACAATTTTACCAAAATAAAGTGGTGGAAAAGTGACATTGCTTTTATATATATCTTAATAGAAAAAAGCTTGATTCTTATATCTGCTTTTACAATCTGTCTTTGTAACATGTTTTTGTTTGTTTGTTTGTTTGGCTGCAGTATATGAAGAAAGTCTGGCCTCACATAAATAAAGTGCTAGAATGATAAGAAGTAATGGATCTCTTTAAAAAATAATAAATTGGGGAACCCAAAGTTTTCTGCCCATGCTTGAGAACTGCTGACCAGTGGACAGTGATTTTTTATTGAATTTGGAGATGAGAACAACAAACTCTGGTTAGAGAGGGGACAGGCCCTAGAAGTACTTGATTGTAACATTTAGTTAGTATTGAAACCCTTCCATCTTGTGATACACTTTATTCATCATCAGAAAAGAAAATATATATATATAAAACCATTTAATTATTTTTCTAGGTCTGATTGGGCATAGGTGCCAGTGAACACACAGGATCATTCATCACTCATTGCCTAAGCATGAGGAAATCCTGTTCTTTAGGTTATTATCGTTAGGTACCATCGAGTTGGTACCAACTCATAGTGACTCTATGCACAACAGAATGAAACACTGCCAGATCCTGGGTCAACCTCACAGTCTGCTTTGCCGGAGACATTTGCTGTTGCCACTGTGCCAATCCATCTCATCGGGTGTCTTCTTCTTCTCCAGTCCTCCATTTTACCAAACATGATATCCTTATCCAATGACTGGTCCCTCCTGATAGTATGTCTGAATTACGAGAGAGGAAGTCCGCTCATCCTGCTTCCAAGGATACAGGCTGCACTTTTTCCAACACAGATCTGCTTGTTCCTTTGGCAGCCCATGGCACTTTCAATATTCTCCTCCCACACCATAACTCAAATGCATCAATTCTTCTACGGCCTTCCTTATTCACTGTCAAATTTCACATGCATACGAGGTTATTGAAAATACCATCACTTGGGTCAGGCGTACTTTAGTTCTCAAACTGACATCTTTGTTCATCAACACTTTAAAGAGGGCTTGTACAACAGACTTGCCTAATGCAATACATCATTTTATTTCTTGACTACTGCTTGACTACAGGTTGATGTGAGCAAAATGAAGTCTTTGACAACTTCAATCTTTTCACCATTTATCTGGATGTTGCTTATTAGTCTATTGATAAGGATCTTCACCACCAAATCCTCACCACTGGTTCCTAAGGTATTTAAATTTAAATGCACTTGTTCCTATTGTTAAATGTATATGAGACATTCTATGTGGTTCATTACTTTTACTTTTATATATATATATATTTGTTGTTGTTGCTGTTGTTTTTAAGTACCATAGAGTCACTTCCAACTCATATAGGGTTTCCGAGGAGCAGCTGGTGTGTTTGAACAGTCAACCTTGCAGTTCAAACAGCTTTGCAGTCTGGCACATTAACCCACAATGCCAAACCAGGACTCCATATGTATATGTATATGTATATGTATATGTATATGTATATGTATGTATATATATATATATTTATTTATTG
>NW_006408521.1:33312171-33327274 GCF_000296735.1 Chrysochloris asiatica | reverse complement strand
TGTATTATGATTAGTTTATTAGTTTGCGTCCACCAAATCAGTTGTCATGGTAAAGAATCATGAATAAGTTTACTGTTGGTTAAATGGAAGATTGAAGGGTTGGTTTTGAAGATAAATATTGCTTTCCAGATATGTTTCCATTCCTAGTTTAAGCACAAAACTTAGCTTTTCAGGTTCTTTGTCATTTCTAAATGATCCAGATTGCTACTGTTATCTCCTGGAGCAGAGGTGGGGACTTCAGACTCCTGTGTCTGATTCTTCTTCCTGCCACTCGAAACGTCATGACCTTCATTCCCATCATTTCCAGCAGTTTGAGCTGAGTGAATAAGGCAGAATACTATCAACTCTCCTTAGGCTTTGGGAACGAGAAATTTAATTAATATTTTGAAAATATTTTATTTAGGAAAAATACCTAAGTGGAAAGTATTATTAATAATAACAGTGAAGAGGAATAAAATGTTATAAACTAGTTTGAACTCAGTTTATTTTAAAATGTTTCCTACTTATTTTCAAAGCATTGAATGATACAAAGTGCTGATCTCTTTATGTCGAAGTGAAAGTATCTGAACAACTACACTGCATCTGGGACAGCAACACATACAAATCAGTGGTACTGATGACAAGGGAAAATAAGTGCTCCACTGGATTCCTGGTGTGGCACTGCAGCATCCGCACTGGACTGCGAACCACAAGGTCAGCAGTTCAAATCCACCATCTGCTCCTCAGGAACCCTATACAGGGTCACTCTAGGTTGGAACTGATTCAATGGCACTTAACATCAACAAAAATATCCCTAAAGACATTTTTTTTTCTTGGTAAACACATAAAAGAGTATAATCTGAGATTTAAAAGCTGATTTTCACAGCTTTTTAACTTGCTCATTTTTAAAGATCCATTTGTTGTTTCCAATTCTCTGCTTCACTTAGACTCTTTGAAAGCATCTTTTCTAAGTGTCTCATGTTCATTGAATTCCTAGCCAATTACAATAATGATATTATCATCTTTGAAATTTCCACCCACTAAGGAGCTCTGGTAGCATAGTGGTTATGAATTGGGCTGTGAATCACAAGGTCAGCAGTTTGAAACTACCAACTGTTCCGCTGGAGAAGATGAGGCTTTCTGCTCCCATAAAGATTTATAGCCTCTGAAACCCTAACGCTATGAGTCAGAACCGACTCCACGGCACATAACCACCACCAAGGAATCCTGATGTGGTGTTGTGGGTTAATGTGTCATACCGCAAAGCCGTTTGAATGGGAAGGTCAGTGGGTCCAGCATGTCCAGGTTCACTATTGTTGCTACTGTATCAACCCAGTTTACCAAGACTCTCCTCACCATCACCCGTACTGCTATCAAGCTCACCAGCTGCTCCTCGGAAACCCTATACAGGGTAGCTATGGGTCCCAACCGACTCAATGGCACTTCACAACAATAAAAGGAGTCCTGGTGTGATGCTGCATGATAAGCACTGGACTGCTAACCATAATTCAATGGTTCAAATCCACCAAGCTGCTCCACAGAAACCCTATACAGGGTTGTTATGCATTGGAACTAACTGCATGCCACTTGAACAACAGTAACAATAAAGGACTAAAGTTATAAATTGTCCAGATTCTGAAACGACTTAAGGTTTTCCTAGCATATTTATTTACCTTTAATAATAATATTTGACTAACCCCATGGCGTTACTTCCATTGGAAGACAAAGGCATTGACAAACATTTGGATAGATAACGCAATTTGTAATTCTAGATTAAAAACATTCAAGAAAATAGTTATTTACCTCATTACTCACTTAGACATAACATATAGGTAAAGACAAGTTAATAAGGTTAACTAGGAATTTTGACACATAGTATGAGATTCATATATTTATTCAAGAAATAACTATTTGCTGAGTACCTGTTGTAGGTAAGGGATTATGTTGAAAATCAATGAAACTATAATCGATCTTGCCATAGAGTAACCTTAATAAAATATTAAAACACTTTTCAAGTAAAACAAAAGTCAAGAATTACAAGGCCACATCACTTGTTTTAAGAAGAAAAATTGGAAACGGTTATCTATCACTCTCAAGTCTTAATTCTAAAATAAACAACAAACACGAAGTACTAGGAAATGAAGCAGTGATGCCTGAGATGGAGGCAGAGACGATGACGTGGAAAGACGGAACAGTTGGGGACTTTAGACCCAGAGAGGGAGAGGGGCTGTGTGCTAACCACCCAGGGGGCAGGCTTGCAGGGTATATACCCTTTGGTTGGTTGATGATGCATGGAAGGGATTGTAACCATGGCAATGAAACGATATACAATAAATAAGATGAATATAAAACTAATGTTCTCCCATGTAAACTATCACATAATTCATAATAAAACATTTTAAAAAAAAGTTAACTCTGCCTCATGGGGACTTCATGCACAACAGAATGAACACCTTGCCCAGTCCCAACCCCAGCATGTCCAGGTTCACTATTGTTTCTTCTGTACCAACCCAGCTCACCAAGTCTCTCCTCACCATCACCCACACTGCTTCACCAGACATGGTGCCCTTGATACCGATTTATCGCTCCTGATAACATGTCCAGAGCAAGCTAGACAGACAGACAATTTGTGCTGTGATTCATAAATTGTATTCGTCCTGTCAGAGTCACAACCTTCTGTTCACGTGACCCAAAGATCTCATTAAAAATGGAAAACTTCAACAACAACAACAAAAGAAGTACTAGAAAATGCATACTTCTGAGCTTTTCATAGTTATGGAGTTATGTCTCCTTGGGTATCTTTCTCTGAACTATATACAACTTAGATTCAACAACCACCTATACTGAGTCCTGGTGTCACTCTTTAGGATAAGAACAGACTGCCAACTACACAGTCAGCAGTTCAAACCCACCAGACACTCCTCAGAAACCCGACACAAAGCCGCTATGAGTTGGAACCGACTCAATGGCAATTATCTACAACATCCACCTATATGCCATTGAATGATAAATATTGATCTTTAGTTCATAGATCAAGGAGCTTTGGTGACACAATAGCTAAGTGCTCAATTACTAGTTGAGAGGTTGCCAGTTCAAACCCATCCTTTGATTACAATGAAGAAGGACCTGCCAATCAGCTTCATAGAGATCAAAGCTTAGAAAAACCGATGGAGACACTGATACTGTGTCCCACTGAGTCACTGTAAGTCAGAATTGATACCATCACAGTCAACAACAGCCAATATGAAAGTCTTACTATAGAGACTCACCTCTTATCCCTTACAGAATGCAGGGCCACAGTGGGACATTTGGCCAATGGATTGGTGAATAAATAAATAAGGAATCTGCCACTTCAATCTGAATTCGGACCATTAAGAAAGAACCTTCTAGTGATTCAGAAGTGAAGACTTTAAAACTAAAGTAAAGAGGCAAAAAGAGGAGAAATAAGAATACTTATTATGCTCTACATTTGGGAAAGTAGATTTCAGAGAGAGGTGTATTAAACAGAGCATTGACCTTGTTTGGACAAATAGGGGTTTTCTTTACAGATGTCATCATTTAAGTAAATAAAGTCATACTACAGTAACATGAAAAGGAGCTCTGGTAGCGTAGTGGTTATGAATTGGGCTGTTAACCTCAAGGTCAGCAGTTTGAAACTACCTGCTGTTCTGCAGGAGAAAGATGAGGCTTTCTGCTCCCATAAAGATTTACAGCCTCGGAAACCCTGTACAGGGTCGCTATGAGTCAGAACCAACTCCACAGCACATAACCACAACAATAGAAGGATGAAAGAGCTCTGGTAGTGCCGTGGGTATGAATCAGGCTGCTAACTTCAAGGTCAGCAGTTTGAAACGACCAATGGTTCAGCGGGAGAACGATGAGGCTTTCAGCTCCCGTAAAGATTTACAGCCTTGGAAACCCTATGCAGGGTCTCTATGAGTCGGAACTAACTCAACGGCACATAACCACCACCAGCAGCATAGTAGGATGAGTCTTAATCCTAATCCCCTCTGAGTGAGACCAAACAAGAATGACAGAAACTAAAATACAGTCAGTCACACGACGGGAACAAGACACCATCGGAAGATCCATGTCCAATCTGAGGAACACACCAGACTGCCAGCAGTTGGGTCAAAAGAGAAAGAATTTTCCCTGAATGCTAAGCAGACAGAGCCTAACCTGGCTGACATTCTGAATGAGGACTTCTGGCCTCCAGAACAGAGACAACACAGTTATGTTCTCTAAAGTCATCTATTTTGTCATATTTTGCTGTGATCGTCCTAGGAATCTTACACAGAAGAAGGTAATAAAATGAAAGACAGTTAAAATATATGTGGGTCAATGTGCCAAATATACAGTGTAATTTAACTTAAAAACAACTACATGAAGTATCATTACTGAGCCCATTTTACTAATGAGGAAATTGAGGACTAGGGGGATTAATTCATTAATGTAAGGGTCACAGAGTCAGTAAAAGGCAAAACTAGTTTTCTGAGCAGGTTGTCTGAGACTACAACCCTTTCTACCTTCAAATATTTTCCCAGACTTTCCTTTTTTGTCCCTTTTATTTTTGCTATTATTGTTATTATTTCAAATGTCTTTTTAATCCAGAATCAGATAAACACTTATCTAAATTTTTGTTTTCTTCTCTTATTACTACTATATTCAACTTTGTAAAATCCATCTGGAGTATGTTGTGAGCTAGCAAGCTCTGTATTATTTGTATTTATAATATGATAATCATCTGTCTTATCCATATGTATAAACTAATCTATTCTTCTCTGATATAAATGGATTGCCAACAACTAGCTTGAGTATTCAACTTCTGTTACAACTTTGGGTTGGAATGTAGATCAGTATTCTGAGAAGGTAAACATTATTGAAATATGAATCAACTACAAAGATGGTGGCCATATACAATAATAATATATTGTTGTTGTTGCTACATGTCACTGAGTTGGTTCCCACTCATAGCAACTCTGTATAAGGCTTCTGAGGAACAGCTGGCGGATTTGAACCGCCAACCTTGAGGTTAACAGTCCATGCTTAACCTATAGCACCATACCAGGACTATATTGCAAACCAAATCCAAATAGACTTGAAATGGGCTGTTCTTGTAGATGCTGGCACCGATAGCCAGAGGCTGGTTATGTGAGAGACAGGCAATTTCACCTTCCAGTCACTGCATTCACTTAGGTGCCCGGCACAATGCTAGGCATATTACAGATTCTTTATACTTCCTGAAATATGAAGCATCTTACTCCCATCTGAACTGGTTGAAAGAGTCAGAAATTGAGGGGAGGACATGTTTTGGAGTTTCTCTGATATAGTGAGATAAGGTATCAGAAAGGTGGGGGCCTTTCCAGTTTAACTCAGTTCTCTCTAGGTAAATTCTCACATGCCTAAAGAATTTCTCATTCTTAAAGTATGTCCAACTTCAGTTGATAAAATCAGAAGAGGCTAAGGCAAATTGAGCTTGTGAGTAAAGGAAGGGTCTCTGAGATAGCCTGACTCAGACCCCAAACCATGCAAGTATCTCAGTCGTTCAGAGCTTGCTTATGACTTCTAAACAAGCTGTTGACTACACAAAAAAAGGCAAATTTCAGAAGGCAAGCCTGCTAATCTGAGGGGAGAGAAAATATATTTTGTTGTCTTGACCCTTGTCTGACATGTATCTTAGATAACGGTTTAGGCTGAGCTGATGTTTTTATTCAATACCATAAAAACTACAGGAATACAACTGAAAGTTGATAGATGAGGAACAAATATATTTTAGAGCTATTAAATCATTATCGTAATGGTGGAAGCAACATCCCTGAAGAAGCAAATTGAAAAAGAAAAGGTGGGGGACAGATTCAGAGTAAGGCAGACCTACTCACAAGCTTAGAGTAAAGACGGCATGAGCAAAGACAGACAGCCAAAGCAATGCATTCTGTCAGTAAGGGACACCATAAGGGAACAGTCACACTGTCAGAGGATCAAATGGCTTAGTTCCTGTTGAATGGACCCACTTTCTTGGATAATTCTTCCTCTTTCTTTGTACCCAGTTTAGCCATCATTTCTCTGGGAAGGCTTCTGTTAGTTTCCTCAATGTTCACATATGGAACTCTAAGGTATGACACTTACAAGTTGTCAGTAGAGTGTATTGCTAAAGGATGTGGTTCTGGAGCACATTAGCCTCAGTTCAAACCCCAACATCTTAATTTTCTAACTTTGTGACATTGACTAAAATTACAAAATCACTGTGGAGTCTCAATTTTTTTTTGAACTAAAGTAAAAGGAAAGCTCTTTAGAGTATGTGATGTAAAACTTACAACAACAATGTAAAACTTGCATTAAAATAACCACAAATAGTTTAGTCCAGGCACCTGAGGTTTCCTTCTCTTCCTTAACATATATGACAAGTTATGATCAAATAATTTTGTGGTATTGAAAACGTCCTCTGATAATTTAATAAAACATTCCGGGTAAATTGTATAACATGTTTGGGTGTGTGCTTATGAGAAAGAGATACAACGTAACAAAGACAGGAATCTATATGTGTGCAAATTAATCTTCTAACTGTATTTGAAACACATGCACACAAACATGTAAACAAAAATATTTTTTTCCTCATCTGCCAGATGGAGAATATGTCATTGTTATGCCATATTGATGGACAGGAAGATAAGGTCTGTAGTTGTTGTTGTTAAGTACTGTGGAGTCAGTTCCGACTCATAGCGACCCTGTACAGGGTTTCCGGGGCTGTAAATCTTTACGAGAGCAGAACGCCTCATCTTTCTCCCGCGGAACAGCTGGTAGTTTCGAACTTCTGACCTAGGGTCTGTAGTTAGAGCACCATTAAGGGAGGAGCACAAAATAAATGAGGACTAAATGCAAACCATCTGGTATTTGGTCACTTTAAGACTAAACTTTTTTCTTGAAAAACTTACATCCACTTTGTGCTTCTTGAAGTGAATTAGATGATTTAGCTTTATTTCTCTTTTGAGTTATTTATGTCCCCATACACTTTCCCTTTCTTAGGATTCCTAAAGGAATTTCAGGTTGACAGAGAAATTGTTGTTGTCGTTGTTGTTGTTGTTGTTGTTGTTAGGTGCCTTCCAGTCAGTACCAACTCATAGCGACCTTAGGCACAACAGAATTAAACACAGCTCCAACCTCACCATCGTTGCTATGCTTGAGCCCATTGCCACTACTATTGTGCCAATCCATCTTGCTAAGGGCCTTCCTATTTTTCGCTGATCCTCACCAAACACGATGTCTTTCTCTAGGGTGTGGTTCCTCCTGATAACATCTCCGAAGTATAAGAGACAGAGTCTGGCCATCCTGACTTCTAAGGAGCATTCTGACTGTACTTCATACTACACAGATTTGTTCGTTCTTTTGGCAGTCCATGGTGCTTTTAATATTCTGCTCCAACACCAGAACTCAAATGCATCAATTCTTCTACAGTCTTCTTTATTCTTTGTCCAACTTTCACATGCATTTGAGGCTGTCAAAAATACCATGGCTTGGGTCAGATATATCTTAGTCCTCAAACTGACATCTTTGCTCATGATCACTTTAAAATGTTCACGGGCAGCAGATTTGCCGGATGCAATACGTTGTTTGGTTTCTTGAATGCTGCTTCCATGAATGTTGATGGCTGATCCGAGCAAAATGAAGCCTTTAACAACTTCAAACTTTACTGCACTTATCTTGATGTTACTTGGTCCAGTAGTAAGGAATTTTGTTTTCTTTACATTGTGGTACAATCCACTGAAGGCTGTGGCCTTTGATCTCCATCAGTAAGTATTATAAATCCTCCTTGCTTTCAACAAAAACATTTGTAACATCTGCATATCCCAGGTTTATGGTGAGTCTTCCTCCAGTTCTAATGCCATATTCTTCTTCATATAATCCAGCTTCTCAAATTATTTCCTCAGCATGAAGACTGAACAAGTTTGGTGAAAGAATACATTCCTGGTACACAGCTTTCCTACCTTTAAACCATCCAATGTTCCCTTGATCTGCTCAAACAATTGCTTCTTTGTCTTTGTCCAATTAAGATACTCATTCTCCACAATGCTGTCCATAGCTTGTCATGTTCTACATAGTTGAAAGAATTTGTGTAGTCAATAAGCACAGATAAATACCAGATTTTTCTGGTATTCTCTGCTTCTAGCCAAGATCCATCTGACATCAGCAATGATATCCCTCATTCCACATCCTCTTCTGGATCTGACTTGAACCTCTGGAAGTTCTCTGTCAATGTATGATTATAGCTATTTGTGAATTATCTTCAGCAAAATTTTACTTGCATATGATATTAATGATATTGTCTCCTGATTTCTTCTTTCCATAGGTCATCTTTCTTTGGAAAGGGCACAAATATGGATCTCTTACAATCAGTAGGCCAGGTAGTTATCTTCCAAATTTCCTGACATAGATGAGTGAGTGCCTCTAGTGCTCAGATATTTTAAGTTTTCAATTTATGTTTCATTAATTCCCAGAGCCTTTGTCCTTCATCAATGCCTTTAGTACATCTTGGACTTCTTCCTTCAGTATCATTGGCTCTTGACGACAGGCTACTTCTTGAAATGGTTGAACATCAATCATTACTTTTTGGTACAGTGACTCTGTGTATTCAGTCCATCTTCCTTTGATGCTTCGTGCATCTCTCAATATTTTGTCCACAGAATCTTTCAATAGTGCAAGTCAAGATTTGACTTTTTTTTTTCAGTTCTTTAAGATTGAAAAATGCTTAGAATGTTCTTCCCTTTTGATTTTATAACTCCAGATCATTATAATATTAGACTGTCTTCTAGACCTGCCCTAGAAATTTATGTTCAGCTCTTTTACCTCCTCGTTTTTTCCATCTGCTTTATTTTCTCTTTGCTGGAGAACAAGTTTCAGAGCCTCTTCTGACATCCATTTTGGTCTTTTCCTTCTTTTTTGTCTTGTTAATGAACTTTTGCTTTCTTCCTGTATGATATTCTTGGTGTCATCACACAACTCTTCTGGTCTTCAGTGATTAGTGTCTAATGTATTAAATCTGTTCTTGAGATGATCTCTAAATTCAGATGGGATATACTCAAGGTCATATCTTGATTCTAATGGACTTGTTTTAATTTTCTTCAGCTTCAGCTCAAACTTGTATATGAGCAATTGATGGTCTGTTCCACTGTCCACACCTGGTCATGTTTTGGCTCATGATAAGGAGTTTTTCACCATCTCTTTCCACAGATGTAGTCAATTTGATTTCTGGGCATTCCCTTTGGTAAGGTCCATGTGTATAGTCATCTTTTATGTTGCTTAACAAGATATTTGCAATGAAGTTATTGGTCTTGCAAAATTCTATCATGTAATCTCCAGGATAATTTCTATCATGAAGGCCATATTTTCCAAAGACTGATAATTCCCTTTTTGTTTCCAACCTTTGCAATCCACTCACCAGTAATTGTCAATACATCTTGATTGTGTATTTAATCAATTTCAGACTGGAGAAATTGTACAATTCTTCAATTTCATTATCGTTGGCTTTACTGATTGATGCATAAATTTGAATAGCAGTGATATTAACTGGTCTTCCTTATTGTTAAGTGCTGTCGAGTCAGTTCCAATGCATAATGACCCATATAGGGTTTCTGAGGAGCAGCTGGTGGCCTTGAACTGCCGACCTTGCAATTTTAACCAACTTTGCAGTCCAGCACATTTACCCACAGAGCCACTTCAGGACTCCATATATATGCATTATGTGTATATATATTTGGAAAAAATAAGCCAGGATAAAGCAGAAACTTCTTTAAATATTTGTTTTACTGTATTTTACATTACCTAATATGTTTGGAGTTCTGGTGTGGTGCTGTGGGCTAATGCGTCAGACTCCATAGTTGTTTGAACTGCAAGGTTGGTGGTTTAAGCTCACCAGCTGCTCCTTGGAAACCCTATACAGGATCACTATGGGTTGGAATTGACTCAATGGCACTTAACAACAACAACATGTTTATGGAGTCCTGGTGTGGTGCTGTGGGTTAATGCACCAGACTGCAAAGTTGTTTGAACTGCAAGGTCGGCAGTTCAAACTCCCCAGCTGCACCTCGGAAACCCTATACAGGGTTGCTATGGGTCAGAATCGACTCGACGGCACTTAACAACAACATGTTTATCTCTAAAATTATGACCAATTTAACTATTTCTGCATATAGGAGATCTGATGTAGCGAGGTAGGATAAGCACTGGACCTATAGAGGGTTGCTATGAGTCAGAACCAAGTCAACGGCACTTAACAACACGAACATATTCAGGAAAGTTCTCCCTTAAATAAAAAAGGAAACCTGTGACATATGGACAAAACAATGTCCAAATGGATGATTGATTCTGCAGATTCTCAAAACAAAAGCCAAATATAATTTAAAAATAATCTGGGTAATAATTGCATTTGCAAAATCATTTTGGTGGTATCCAAGTCTTCTTTTGTTACATAAGCAAGGAAGCATTGATATTTTCAGCTCTTTAATTTCATTCCTTAAGTGTTAGTTCCACAGAGAAACTGGTGTCTGGTCCCAGATTCATAGCTAAAAATCTGTTTTGAAAAATAAGCAGCTACTTTGTGGCAACTCATTTCTCTTTTTGTTATATTATAATTATCATTATCACTGGCATGATATTTGAGACTTTCTCTTTGGAAAGCTTAAAGAAAGCTTAAAGACACTAACAATGTAGAGTTGACATGCCCTTTACAAAACCTCCATTACATGTCTCATTTGGAAAATAAGAACCAAATGAACAAAGTACAGGTTGAATTTTGTTTCATTAGATTGTGAAGAGACCAACATGAATTAATTAGTGTTAACTACAACACGCTTCACTAATATCCTGCCAACACAAAGATTTCCTACCGTGCCAAGATGAGAGACACATTCAGGATGATAAGAAAGAAATGTAAGTGGATTGGTGCAATTATTATTACAATTACTGCTGCAAAGAGTTTTAATTGAAAGGGGATTTTGCATTTTTGGGGTAATAAGCTCCATTAAGATCCTGGGTGAGACATTTAATTTAGTTTTAATGACATAATTTTATGTTAAACGGATGCAAATTAATTATTAAGGCATATTTATTGTGACTACTCATACAGGCAACAACACCTTCAAATGACAAATAGGGATTTTTGAAGGGTAACCTAGACTCTTAAGCCCCTCAACTGGGTTGAGGTAATGGTGAGTTGAGAAGAAGACTCAGTTAGGCTAAGTGTCCATTTATACAGTGTGCCACTGGTGAGGAAGATGCTCTGCCCATATCAAAGAGATGCTACTAGCAACATGTTGCCTTCAAGTTATATGTCTCTTGGATATTTACACTTGGGCACCTCTTATAATTAAAAAGTCAGTTACATATTTGATGTAGTTTTTTAACACCCCGAAGATTGTTTTTACCTTCTATATAGCAACAGAAATCACAATAATGTTAACAAATTAGGGGTAACATTTTGTCCTTCAGTGTTCCTAGGGAGCAAAGTACACATACAAATGGAACTGAGGCACAATGCAAACCGCCTGCCATGCTAAACAATATATACCTGTGTGTGTGACCATAAAAAATGGCAAATTGCAGTGGTTTCTAGTGATTAACCTGTTCCTCAGAACTATACCCAACCAAGTACTATAATTCAGCCCTTACTCCTGCCAAGTGTTCTTTGTGTTACTTCGGTCTGTCACTCAAAAGTTGCAGTGACTTAAATGGCAGAGGATGTTTATAGTCTCCCATCCTTCCCCTTTAAGGAGCTCTGGTAGTGTAGTGGTTACAAATTGGGCTGCTATCCTCAAGGTTAGCAGTTCGAAACCACCAGCTGTTCTGCAGGGGAAAGAGGAGGTTTTCTGCTCCCATAAAGATTTACAGCCTCGGAAACCCTGTACAGGGTCTCTATCTCCATGGCACATAACAACAACAACAATCCTTCCCCTCTATACATGTAACACATACACAAAAACCTTCAAATATCCCCTGTTGATTTAGTGTTCACCTAACAGATGCCTAAGACTTGGGAAAAGGACACAACTCGGCCCTTGTTCTTGAATTGCTAATGATAAATTTAGGGTCACATGACTCAGTATGAGACGCACTGGACTGCAAACCACAAGGCCATTTGAGTCCATCAACCACTATGAAAGAGAAAGATGAGGCTTTCAGCTCCCGCAAACACGCACAGCCTCAGAAACTCTATACAGGGTCAGTCTGAGTTTGAACTGACTCGATGGCACTTACCAACAAGCGTTCCATAACATGAGCTGCCAGTCAACATTAACTTAGGAAGTTTAGGATGTTGTCAAAAAAGAATGAAAAGTTAAGTATAGAAATAGGATCAGCAGAGTGAAAGAAAACATGTTCCAGGACAGGGAAGAGTGGAAGCAGAACAGAAGGTTGGCAGTGACTTACATGTTTATGAGACTGTGATTAGAAACAAGTCTTGATGTGGGGGCATTACAGATAATAGGTTCACAGACGTAGGACCCAGACTTTGGTGTACTCTAGTGGCAGGTAGAAGGGGATCAATGTAGGAAGAATGACAGGCATACTATGAGATTTTTAAACGACTGTGTCTTATTCAGAGGCATAAAGTCAAACTTTATTAAAGGTAAGTAATTGTCAAGGACAGATTTGTGTTTCCAACGCTTTGTTGTTGTTGTTATTGTTGTTGTTGTTGTTGTTGTTGTTGTTGTTAGGTGCTGTCAAATCCATTGTGACTCATAGTGACATTATGCATAATAGAATGAAACACTGCCTGCTACTGTGCCAAATTTATAGTCATTGTTACGCTTGAATTTATTGGAGCTGCCACTGTGCCAATCCATCTTGTTGGGAGTCTCCCTCTTTTTCGCTAGCCCTCCACTTACCAAGCATGATGCCCTTCTCCAGGGACTGGTCCTTCCTGAAGTATAAAAGTATAAAAGATGAAGTCTCACCATCCAGGCTTCTAAGAAGCATTCTGACTGTACTTCTTCCAGCACAGATTTGTTTGTTTTTCTGGAAGTCCGTGACTCCTTCAACATTAGAACTCAAAAGCATCAATTCTTCTATAGTATCCCATATTCATTGCCCAACTTCCCTGTGCATAATGGTGGTCGTGGTGGTTATGTGCCGTGGAGTTGATTCTGACTCATGGTGACCCTGTACAGGGTTTTCAAGGCTGTAAATCTTGATGGGAGCAGAAAACCTCAGTGTTCTCTCATGGAACAGCTGGTTGTTTCAAACTGCTAACCTTGCAGTTTGCAACCCGAGCAATGACATTGTTTAATGATTTTTTTGCATTCTGTAGGGTCACCTTTCTTTGCAAAAGTCAGAAATATGGATCTCTTTCAACCCATTGGTAAGGTAGCTGTCTTCCAAATTTCTTGGCATAACCAAGTGAGTACCGCCAGAGCTATGTCAGTTTGTTGAAAGATTTCAATTTGCATTCTATCAGTTCCTGAAGCCTAGTTCTTTGCCAATTCCTTCAGTGAATCTTGAACTTCTTTCTTCAGTTCCTTCAGCTTTTGATCATATACTATCTCTTGAAATTCTTAAACATTGACCATTTCTTTTGGTACAGTGACTCTGTGTATTCTTTTCATCTTCTTTTGATGCCTTCTGCATCATTCAATATTTTCCTCATAGAATCCTTCAATATTGCAAGACAAGACTAAATTTTTTTCTCCCGTTCTTTCAGCTTCAGAAATGCTGAGTATGAGCCACCATTTTGATTTTCTAACTCCAGGTCTTTTCACATTTCAATATTAATGCTTGACTTTGTCTTCTCAAGTTGCCTTTTGAAAATTTCTGTCAGTTTTTTTTACCTCCACATTTCTTCCATTTGCTTTAATACCTATACATTGGAGAGCAAGTTTCAAAGATCTTCTGACATCCATTTTGGTCTTTTCCTTTTTTATTTTCTTCTTAATGATCTTTTGCTTTCTTCCTAAATGATGTTCTTCATTTCATCCCACAACTCTTATGGCCTTCTGTCATTAAAGTCTGTTCTTGAGATGATCTCTAAATTCACGTGGGATATGTTCCAGGTCATATTTTTGGCTCTCATAGATTTGTTTTAATTTTCTTAAGCTTCAGCCTGAACTTACATATGAGCAATTTATCATCTGTTCCACAGTCTGCCCCTAGCCTTGTTTTAGCTGATGATCAGGAGCTTTACCACCATCTCTTCCTACAGAGGAAGTCAATTTGATTTCTGTGTATTCCTTCTGGTGAGGTCCATATGTATTTTGTTGTTGCTGTTGTTAAGTGCTGTTGAGTCGGTTCCAACCCATGGTGATTCTGTTTACAGTTTCCAAGAAGTGTCTGGTGAATTTGAACCACCAAACTTGTGGTTCATATTGACCTTGTGGTTGAGTGCTTATCCTAAGTGCCACACCATCTTTTATGTTTTTTAAAAGATATTTGCAATGAATAAATCCTTCGTCTTACATATTTTTATTATCTAATCTCCAGCATCATTTCTATCACCAAGGCCATATTTTCCAACTACTTATCCTGCCTCTTTGTTTCCAACTTTTGCATTGCAAACACCAGTAATGATCAATACATATTGATTACCTGTTTGATCAATTTTCAACTGAAGAAGCTGGTAGAATTCTTCCATTTCATCATCACTGACTTTATTGGTTGCTGAGTAAATTTGAATAATGGTAGCAACTGATCTTCCTTGTAGGCGTATGGATATTATCCTATCACAGACCTTACTATACTTCAAGATAGATTTTGAAATGTTGTTTTTGATGATGAATATGTCCTCTTCACTTTCAGCAAGCAACGCTGTATCATCTGCATATCACCATTCCTCTTCAATTTGTCATTCCCGGCATAGTAAGCCATCGAGCTGTCACATTCAAATGGCTAAGACTAGTGCACTTTAGCTCATGAATGTCTGGAATATTGATGTTTATGTGTTCCATTTAACTTTTTGACAACTCCAAATTTTCCTATATTCACACTTTGTAGATTCCTTATTCCAACTATTGATGGGCAAATCTGTTGCACAAGACCTTTTTAAAGTGTTGAAGAGCAAAGATGTCAGCTTGTGGAGTAAGGTGCGCCATGGTATTTTCAATAACCTCATATGCATGCAAAAGCTGGACAGTGAAGAAGGAAG
>NW_006408521.1:33302667-33311821 GCF_000296735.1 Chrysochloris asiatica | reverse complement strand
AAGAACAAAAACATCTATTTCTCTTCATTTTGAGTTGTGCCCCATAGCAAATGAGTATCTGGAAAGCTTTACTTAATTCTCATCATCATGGTCAACTCTACTTTGAGGAGGCAACTCTTCCCCAGTCGTATTTTGAGTGCCTTCCAACCTAGGAGCTTATATTTTGGCACTGTATCTGACAATATTTGGTGCTATTCATAATGTTTTAATATTTGATATTCTGGTGTTTTCTGACGATGTTCCACTGCTACTCATGAAGTTTTCAGTGAATAAACATTCAGAAGTAGCCACTGCTCCTTCTTCTTTGTCTGTCTTACTCTGGAAGTTTTTCTGGAACCTGTCTATCATGTAATCTACTAAAGTAGTAGCTCCAATAATTTCCCCTTGAATATAGGCTTGAATTTCCAAATATGATTTATCTGAAGGAGGATCATATAAAGTGCTCCAAACTCCACAAAATCAAGAGAATTTTAGGAAGGAACTGTTGGAAAGATGCAATGACTCTAGAGAATGGGGCCAATATGATTTGTATTTCATTATGTAAAAAAAATCGAAAAGATAAAGTTTTGTGCTGTTTGGTCAATGGCTGGAAACTCCCACAATGCCCTGTACTACCACCAATGACACCATCCAACAAATTAAATATAAATATTCACATTTTAATAAATCTATAATTTGTACAGGAATTCTGGTGCGGTGTTGTAGGATAAGTATTGTACTACCAACTGTAAGATCCATGATTCAAACCCACCAATTATTCCTCAGAAATGCTATAGAGGGTTTCAATGAGTGAGAACATACTTAACAGTGCTCAAAAACAACAATAACAACACTTTGTGAAACTATCAATTCCTTGGAACAATTTATACCTAAGGATGACGTTAACAAAACATGTTCTTAAATAGTTCCACCCACTACCATCAATTCAATTCCGGACTCCTGGTATGGTGCTGTAGGATCAGCACAAGATGGCAAACCACAAAGTTGGCAGCTCAAACCCACCAGCTGCTCCTCAGAAACCCTATACAGGGTCGCTATGAGTCGGAACTGACATGACGGCACTTAACAACAACATGGAGTTTTCTAGACTGTAAATCTGGGACAGACTCATCTTTTTCCCTTTGAACACCTGGTGGGTTTAAACCACCAACCTGTGGCTAGTAGCCCAGTGTTTAGCCATAGCACAACCAGAGCTCCTTTCCTTAATAATAAGATCCTAAAAATATTGAAAAATATGGACAGTTGACCTAAGAAAAGAGAACTTTATCTCCACAGCTATGAACCCTTTAAAAAAAAGGCAAGTTGTGTTGTTGTTGTTGTTTTACTTTTGAAATAATGGGGGGGGGGGAATCCATTATTTCTTGAGGATTCAAAGTCAAAGAAAAGTTTAAAGCACATTTCAAAATTAATTTTGACAACATTTGTTCAATTTATATGCTACACCTCTTATTTGTTTATATGTTTTTTGTAGTAGTGCCTGTTGTCTCTCCCCAGGAAACAAGCCATCGTTGATTGGTATTTAAATTTTAATTTTATCTTACCTCTGTCACTTATAACTTTGACAAATTTCAGAATTGTTTCACTGTTTCATGATTCTCTTCTTCCCTTCCACCCCTTCTTTATCTTTGTCTTCATTTCCTCACATATTAGAGCTGGTATGTTTATTCATTTTTCTTTGTGAATAAATCTGTTTATTTTTGCTATGTTCTTAAAACCAATGGGGATCTGTCATCACCTTCACTAAAGGGGTAAAGTGTTCCCTATCCTCTGTGTGTACAGATATCAGACTGATGAAGTCAGGAAATTTGGAGCTGAATTCCCAGAATCACCAAGTGGAGGGTAGATAAAGGACATTGTTTCCACTGCTGAAGTTGCCCCTTATACCCTTCCTTGAGCTGTTTGCTGTCACAAAGGGTCAGAAGCTGAAGTTCACCTCTGAGTGTAATGTCTGTGCTCTGCTTATGACATTTCACTCACTATGACAAATGGGGACCTGGTTAGCCCTACTGTATTCTGAACCCATTCCTGGTGGGTTTCATCATTTTGTTCTTTGACCAAATGACCGAAAGTGCAATTTTAAATATATATCTGTCAGGATACACTTCTACAGAGAGCTGAAAACTTAACCTCACATTAGTTTTGGGCAAGAGTTGGAACTATCAAGATAATTCAGCAAAATGCATTTGATGGTATTAAATTTTGATTGCCCCGTTTCAGTTGAAGCATTGCATGTCAGTCTACGAGCAGTGTGCATCAGTGCCCAGACCTCATACTACTCAGAAGGCTCTGGGTCTCTTAAATTATTGCATCCTCAGTCCACACTGCAGCACTTTAAACATCTCTTTTCCTTCTGTGTGTGTGCTATCTTTCTTTCTGTATTAGACGCTATTCTCAAGCAAGTATTTTAACTTCAGTGACTGCCATACATCCGCCTTCTGATTCCCAAATCCTTTTTGACATTCCATCTCTGATCCTTCCTTCGTCATATGAAATATTGTTGTTGTTGTTGTTGCTAAGTGCCGTCGAGTCGGTTCCGACCCATAGCGACCCTGTACAGGGTTTCCGAGGCTGTAAATCTTTACGGGAGCAGAACGCCTCATCTTTCTCCCGCAGAGCAGCTGGTAGTTTCGAACTGCTGGCCTTAAGGTTCGCAGCCCGATTCGTAACCACTACGCTACCAGAGCTCCTTATATATGAAATATAGCTTTGTTTTATTTTTTTGTTTTAATTTCTCCATTCAATAAAGATTAATTGATCACTTCATTTATTTTATTTTAGTGTGGCAGTTTATTTCAAGATTTAAAAATTATTAGTTAATGTAACTGAAAAACACAGTGTAAGGCTAGCTTCGCATATGATGGGAAAGAGGGTTCAGTACTTTCTTCTTTCTCTTGCACGCTCTCCCTCTCTCTGCTTCTCACAACCTTTCCCTGTTATTACAAGCCCAACTTCTTTTGGAATGTTGACCTCAGTGCCTTACCAATGATGGCATTCTCTACATAGGAAGGGAAAATAGACATATGATGCTTAGTTTGAGTTATCCTTAAGGCTTATGACCCTAAAAGAAAACATTTTTCCCCAAAATAAGCTCAGGAAAATCTAGATAAGTCCTCTAACTAACCAGGCCTGGTCTTATGCCCTTTACTAGACTTAAAGGGCCCAAATAAAAACCTACTAGAATCTCACGAAGTGTGCCTGTTGTTGTTAAGTGCCTATATGGTTCTTAAGAGGAAATAATTCTAGGCTACACTCTTATACGAGGGAACTTAAAAGGTTCAACAAAATTTCATTATTTTCATTCCATTTTTCCATGAACTTTATGAAGCCTTCTCATATATGGGTTAGTCATTATGTTAGACATTGGGCATACAGAGGTGAAAGACATGACTTTAAGGAACTTGGAGCTTGCAGAGGAGTCACATAAAAAGTACTATTCCAGCGTAATTAATTACTTCATATCCTTATGCTCAGGGTTAATTGAACACAGAGGAGAGATTATGAAAGGATTCTTGAAAGAGTTAAATTTTTCAGATACTTAGGGGTTAGCCAAAGCAAGAAGCCTCGTGTGGGAGTTTCAGGTAGACAGCGTGATATAGTCTAGGAACATCAAGTAGTTCTGGGAATGAAGAGTAGTAACAGAGAGACATGAGTCCGGAAAGGTAAACATGGTCTAGATACTCAATACTAAACATCAGGCTCCAATAACTGGCATCCTAAGAAAGCCATTAAGAACAACAAGAGAGCAACAGTATCGTGTTTATGTGTTAGTAAAATATAATACTAGGAATCTTGGTGTCAATGAAATGGTGTCATTGTTGTTAAGTGCCATTGAGTCATTTCTGACTTATAGTGACACTGTATAGGGTTTTCAAGGAGCAACTGATGAGTTTGAACCACCAACATTGCTGTAGAAAGTGACCTTTCCAGTGCATTATACTGCAATGCCTTTATCCTGCAGGACCACACCAGAATGAAACAGGGGCCCACAGACTGTCAAAAGGCAGCTGCACTGATCTTGATTGGGATCTACAGGGAAGGGTAGCTGCAGTAGGTTGAGGGTTCTCCAGCAAACTTGAAGAGCCCCTGTAAAGTTGAATGTGAGAGAACTGAGTGATGAATTAGATTGTTGGAAGAATGCCTAGATGCCCAGGTTTTTAATCAAGATGAATGGAGTCGTGATAGAATAGAACCAAGGTATGGGAGGCAGGAGAGAAAAAAAATAATATTGATGATTATTTAGTATGACTCTATTCTACAGCCTAAAATCATCTGAACATGACAGGGTTTCATGAATTATGTTCTTAAGGTAGTTGATAAGCCTTTTTCTTTTTCTTTCATTTATGAAATTACTGAGATTCAATATTTTTTTCACCCCAAACCCTCTCAATTTCACAAAAAGTGAGGTAAAACTAAAGTCATGAGTCTATTAGAAAATCAGTGCCACCTGAAATGCTGGTTTTCGCCCTCTATCTGATGAAGAGCTCTCACTGCGAGTGTGCGGGTGAAGAGCTCCTGCAGCAAAGACAGAAACAATGGCAAAAGGAAGGACTGCAGCTCAGAATCAAAGACACAGAGTGCTAATGACACTTTGACAAACATGATGAGAAATACATGAAGTTATCCAGTTTTACACTGTGAGCTTACAAACTCATTTTCTTGTTTTTAGTTTCAGTTCTCCCTCCCCATAACCTTTTCTTTTCATTTCTACATTTTTCATCTCAAAGCTTAGGTTCTAAAGCAAACGTGAGCATGAAACACCTACCTCTCCTTCATTCTTTTAAAAATATATATATGCTTACAGAAAATAATGCCAAGTACTTGTTAAATTGTTCTTTGCATTTTGCTCATTCTTTTTATCCCTGCCTCTCCTTCTTTTTCCCTCTCAAGTTCCCTCTCACTCTTCTTTGAGATCAAGACAGTTGCTTTCTTTACCAAGTAAACAAACTGAAATTCTTATCATCTGACATTTTTTTTTTAACATTCTGTAGAAAAAGCAGCCATAAATCATGGAACAGAGTTAACTGAAATACTGCTAAAAGGTGAGCAAGACAAAAAATAAAGATTTATAGACTGATAGATCACTGTCACTGACTCCTGTCCATGAGTAAGAGAATCATATAGTTCATACAAAGTGCCATTGCAAAGGCAGCATAGATGACATCAAGCCTTAGATGATCTTCTCAGGGTAGTCTAAGAAATTAAGACAAAGCTCTGTTCTCAGCACCTACCGTTGGACTAAAATCTCCCACTTACCTATTATGTAATCTCCATTCTAACCTCTCTACTTCATTCATTCTAAAGTCCTCTTGGGGAACCTACATACCACACTTTTGTCAAACTTTCTCCCATTTATGACATCAACTGATCCTTTTCTTCTCTCCATATACTTTGATTGAAATCATTCTCCATATGCACCCTGTCTATGTAATATCCTAAAATTAATGACATCCTACAAGCCTCTTTCCAGTCAGGTCAGAAAGACTTAGATGTCTTCTAGATAAAAGCATGCCATTTTATGTACAACTATTTTAATTTGTCTACTGTTTTGGATTATTGTTCTAGCTCATTCATTTCCCAGGCATTAGATGGAGCACTAAGATGTGCAAATGAGTCCTGTGCTAATCACTGATGAGGTTGTTGTTGTTGTTAAGTGCCTTTGAGAGACCCTCTATAGGGTTTCTGAGGAGCAGCTGGTGAGTTTGAACTGCCAACCTTGCAGTTAAATGTCTTTGCAGCCTGGTGCATTAACCCACAGTGCCACACCAGGACTGGTGATAGAGTATATTAAATGAGAATGCTCTCGACTTCATGTGGGTCACTAAATAGATTGATAATGTATATCCACGAGGTAAGTTCTGCCTGGAGATATGCAGAGGGTACTATGAAAGCTCAGAAGAGATGTATGGTTGTGGCTAGAGTGTCCAGAGGGACTTCCTGGAGGATATGATGCTGCAACTGAGTATGTGAGAAACAGGAAGTTTTAGGTAGATGGGAGATGTGGGTGGAGAGCTGCAGGAAGCTTGAAACAGCTCTAGATATTGAGGGATTTGTATATAGTTTGGTGTCGTTTCAGCAAAAGCCCATGCAATGAGCAATGGGAAATACACCAGAAACAAACGAAAGGTCTCAAATTCCAATATGCATTACAGTCACCAGAGTAATTTAATAAATTGAATAGATTCCTGGCTGGATTTGGAAATCTGACTCTATAGGCCCTGTAATCTACAGTTTTAACAAGTTCTCCTTTTAAAACAAACAAACAAACAAACAAACATGTTATGGCTCTTCAGGAGACTCGAAGGCTAAGCAAAGAACTTTAAGGAGACCAGAAGACGTGAGGACCCACTAAAAGGTCTTCAGGACGAGAAGAACAAGATCTGATTTGTTGAGATCTTGGCATAGAGGAAAACCAACCTGGAGACCATTAGCCATTTCAGTGATCCACTTATTCCATTTATATACAATAGAGATGATAATTTATTGGCTTTTTGCTTTGTCTTTGTATCTCAAAGAGCAGGACTTCTAAACTGTGTCATGCTGATTCAGCATATTTAAAAAAATAAAAATCGTCATAGATTGAAGTGTGTCCTCCCAAAATTGGTATCAACTTGGGTGGGTCATGCTTCTCAGTGGTTTGTCAGTTATGTAATGATGTAATGTGGCAGTTACAAGGTGATTTCTCTCCCAGCCCTGCCCCAGTGTGATCCGATGTCATAAACCAGCAAAAGGATTAACAATGGACTGCAGATACTCTTAATTTCCTCACAACCCTGATCCAGTGTAAGGGAGTTTCTCAAGAATGTGGCCTGCAACATCTTTTATCTCACAAAGATAAAAGAAGAGAGAAGTAAGCAGAGGAATGGTGACCTACTACTGCCAAGAAAGGGGAGCCTGGAGTGGAGTGTGTCAAGACACAGGGAGATCTCCCAGGAAGGCTGGGCCTAGAGGTGCTAAAAGAACACAAGGGCCTTTCCCCAGAGGTGACACTCGGAATTTGGACTTTTAGCGTCTTAAACTATGAGAGAATAAATTTCTGTTTATTAAAGCCATTCACTTGTGCCAGTTCTTTTACAGCAATACACAATAACAAAGACACCCCTGTACTTCATTCTTCATATCCCAAACAAAATCTGTTATGTCGGCGTTGATTCTGACTCCTCGTGACCCTATAGCTGCCAAGTAGAACTGCCCCATTAGGTTTCCAAGGCTGTAATCTTTATGGAAGCCAATGGACACACCTTTCCCTGTCAAGTAGCTAGCGGGTTTTCACAGCTGGTCTTTTTGGTTTGCAACTGAGTGTTTAATCCACCTGAGCACCAGAGCTCCAGAATTCCTTAGATACTATGTGACAATGTTACATCAGAATTATTGGGGTAGGACCCAGTGATATGCATTTTAATCAGGTCCTTGAAGGTGTCAGATGTGTCACATCACAAGTTTCAGACCAACCTTTTAAAGGTCATATTGAGTTCTAATCTGAATGCTTTCTAACATCCCAAAGAGAGACTTCACAGCATGCTGCATCACCCTTAAAAGTCTCATGTTCCCTTGGTAGTGCAGGACGGTTTCTTCTTTCCAAGAAGCACACAATCCCTGTCCCCACAGCGGTTAAACACAAAAACTCCTCCTGCAAACTTGCTAGGTTCACAGTGAAAGATCAGCGGCTTCTAAAAAGTTCCATGAAAAATAACCACATATTAAGATGTATCTTTGAAAAAAGCTGCCAATGCTTCTGTGAAGCTTAAGGAGCTTTTCCCTAAAAGAAATCAGGTAATTCGTTTTGAATTAAAGTTAAGCACTTGGCTTAGTCCTCTTTCATTTTTCTTCTTTGTAAATCTCTAACTAAATTAATTAAGTGGGTTTTTAAAACTGGCAGTCATCCTGACCCAGGAGGCCATGCAGCAAGGTGGATGTCGACAGTGAAATTAGAACAAAAGTTAAAAAAGTGCTGCTTAGAAAGAGGAGGACTGTTTTTTCTCTGCCCCTTGCTTACCCCACCTCCCCACTCACTAACTTGCTGCCAAGATGCCCCCTTGTTGAAGGAGGCATCCCTGCATCCCACAGCTAACATATTATCTGGTAGATATAAGAGAAAGATGGCACTGTCTATTCCTGTATAGATATATAGTCTTGAAAACTCTAGTATTGCTATGTATCAAAACAGGCCCAGCAGCATGCAGAAACAGCAGCATATAAGAGAACCATGAAGCTGTCTGCTCCCGTAAAGATATACTGTCTTGGAAACCCTAAGAAGCAGTTCTACTTTGTTCTGTAAGGGTCGCTATGAGTCAGAATCTACTGGATCGCCATAGTCTTCGCTTATGTCTATATGTAAGCGATGACAAACCCAGTGGATTCCAACTCATAAAGCCTTGTAAGACAGAGTAGAATGGCCCAACAGGGTTTCTAAAGCTATAATCTTTTCCGGAGCAGACTGTTAACATATCTCGTAGAGCAACAGGTGAATTCCAACCATTGGACTTTTGGTTAGCAGACCAGCACTTTAATCACTGTGCCACCAGGTCTCTGGAGGCATGACAAAAGACATGGACAACAAAAAGGAAGCTCAGTTATTTATCACTCACAAGTTTAAAGATGTGACAGTGGCAGTCGATACCATAATTCAAGGTCAGGTAAAAGCAGAATGTTCCAGCCAATGACAGCAAAGAACAACGGAGTGCTCAAACTCAGACGAAGTAGAATGAGCCCAGAAGAGTCTATCAAAACCAGGTGTTTAAGCAAAAATGCATGTACTAAAGCAGAAAAGAAAGATGTTTTCACTAAAGCAAAGATATGCATGTGCTAATGCTAAATCTTTCCCCTTCCTCTCCCCCTCGCATTTTTCTTTCCTCAGTCTTTCCCTCCATTCTCTTCTCTTTTATTCTTTTCTCCTTTCTCTCATGTTGTTGGTGTTCAGTGCCATTGAATTGGTTCTGATTCATAATGACTATGTATAAGGTTTTCAAGGTTCTAAACATTTGTGGGAACAGGAAGTAGAATCTGTCTCCCTCCTTTCTCTCAAGTTGTTGTTGTTGTTGTTGTTGTTGTTATTAGGTGCCATTGAGTTAGTATCGACTCATAGCAACCCTATGTACAACAGAATTAACCACTGCCTTCCCAGTCCTGGGCCAACCTCACAATTGTTGCTGCACCT
>NW_006408521.1:33286563-33298793 GCF_000296735.1 Chrysochloris asiatica | reverse complement strand
ACCTTATCCAGAGAAGCAGCAGCGCCAGAGATGGAGGCAGAGATGGGGGCATGGAGAGGAGGAACGGCTGAGGACTCTAGATTCATCAACTAAGAAGAGAAGGACTAAGAACTGGTGGCGAGGAGCAGACTTGCAGAATGTGCACTTTGGAGATGTAAATTATTACATATGCCTGAGTGGGTTTTTTTGTTTGTGTGTTTTTTAAAAAGCTAAAGTGGATAGAGAGAAATACTTTTAACTGATGGTATATGGAGGAGATTATAATCAATGTGATAAAACAAGTTATATGAATTGTTGAATGTGAAACTGATGATGTGCCCTGTAAACTTTCACTCAATCCACAATAAAAACCTTAAAAAACAAACAAACAAAAATTATTAAAGATTGGGAGACTTTATAAAGTAATAGAACAAAATGTGTGGTGGAAATTAGGAGACATGACATTGAATATGTTGGGAGGGTGAAGGGGGTGTTTGAGCTCAGACATGCAGAATGAGAAGGCTCAAAGAAGAGAGTTTGGAGCAGAGAAGAACACCAGTGAAGCGTCTAGATTGTTCTCTGAGAATCCTTTTATGTTGCTGTTATTAAGTATCATTGAGTTGGTTCTGACTCATAGTGACCCTACAGAGGATTTCCAAGGAGCAGCTGGTGGATTTAAACTACCGACCTTATGTTTCACAGTCCAGTGCTGATCCTACAGTGCCACTCCAGGAGTCTCCGAGGATACTACGGAACTTTTCTGTCTCTTGGAGATCATCATCTTTATTCCTCTTCACTCTTACTCAGTTCATTAAGAAAAAAGCATTTTCTAGAAGTCCTAAGTAGAAACTGCACAAGGATCTGCAAGGGAAGCTTTGAAATAAAGAAGTGTCCTTCAAATGTAATCGTTCAGTCTCTTTTCTTATAAACATTAGACATGACTAGTTTAAGAGCATGAGGATCAAGCCATGAGGACTCTGTGGGACAGAGCTGTTCCCTTACCAGAATTAACCTCCGCTCTAAGTTCTCCTTTCAGCACAATTTCTCACAGGCTTCCCTGCCAGAAAATGGAAGGCAATCTTGTCATCTACACTAATTATATGGGTTCAGTTATTTGAGCTCCCAAAATTTGTTTGACCTGAAGATTGAGAAAATTTAAAGAACAATTTGTTTTGGTTGTGGCTGCTGAGGGGGAGGCAGAAAGGAGGTTCCTGAATGCTAAATTGTGGTGACTTTGAAATACCAGCTGGGCTTTGGTGGGACAGAAGCTGGTACGCCTTTGCCACTCGGACCTGTGTCTGTCAATGCAATGCGAGGTGATGTGACTAGACACCAATTAGGCAGCGTGCACACGAGTTGGTTCTTTTCCCAGTTAGCGGTAACCATAGAGCGTCATGCACCTCTTCAAACATGACAAGCGGCACACAAGTCATTGCCTTCGTTAATGCATATCAGGGCTGACAGGCAGTGAGTTATGGCAGATGCGGGAGAAGCGGAAAACACAATTGGCTTCAGAAACAGCACTGTGGAGGATGAAAGCGACTCCACGTTTGGACCAGGTGAAAAGAGCAGACACAATTTAAGTTTATTACTGCCCCAAAGCATGAACTCAGAAGGTGTCTGCAAACATCCTGGACCTCTCCAGGGACTCATTGGTCCAGGAAGAGTTGTGACAATTTTAGAGACTCCACAAGCTGAACTGTCTAGTGCAGAGACTGAATGGCATTACAAGAGTCCTAGAGAACATGGAAAGTTGTAGTCTTCAGAGATTTTACCAAACTGAGAGTGTTCTGACGAACAAACCAAAAAATATGCAGAAATGTAAGGGTGGCTTTCCTGGGTACCAGCTCTGGCCCATTAAAATGCATTATTTGTGTTTGTTTATTGTAAATCATAATCCTTGGAGAATAAAAGCATAAACATGCATCCTATTGAATGATATTTTACCATACCCACTCACTGCTAGACTGATCTAAATTGATGTCACTTCATGCATCTTTGTAGCCTAAGATTATTGGCAGCTCACATTTCCTAAAAGATCCCCAAACTCCTCAACTTAGAACATTCTTCAATTCATACCTCCCTGTGCAAACTTCTTATGGCATCAGATTTTACAGGTACACTAGGCTCTATGGGATAATGCACTGGACCAAAAGGTCAGTTTAAACCACAAGACTTGTGCTTCAAACTCATCAGTGGCTCCATGCAAACCCTATAAATGGTCGCTATGAAACAAAACCGACTCAATGGCACTTAACAACAACAAAATCCTCTTTTGGACTACAATATGCCATCTACTGTGAAATGTTGTGCTGCAAAGGGAAATAATTCTGACAATGTTCTTCAAGAGATATTTTTTAAGCCAGGATAAAACAATATATTCAGTGGTGGGGGTGGTGTGCTGTGGAGTCAGTTCCAACTCATAGCTACTTTGTATAGGGTTTCTGAGGTTATAAATCTTTACATGAACAGAATGCCTCATCTTTATTCTCCAGAGATAAAGGCATATTTGAACTGCTGACCTTTCCATTAGCAGCTTAGCTCATAATCCACTATGCCACCAGGGCTACTTAATATATGCAATATGATATCATTATTAAAATAATAATAATAATACTACATGGAGTCCTGGTGTGACTGTAGGATAAGAACTGGACTGCTAATGAGAAAGCTGGTGATTGAAACCTACCAGCTACTCCTAGGAAACCCTAGGCAGGGTTGCTATGAGTCAGAACTGCCTTGACAACAATGCATTGCTGATATAAACTTACATAGATGTAGTCTAGTACCAGTGAGCAATAATGGGGCCTAAGAGTTCCATACAACCCATTCCCATCAAGTTGATTTCAATTGATAACAATCCCATAAGCTATAGCAGAACTGCCCCATAGTGTATCCACAGCTACAATCTTTACCCACACAAATTGCCACACTGTTCTCCCACGGAGCAGTTGGTGGGTTTTAACCACTGACCTTTTGGTTAGTAGGTAAGCATTTAACCACTTCGCCACCAGGACTCTTTCAGAATTCCATAGACTCCACAAATATCCCACTGAAACAACACTCACAGAAAGAAAAAGAAAAGTGATTTATGTAGGCAACCAAAAATGACTTGTTGATTTAAAGAAAGGCTAGTTTATGGCATGTCCTTCCTTATTTTCAGGAAAATGTCTATCCCTATTCTGGCACTGCAGGGTAATGTGCTGAACTGCAAGGTCGGCTTGAACCACAAGTTCAGTGGTTCAAGCTCACCATCCTCTCCTCAGAAACCCTACTCAGGGTCGCAGTGGGTTGGGACTGACTTGACAGCACTTAACAATAACAATCTCTATGTAGACTGAGCAATAAAGGGTTTAACTTGAGTTAGACAATAGCTGAAACTCCAAATTCAAATGCAAAAACTCAGCTGATGGGAACAGTATTTGTGACTGGAGGAAGTACAACTGTGATTGCCTGGAGGAAGTACAACTCTGCATTCTCCTCCATCACCATTCCTTAAGTGTGTCTCTGAGCTACACATTCTACAACTCTGCATTCTCCTCCGTCACCATTCCCTAGTGTGTCCTACAATGTCCAGTGAAGAAAGAATTCTTTGGTCAACCAGTTTTGACAAATTCTGTATATTATTTACCCCTATTAAAAATTCATCATTCACAATAGTGTATATAAAGTAACTTCTGAAAATTTCTGAAATAAAGAAAACAAAATTAATTTACCAATCCAGAATTTCCCATATCTGTTAGGTAAAGAGCCCTTTCCTTATAAAATCCTAAGTCACACACTCTGGAAAAAAGAGCTCCAGCTCATGCCAAACCTACTCCTACTTGATGTCCAATCACCAAAAACACAGTTCTTGTTGTCTTGCCCATTCTACACACAACTCTGTGAAGTACAATTACTGACCTGAAATCCTTCCTGATGTACTTTGAAACATGTTATTTTGTTTAATTGGATAAATTAATGCAAAACATTTACATTAAACATATAAAGAATCAATAAGTATTAGCTATTGCTATGAGCCAGGCACAGCATTAACTGAGATAGTTTCATATTAGCAAAGACAACCCTCCAAATAACCTGATGGAATGCTACTGTTCCCAATTAATGATGTGGAGAAGTGTAAGTAGGAACACCCATAGCCTTGCCTAAGGTATTAGTTGCCTGGTTTCCATTAACTCTGTCTGCCCTGACTCATGGTGAGCCTGTGTGCCAAAGAAGAACTATGCTTCATGGGATTTCCAACAGCTGTTTTTTTTTAAAGTAGATTGCCAGGACTTTCGTCCTAGGCACCTGTAGAGTAGATTTGAGCCTTCAACTTTCTTGTTAGCAGTTGAATCTTAATCCTTAATCCTACTCAGGTCTGCCTGACCTAAAATAACGTAGCAAGTAAATTGCAAAGCTTGTATTCAAATCCAAAAAACTTGGTTCTGGGTGTCACACTGTTTACTAGAAGGGAAACATTATATGTAAGATGCCCCTCAAGGCAGCTCTTGGTTCTTTCTAGATCAAAAATAAGTTGACTCTAAACATAAATTTTATAGATGCTGAGTTTATTATTATTATTATTCACCATTGTTTGTTGTTAAGTTTCATCGAGTCAGTTCTGACTCATAGCGATCATACATAGTGTTTCTGAAGAGGAGCTGGTGGGTTTGAACCACTGACCTTGGGGTTAGCAGTCTAGTGCTTATTCTACAGCACCACACCAGGAGTGTTACTATTATTGTTGTGTTGCATTGGGACAGTTCCGACTCATTCGTTGTTGTTGTTGTTATGTGCCGTGGAGTCGGTTCCGACTCATAGTGACCCTGTACAGGCGCTGAAAAGTTGGTAGGACTCCTAGCAGCCTTATGCACTCCAGAATGAAACACTGCTGGGGCCTGCGCCAATCTGACCATTGTTGCTGTGCTCAAGCCAGGTGCTGCTGACACGATGCCAATCCATTTAGCTGAGGTCTTCCTCTTTTCCTCTGACTCTCTACTTTATCAAGCATGATGTCCTTCTGCAAGGACTGGCCCACCCCAATTATATGTTTAAAGTATGAAAGATGACATCTAGTCATCCTGGCTTACAAGGAGCATTCTGGCTGTACTTATTCTAACACAGATTAGTTTATTCTTTTGGCAGTGCATGGAACTTTTAATATTCACTTCCAATACCACAACTGAAATAATTCTTCTATGGTCTTCCTTATTCACTGGGCAACATTTACATGCACATGAAGTTATTGAAAATACCCTGACTGGATAATTTTTAGCATTATTCAATATTTTGCCCATGTTGTTAAGTGCCGTCGAGTTGCTTCTGACTCATAGTGACCCTGTGAGTGTTTCCAAGGAGCAGCTGATGAGCTTGAACCAACTGCTCAGCTCTATTACCTTCTCATTTCTTGCATTTGCTTTACCATCTCTACATTGGAGAGTACATTTCAGAGCCTCTTCTGACATCCATGTTGGCCTTTTTCTTCTTTCCTGTCTTCTTAGAGATCTTTTGTTTCCTTTCTGTAGGATCTTGGTGTCATCCCACAACTCTTCTGGTCTTCAGTCATTAATGTCATCAAACCTGTTCTTGAGATGATCTCTAGTTTCATGTGGGACATATTCAAGGCTATATTTTCACTATTGAGGGTTATTTTCATTTTCTTCAGCTTCAGTCTGAAATTGCATATGAGCAAAGGATGGTCTGTTCCACCATATGAACCTGACTTTGTTTTTGCTGATGATATGGAGCTTTACCAATGTATCTTTCCACAGATGTAGTTAATTTGATTTATGTGTATTTCATCTGGTGAGGTCCATGTGTACAGTAGTCTCTTACGTTGTTTAAAAATAAGTATTTAGAATGAAGAAGTCATTGGTCTTGCAAAATTCTATCATGCGATCCCCAGCATCATTTCTATCGCCAAAGCCAAACATTCCAACTACTCATCCTTCCTCTTTGTTTCCAACCATTATACTCCAATTGCTAGTAATTATTAATACATCTTGATTGTGATGTTTGATCAATTTCAGACTGCAGAAGTTGGTAGAATTCTTCAGTTTTATCATCACTGCTTTCAGTGGATGGTGCGTAAATATGAATAATAGTGGTATTAATTGGTCTTCCTTGTAGGCATAAGACTGTTATGGCATATGGAAGAAGTTGGTAGAATTCTTCAATTTCATCATCACTGGCTTTAGTGGTTGGTGCATACATTTAAATAATAGTGGTATTAACTGGTCTTCCTTGTAGACATATGGATATTATCCTATCACAGACAGCATCGTATTTTAAGATATTTTGTGTTGTACTTCATAAGAGTTCTTGAAATGTTCTTTTTGATGATGAATGTAATGCCATTACTCTTCAATTTGTCATTCCGGCATAGTAAACCGTAAGACTGTCAGATTCAAAATGGCCAATACCAGTCCATTTCAGATCACTAATGACTAGGGAGTATATGTTTATGTGTTCCATTTCATTTTTGACATCTTCTAATTTTACAAGATTCATGCTTCGTACATTCTATGTTCTGATTTCAAATGGATATTTACAGCTGTTTCTCTTCATTTTGAGTTATGCCCCATCAGCAAAAGAAAGACCCAAAGGCTTTACACCATTCATGTCATCGTGGTCAACTCTATTTTGAGGAAGCAGGTATTCCCCAGTCATATTTTGAGTGCCTTCAAACCTGAGTGGCTCATCATCTGGCACTGTATCTGACAATATTCTGGTGCTCTTCATCCTGTTTTGATATTCACTCTTCTGATACTAACAGTGTTCCAGTGCTATTCATAAGGTTTTCACCAACGAAATATTCAAAAGTAGTTTGTCTCTCCTTCTTCCTAGTCTGTGTTAGTCTGAAAGTTCAACTCAAACCTATCCGCTATGTGTGACACTGCTGGTATTTACAATACTGGTGGCAAACCTTACACAATTACAGCAACAGCGAGACCTCCACAGTATGACAAACTGACAGACAAGTGGTGGTTCCAATTCACAGCGACCTTATGTAGGGTTTCCAAGGAGCGGCTGGTGTGTTAAACCTTCAGTCTTCTAGATAGCAGTCCAGTGCCACACCAAGACTAGGAGTTATAAAATAGCTGTGTTTTCAACTTTTCATTAGTGTTCAAATGTCTATCATTCAAAATGGCCTAGGAAATATAGAAGATTCCAAGAGATACCTACTATGGGTCAACATCATATTGGTTTCATTTGATAGTGTTCTTATTTTCCCTTTGCCTCATTTTGTTTCTCATCCATTTTAATGCATTTTTATTGTTCTCCCAAGAATATGCTATATAAATAAGATGGAAGAGGAGAAACATATTGCATCTCTAGCATTTCCTATACAGTCCTAAACTGCCACAAACCTTTTCTCTCCAACTGCATCATCATAAAATATCATTAAGGAAATGTGTTAAAATCGAGTTCCAGTAATAAACATACTTTCTTTACTAGAGAGCTTTAACCCTAGCCAGCCAATTAGCATACAGTGCATTGCACAGGAGAAAATTTGTCAAAACCCAATTTGTCATCAACAGATAAGTAAAAGGTGGTTAATGTAAATTGCATTTCCAAAATTCATTCCACTCTGCACCTTCCTGGAAGGATCTTGAGATTGCAATCTAAAGATTGCAATGAGAGTGAGTAACGTGGCAGCCACTTTCCATTTATGTGAGCATCTTTCTCCAGCAAGCACTTTGCAGTTGTCCTATTTACTCCTCCTCATTACACTTGTTTGGTTGCTCTGGTGTGTTACAAAGGCATCAAAAGCTGAGCAACCATTATTAGCAGCTCCCCAGAGCACATTACGGAACTATGTTAAGAGAACTGGTCCAAGCCATTCTCGTGCAAGTACTGTGTGTCCCTGTGAAGCAGGACCTCCATTTCAAAGGTGGGAAGCTTTGGGCTGTCTGATCTTATCAAAATCTGAGTCACTGATCTGGGAAACAGTATGGCAGATGACTGCTTGGTCTATTTGTTTGGGTTATTTGGACAACATTCAATCTATCAGTTAGTGGGTAAGCCATTAATTCCTCATATTTATTGAATATCTACTATATGCTAGGTGGTGGTGTGGCACTGTAGGATTACTAACCACTGTTGCTAACCACTGGATTGCTAACCACAATGTTGGTTGTTCAAACCTACCAGCTACTCCTTGGAAACCCTATACAGGGTCACTATGAGTCAGAACTGCCTTAACAGCACTTAACAACAACTTTCTAGGCACTGGAGATACAATGGTTAACAACAGATATAATTCTTATCCTCCTAGAACTTACAGTCTAGTGAAAAATATTTTTAAAAGATACATAAATAAAACTGTCAGTCATGAGTGTTGCAAAGGGAGCAACTCAGGAAATGACATCCTGGGAATTCTGGGGTGGATAAGAGGGTGGAGACATACTTTCAATAAAGTTACAGAAAAAAAAGCTCTGTGAAGAGGTGACATTTAAACTAAGATGAGGCAGATAAGACGTCAACAGTGAAGAAACAAATAATTGGAAGAGAAACAGCAAGACACTGAAGTAGATAAAAAGTCTTAAAGAATGGTGAGCCAGGAGGAGGGAGTAGGCAGGCAGTAAGAAAGGCAGCCAGAACCACGTGACACAGGAATTTGTAAGCTGGGGGTATTACATGAAATGTCCATTCTAAGGGTTGTTAGAAGTCATTGACATTTTAAGTAAATATAAGATTACTTTTCCTCTGGAGTTCAGTGTCCAGCAACCACCCAAGAACATTCCAAAGAAGTGTTTGAGCTATGTGTAGCGAGGTTAGTTAGGGTTCATGGATTCAACTAGATTACACAAGTCAGCCGTGGTGATGTAGTGGCTTACCCGTTGGGTTGCTAACAGCAAAATCAGTAGTTTGAAGCCACTAGATGCTCTGTGGGAGAAAGATGGGGCTTTCTGCTCCCATAAAAATTTACAGCTTCAGAGATACTATATAGGGTCACTATGTGTCAGAACCAACTCAATGGCACACAACCACCATCACCTAGTCTGTCTTTGCCTGGAAGCTCCATTGAAACCTGTCCACCATGGATGACCATACATGGTGATATCATTTCTAATATCATACCAAAAAACAAAATCCAAACCCATTGTGGTAAAGTCCGTTCTGACTCACAGTGGCCCTGTAGACCAGACTAGAACCCCCCTGTGGGGTTTTCAAAGCTATGAATCTTTTCAGAAGCAAATTGCCACAACTTTCTCCTGCAGATGGCTGCTGGTGTATTGGACCTGTTGACCTTTCAGTTACCAGGCAATCACTTTAGCCAAAGTGCTACCAGGGTCCCTTTGTAATATCAAAACAACATGAAATCTACAAACTACAGAAGGGTGGTGGGTCTGGTACTTTGAAGATGCTTTGTAGGTAAACAGGGTCTTTCCATCTTTCCCCTTTCTCTCTAACAAACCATTTCATTTCAAGGACTGTGCTGGTTGTTCCCATCAGAGCCTGTGCTCCCTACTTCTGTTGTCTATGGTCCTTCAACCACAGGAGTTCCTCTAAATCATCCAGACACCTCAGAACGCCCACTGTAGGTCCTGTTACTACCCTATTGTTGTTGTCAGGTGCTGTCTTGTGAGTTCCAACTCATTACAACCTTTTGCACAAAAGAACACAACTCTGCCCGGTGTTGCATCATCCTCATATTTGTTGTTATACTTGAGCCCATTGCTGCTTCCCTTGTGCCAATCCATAGCATTGGGGGTCTGCCTCTTTTCTGCTGACCTACTACTTTAGCAAGCATGAGGTCCTTCTCCAGAGACTGGTCTCTCATGATAACAAGTCCAACACATGAGAGACAAAGTCTCACCATCCTGGCATCCTAGGAGCACTCTAGAAGTATATTTCCCAGCACAGATTTGTTTGTTCTTCTAAAAACCATGGCACTTTCAAAATTCTTCTTAAACACCATAACTCAAATGCATCAATTTTCCTACTGTCTCCTTATTCACTGTCCAACTTTCACATGCATATGAGGCTATTGAAAACACCATGGTATGGGTGAGGTGCACCTTAGTCCTCAACTGATAGGTTTGTTCTTGAAAATTTTAAAGAGGTCTGTGCAGCAGGTTTGCCTAATGCAATGTGCTGTTTGGTTTCTTGACTGCTGCTTCTATGAATGTTGATTGTAGATCCAAGCAAAAGGAAGTCTTTGACAACTTCAGTCTTTTCTCCATTTATCATGATATCATTTGTTGTTCGAGTTGTGAGGATTCTTGCTTTCTTTACATTGACATGTGACCCATACCCAAGGCTGTGGTCTTTGATCTTCATTAAAGTGTTTTAAGTCTTCTTTGGTTCTAGCAAGCAAGGTTGTAAAACTTGTATATAACAGGTTGTTAATGATACTTCCTCCAATCCTGATGCTTTGTAATCCAGTTTCTCGAATTATTTGCTCAGCATACAAATTTAATAAGTATGGTGAAAGGATGTAACCCTGATGTACACCTCTTCTGATTTTAAACTATTCAACATTCCCTTGTTTTATCTGAATGCTGCCTCTTGGTCTATGTACGAGTTCCTCATGAGCACAATTAAGTGTCCTATAGTGCCCATTCTTTGCAATGTTACCCATAGCTTGTCATGATCCACACAATCAAATGCCTTTGCATAGTCAATAAAGCATAAGTAAACATCTTTCTGGCATTTTCTGCTTTCAGTTAAGATCCATCTGACTCCAGCAATGTCTGCAAATAATTTGAGTTAAACTGTTGCCTATATCAACACTCCTTTTTATAAAGCACAACTGTGTTAAATATTGCACTGTTGTACAGAAGAAACGCATAAAGATTCATTCTGCTTAGGATAACTATCTGCTACATCTCACTTTGTATACATATTATGTTACATGGTTTTAAGATGAGTTTACATACAGTTGTGTGACATTTGTTTAACTTGTCTTTTGAAGGCATTTTTCATCCTTCTATATATCAATCGTTTTAATGACAATAATTATTAACAGGTTGATGTTTCATAGTTTAATTCTTATTTAAGAAATGCATATGCATGTTTGTTTCAGCAGCATATATACTAAAATTGGAACAATACTAAGAAGTTTAGCATAGCCTCTGTGCAAGGATGACATGTAAATTCGTGAAGCATTCCATATTTTTAAGCTGTTGGGTGGAGAGTGAATTTGCAGAATTCCTGGAGGCAAGTGTGAGTGGAAACGTGGCGTACCAGAGTCTTTGGGACACAGAAGGAGCAGTGCTGAGAGGACAATTTATTGTAGTGAATGCACACATCCAGGGGGAAGAGGGAACCAAGGTCAACACAATGGCACATCATCTCTAACAACTGGAAGCAGACCAGAAGGGTGGACCTACAGTTAACAGAGGAAAATAAATGATGGGGATTGGAGCAAAAGTGGACTAGATAGAGAACAGAAATCTATGGAAAGAATCAGCGAGATGGGAGGCTGGTTCTTTAAGGGGATTACTGAAGTTGACAGAACATTCACAGACCTAGTGGGGGAAGGGAGGGAGCAGACACATATAACATACATGCGAAACCACATATGTGATGTCATAATGGAACCAATGGAAATAGAAAGGATAATAACAAAATACTATGAAGAGTTGTACTCCAACAAATTTGAAAATATAAGGAGATGGATATATTTATTGAAAAACACAAGCTACCTAAACTTACAAAGAATGAAGTAGAAAACTTGTACAGATCTATAACAAAAGAAGAAATTGATCAGGTCATCAAAGAACTCCCAACCAAAAAAAGTCCAGACCCAGATGGCTTCATTGGTGAGTTATAACCAACATTCAGGGGAGAGCTGCCCCCAATTCTACTCAAATTATTCCAGAGTATAGAAAAGGATGGAAAACTTTCTAATATATTTTATGAAGCAAGCATAACCACCATACCAAAACCAAGGAAGGACATCACTAAGAAAGAAAATTATAGACCAATATCCTTCATGAGCATAAATATAAAAATTCTCAACAAAATCCTAGCCAACAACACATGGAAAAAAAATAATAGAGCATGACCAATTGGGATTCATATCAGGGATGCAAGGATGGTTCAATATTAGAAAAACAATCAATGTAATCCACCATACAAGTGAAAAACTAAATAAATAAAGGAAAAGAACCACATGATCATATCGATTGATGCAGAAAAGTCTTTTAACAAAATCCAAAATCCATACCTGATAAAAACACTCAACAAAGTAGGAATTGAAGGGAAATTCCTCAACATAATTAAGAGTATATATACAAAACCAGAGGCGTTCTGATAGC
>NW_006408521.1:33254800-33265609 GCF_000296735.1 Chrysochloris asiatica | reverse complement strand
CTACCAGAGCTCCTTTATAACTGATTGGAATACCAAAAATGGGGCTACAACTTGTCCAGTGAAGGAGGCTTCCTGTGGAGCCTCTGCATTGCATAAGACCATAGGTGGAATCCTGAAACCCATTCATTTACACCCTGTAAAATCCCACCATCCAAGCAAGAGCTAAATTGACTCATACAGTGTTTTGGATGAAATGGTACTTATATAAACAACCATTTCCAACCAAATTCACCTCCAACAGTGGTTCTCAGACCTGTCTGCATGTTCAAATAACCTACTTGAGTGTTTTTTTAATACTGTTCCTGTTCAGGCTGTAGCCCATGCCAATGAAACAAAATCCCCGAGGGAGCAAGTCAGGCATCTAAATTACTAAAGCCCCCACATCCCACCCCAAATTGATTCCAATATGTAGCCCAGTTTGGGAAACAGTGATCTGAACCAACTCCCCAAAATAGAGCTTGTGGACAACCAGCATTAAGTATGATCTGGAAGCTTTTCAGATTGCAGCGTCCCAGACCCCGCCCCCCCATAGATACCAACTCAGAACCCTGATCTAGACCAGTGTTTAGATGACACTTTAATGAGTCTTCCAAATCACCTAGAGGGTTCTTGTCTAAATGCAAATTCTGGTGCAGTTCTTCTGAGAGGCTTAGGATTGCATTTTGTAATAAGCTCCCAAACCCATGCTGCTGGTCTAAAGGCCACCCTTTGAATAACAAGGATCTAGGTTTGGTGCTGTGGGTTAATACACTGGACTGCAAATTCAGTTTGAACTGCAAGGTTGGTGGTTCAAGCTTGCCAGCTGCTCCTCAGAAACCCTATACAGGGTTGTTATGGGTCGGATTCGACTCAACAGCACTTAACAACAACAACAACAACAACAATAGCTACATACCAGACAATGGGAGTCCTGGTGTGGCATTGTGGGATAATGTACTGGACTGCAAAGTCAGTTTGAACCTCAAGGTCAGTGGTTCAAGTTCACCACCCTCTCCTTGTAAACTCTATACGGGGTCATTATAGGTCAAAATCGACTCGATGGCACTTAGCAATGACAACAACAAACTGGACAAATGGGTTAAAGCTCTTCATGTGCAAACATCATAAGGTGGAGCTGTGCTTACTTGTACTAAATCATAATAAAGGATTGCGATTCAGAGATCTGAGCATTTAGCTCTGTAACTCCAGGACAAAAGATTCCTCTCCTTTCCCAAGGACTTTTAGACATTTGGGGTGACAGCAACAGCAAAAACAACATAAATTTTTGTTGTTTTAGGGGGCGACATTAGGGGGTGACTTAACAACAACAAAAACAACATAAATCACTTAATGTGCTCATTACAAAAGTAAGTTACCAACTATTCTGACTCAATGGGATAAGGGTAGGGGGACCCAAAGATCTATTATCAGCCCAAGAAATGCCCCGAGTCACTTACTTAGCTTTTAAAATGATGACTTTAAGACAACAAGATAGTAGTGCTCAGCTGGTTCTCAATGGCTATGCCAAATTAATACAAAAAGGATTTCTATTTAGCAATACTTAATTCCTATTGGTAATATATAGTTAAATCTGTGTACTTAAAGTAAAACAGTATACCTATTGAAATTTTCAAGGGATGAGCTCCTTATATTTTTAATAGATGCGAAGATGCGATCACTGTGCTTACCACTCTGGGAAATACAGACTAAGTATAATAGACACTATTTCTACGATACTCACTTTTACAGGTGACTGATATAAAGCCATTAAGCAGTTAAACAATAACACAAGGTAGCATATGCTAGATGCCAAATGAGCAATAGAGGCAGTATTCATAATTATAGTTGCTACCAGTTATTGAATGTCTATTATATGGCAGATGTTTTATATAAATTGTCTCATTCAATTTATGTAAGGTCATAATTTATATTCCTATTTTACAGATAAGGCAAAGGAAGCTTAAGGAGGTAGGTAATTTTGCCAAGGACTCACAGACATTAAATATCAACTAGGAATCTGATTCCAAATGCAATGCTTTTTCTAGAATGCCTTATTGCCTCTCCTATACCACGACCTCCTCTGTATTCTTCGAGGTCAGTGATGGAAAAAAAAAAAAAAAAAAGTTAGTAGCAGAGAAAACTCCATAGGGAAGATTGTGCATGAACTGGTTTCATAAAGACAGATGGGATGTAGATGAGGAGAGAAGAGGCAGGAAGGAAAATCAAATCAGGGAAAGAGAATGATTAGGGAGCAGTGTTAGGCAGCATGAGGGCACTCAAGTTTCCTAAAAATAGCCTGTTTGAGTGAAAGCCATGTGATAGTGTGGATAAGCTAAGGTCCTATTGTAGAAGATCTAAAAAGTCAATTTCACATATACTTGTCTGAGCACAGACTTTTCAAGATTGCAAAAGGAATGATGACCATGGAGATTTAGCAAAATGAGTAAAACCCTAGTGTGCTGGATGAATTATAGAGTGGGAAAAGAAGGAATCTGTGAAATAGTCTCATAAACCACATTGAACCTGTGAGGGCCTAATCTGAGATGGTGGCAGCAGAACAGGAAAGAAAAGAACAGACGTGAAGGTGATTGCTAATGTAGGAATTGAAAGGAATGAATCAGCAGTGTCATTGACTGGATATTACCTTTTATATGCTCTTTCAACCGTTATCAAGCATCTGATATTACAGTGTAGCTAAAGCAAAAGGAATAAAGGAGGAAGTAAAAGAGCTGAACAGAAAATTTCAAAGGGCAGCGTGAGAAGAGAAAGTCAAATACTGTAATGAAATGTACAAAGACCTGGAGTTACAAAACCAAAAGGGAAGACCATGCTCAGCATTTCTCAAGCTGAAAGAATTGAAGGAAAAATCCAAACAACCTCGAGCTGCAATATTGAAAGTTTCTACTGTGTAGCATTGTGGCATAATGCACTGGATAACAAAGTTGATTTGAACCCAAACTCACCAGCCACTCCTTGGAAACCCTATACAGGGTTACTGAGTAAAAAATGACTCGATGCCACTTAACAACAATGGGCAAACTATTGAATGATGCAGAAAACATCGAAAGAAGATGGAAGGAATACACAAAGTCACGATACCAAAAAGAAATGGACCAAGTTCAACCATTTCAAGAGTTAGCATATGATCAAGAATTGATGGTACTGAAGCTAGAAGTTCAAGCTGCACTGAAGGCATTGGCAATAAATAGGGTTCCAGGAATTGACAGAAAATATATCAAAATCTTTCAGCAAAGTTATGTAATCCTGGAGGTGCTTGCTCATCTATGCCAAGAAATGTGAAAGAATGTCTCTTTGTCTATTGAACAGATCTCACATATGCACAATTAAGTGTTCTGAAACTCTTAGTGTTTGCAATGTTATCCATAGTTTATTATGATCCACACAGTTAAATGCTTTGCATAGTCAATGAAGCACCAGTAAAGATCTTTCCGGCTTTCTCTGCTTTTAATTAAGATCCATCTGATGTCAGCAATGATATCCCTATGCCTACATCGCTTCTGAATCCAACTTGAATTTCTAGAAGTTCCCTGTCAATACACTGGTCAGCTGATTGGAAAAGATACATATTTTTACTCATTTCAAAGAAAAGTGATTCAATGGAATGAGGAAATCATCAAGCAATATCATTAATGTGACATGAAAGTAAGATTTTGCTGAAGATAATTAAAAATGATTATAGTAGTATATTGATAGGGAATTGCCAGAAATTTAAGCCAGATTCAGAAGAGGACCTAGGGATATCACTGATGATGTCAGATGGATCTTGGCTGAAAACAGAGACTATCAGAATGGTGTCTACTTGTGTTTTATTGACTATGCAAAGGCATTCAACTGTTTGGATCATAATAAACTATGGATAACATTGGAAATAATGAGAGTTCCAGACCACTTCATTGTGCTCTTGTGAAATCTGTACATAGACCAAGTGGAAGTTGTTTGTGCAGAACAAGGGAATAGAGAATGGTTTAAAATCAGAAAAGTGTGCACCAGGTTTGTATCCTTTCCTCATATTCAATCTGAATGCTGAACAAATCTGAGAAGCTAGATTATACGAAGAGGAATGTGGCATCAGGACTGAAGGAAGGCTCATTAGCAACCTACAATATGCAGATGACACAATTTTGTTTGCTGAGTAAAGAGGATTTGTTGATGTCTATCAAAGGAGTGGTGTGGTGCTGTGGGTTAATGCGCCAGACTGCAAAGCTGTTTGAACGACAGGGTCAGTGGTTCAAGCTCACCAGCTGCTCCTCGGAAACCCTATACAGGGTTGGTATGGGTTGGATTCAACCTGGCACTTGACAACAACAACAACATCAAAGGAGTGGAGTCCTGGGTGTGGCACTGTGGGATAATGTGCTGCAGTGCAAGATCAGTTTGAACCACAAGGTCAGTGGTTCAAGCTCACCAGCCGCTCCTTGGAAACCCTATACAGGGTCAGAATGGACTCAATGGCACTTAACAACAACAATAATGAAAGGAGTACTGGTGTGGCATTGTGGTATAAAGCACTAGACCACTAGGTCAGTTTAAACCACAAGGTCAGAGGTTCAAACTCACCAGCCTCACCTTAGGAAACCTATGAGTCACTATGAGTCAGAAGCAACTCAATGGCACAAAATCCTCACAACTGGACCAATAAATAACATCCTGATACATGGAGAAAATACTGAAATTGTCAAGTATTTCATATTACATGGATATACAATAATACTCATGGAAGCAGTACTCAAGAAATCAAACAACAGATTGCATTGCACAAATGTGCTACAAAAGACCTCTTCAGCATATTAAAAGAACAAAGATGTCACTTTGAGGAATAAGGTATGCCTGACCCAAGCTGTTTCATATGCATGTGAAAGCTGGACAATGAATAAGGAAGACAGTAGAAGAATTGATGCATTTGAATTAGGATGTTGGTGATGACTAGTGGAAGTAACATGGATTGTCTGAAGAACAAACCGAAATGCTCCTTAGAAGCAAGGATGGCAAGACTTCATCTTATGTACTTTGGACATGTTATTGGGAGGGATCAGTCCCTGGAAAAGAGATGGATAATACCCCATTTATTTAAATGAAAAGCAATGCAATTTTTACTCACTTTTGAAGAACAAGTACACAAAAGTATACACATAAAGTATGTTAGAGTCATTGTTTCTGGGGGAAAGTAGAAGGGAAATAGGGGGTAGGCATTAAAGGAACAAATATTAAAGAGAAAGACCTTTAGCAACATTAATAATAACATACTATGAATAGAGGAATAGGGTTTGTGTATCCCTAGGTACCAATGAAAGTCCAGTCCTCCATCTCCCAAATAAATAAACAAGTGAATACGACTTTGATTTTACAGTTCATTGTAGAAGAGAGAAATGTAAATTTATCAAATAAATACATTTTCATTACTTCCTGTATGGCAAGTACACTATTATTATTACTAAGTGTTGTGGAGTCCATTCTGATTCTGACTCATAGTGACACTGTATAGAGTTTCCAAGAAGCAGTGGATGGGTTTGACCCATTGACCTTGTGGCTCAAACTGTTAGATGCAGGAAATTCAAAGGTGGACACAGTTTAAGGACAAAGAAACACACCATTGCAATACCCCAAAATCTGTTGTCCTGGAGCCAATTCTAACCCATAATAATCATACAGGACAGAACAGTTTCCAAGGCTGTAAATCTTTACAGAAGCAGAATATCACACTTCTCTCCGGTGGAGTGCCTGGCAGGTTCAAACCACCCACTGTTCAATTAGCAGCCAAGCACTTAAGCACTGTGCCACTAGGACTTCATGTTCACCAGGTGCTCTGAAAACTAAATTTTTATCTCATCTCCTAAAATATCTTCATTTTAGAAAGCAAAGATAAAAAATAATTTGCTATAAAACACATAAAATGCAACATAAACAATGGATTTTCATTTTTTATTGTGTTAAAATGTATGTAATAAATTTCACCCTTTTAGAGTTTGATATGTTTTTGCAAATGAGTATAACCAAGACTTGAAGCATTCTAACCATCTCCATTAATTTTCTTTATCAGCTCTTCTCCGCATCACCATTCCCTGGTTCTCATTGATCTTTACTGCTGAATAATATCCCATTGAATGGATGAGCTAGAATTTTATCCCTTCACCGCTTGGCAGACATTAGATTTTTGTTTCTTGACTATTATGAAATTAGCTTCTGTGAATATTAATGTACAGGTTTTTGCATGAAAATACGCTTTCACTATTTGTGAATAATGTATAGGAAGCATGGTGTCTTCATATGATAAGCACTGGACTGTGAACCACAAGGTCCATGGTTCAAGCCTAACTCTACAGCACTTATCAAAAACAACAAATGCATGGGACTAGTATTACTGAGTTACATGGTTGTTCTTGTCGTTGAGTGCCATCGAGTCAGTTCTGACCCTGTATAGGGTTTCCAGGGAGCAGTTGGTGACCTTGAACTGCAAACCTTGTGGTTCAAACTGACATTGCAATCTAGCACATTAACCCACAGCATAGATATATATATTTTTAACTTGTCCTGGTGTTTTGAGTGAAAGTTTACAGACCAAACTGGTTTTTCCTTAAATAACTTATATACATATTGTTTCATGACATTAACTGCAACCCCTAAAATGTAACAGCATATTTCCTACTTCTTCCCAATGTTTCTCTTCTTTCCTATCCCATCCTGCCTTCTGAGCTTTGTTGTTGTTGTTGTTAAGTGCCGTCGAATCGGTTCCAACCCATAGCGACGCTGTGCAGGATTTCCGAGGCTGTAAATCTTTACGGGAGCAGAACACCTCATCTTTCTCCCGCGGATGGTAGTTTCGAACTGCTGGGCTTAAGGTTCGCAGCCCGATTCGTAACCACTACGCTACCAGAGCTCCTTATCCCTGGGCAAAAGCTGCTCTTTGGATTTCACATGGCTGATTGTTCTAAAGCGTATATACTCCTCTAGGCTAGATTATTCACCTTATAGGCCTGTCTATTGCTTGACTAAAGGTCAAGTCACAGGGTTTCCAAGCGCACAGAGGGATTAAGGGCCTTAGTTTTGGGTGTTCTAGCAGTCGATGTCAGATCAGTAAACAAGGTCTTTCTATGATTTTGAGTTTAGTTCCACAGTTTTCTGAAACTCTCTTCAGGGCCTTCTGGTGCGATCTCTTTAAGAGCTGTCAGCAGTGGCAGCCAGCACCACTTAGTTCTGCTCTCAGAGATCAGGAGGCTGAGCTTCACATGGTCCATTAGCCCTTAGGACTCTTTCCATGCGTCTTTGATTTTTTTTTTGTTGTTGTTGTTCAGTCTTCTTTGCTTCCGACAGAGAGAGACCAATAGTTGCACCTTAGACGGCTGCGCACTAATTTTTAAGACCCCTGTCATGTAGAACACTATCTTTGTCAATCATGTATGACAATTGAGTTAGCTGTCTCTCAAGACTGGCCCTAAGCCACCAAGTCCAATGACTTCTTATCTCAAGGTGTTTGGTTATGACTAATAAGTTCTCATAACTTTGTCCCCTGATTGCTCTACTATATACATGGATACACTTATAGCACATACAAATATGTATGTCTGATAGGCCCAGACTCTAGAAAGCTAAGGGATTTGGAGCTTTCTCTAGGCAGTGGAAATCCATTATAAAGTCTAAGACAGATGGGAAACAAGGACCTCTTAGAAAACATTTATGCTTTGAATTCAGGTGGTAGCAATGACAATGAAAAAGAAGGCATATCTAATAGGAATCAGGAATCCACAGGAGATGAGATAAGAGGTGACTTATTGGAACACTGCCATTCAGAAAACAGTCAGAATGACTCTAAGAAGAGAATTCCTGGAAGATTGTCAGTTGCTTATCTACTTGTACTTAAAATCTAGACTTTGAATGTAAACCATTAAAAAAAAAATCACCAAGTAGAATATATTTTTCTTTTAAGAAGCACATAGCAAATAATAGCTCAGATTTGTACATTTTCTTTTTGTATTTATGTATTATTGTTTTACTCAAATGGATTTTGCATAAATCACCACATTTAAATCTCACTTATCTATGAGGTAGTATAGAAATTATTACACACATCTTATACGCAAGCAGAATGAGTCAGAATGGGCTTTGGCCATTTGTTCAAGGTCACTTAGTGCCTAAGTGGCCAGGCCAGACTGTTCTGTGTATTATATTCTCAGTCCTGCGTTCAGTCTCCTAGAGCCAAGACAGCCAATCCTAATCACAAGGAGGTCAGGCTGGCTGGAGATGAGCAGAGGACTTTCTGTAGCAGTGTGTCATTCTATCAATTAGTCCATAAAACAGGAGACAATTCAATCAAAGTGGGTAATCACTTTGCACTTTAATTGTCATTAGGCTGAAATTACAGAGGGACTTTTCATCAGTCTTCAGGAAAATGAGCAAGCAAGAAGAAGGAAAGTTAGATAAATGTATACATTTTGTTTTTGCTTTTCTTTTAAAAGTGCAGGTTATGTGTCTAAGTGTGGAAATGTTTTGCATGAATCACAGATTCCTTAATGGCAGGCCTCCAAAACTACACATCTCCCTGCCTGCCCTGAAGAAAGTCCCTCCAAAGAAAAGGGCTCTTAGGATCAACATTTCTTAGAAATTGATCACAATACAAATAGAAGCAACTATAAGGGGAGGGGTTATATTATGTACCTATAGGGTGCTGTGGGTTAATGCACTGGACTGTAAGGTTGCTTTGAACCACAAAGGCACTTAACAACAATAATAACATCTATTATATAAGGGACCCTGGTGGTCCAGTGGGTTGTGTGTTGGGCTTCTAACTATAAGGTCAGCAAATGGAACCTAGCAGTCACTTTCCAGGTCAAAGATCAGGATTTCTGTTCCCATAGAGATTTACAGTCTCAGAAATCTTAGGGAGCAGTTCTCTCTGCCTCATAGGGGTCACTATGAGTTGGACTCTACTCAATGGCAATGAGTTATCAATGAAGTAGTATGCTAGAAACTTTACATTCATTATCTATGTTAATTCTCCCTCAAACACATCATAGATCATTGGCTGTTATATTCATTTTCCTATTACAGACTGTCACCATTAATCTGTTAGCTTGTCATACTTTGGTGGCTTGTTTGCTGCTATGATGCTAGAAGCTATGCCAGTGGCATTTAAATCATCAATAGGGGCACATGGACAGGTTTCAGTGGAGCTTCCAGACAAAGACAGACTTAGAAGGTGGAGAGGCAGACCACTTCTGAATAGTTAGCTGCTGAAAACCTTGTTTATCAGGAGCAGCAAAACAATAATGGATATAGTACAAGAAGATAAAGACATTATGAATAGCACCAGAATACTGTCAGATATAGTGCTGGTAAATGAACCCTTCAGGTTGAAAGGTATTTATAATATATTTAGGGAAGAACTACCTCCTCAAAGTAGTTGATGGATAATATTAAAAGTACCATGGACTGTCAGAAGAACAAGCAAAACTGTGTTGGAAGAAGTACAGCCAGAAAGCTCCTTATAGGTCAGGATAAGACTCCATCTCTCATGCTTTGGATATGTTATGTGGAAGGACCCGTTTCTAGAAAAGAATCATGCCTGGAAAAGCCAAGGGTCCAAGTAATAGAAGAAGACCAAGGCAAAATAGATAACTGGGACATGCAAAAAATTAGAAATGTATGTGCATAAAAATATTTCACCAAAAGAGTAACAAAGGAGCACACAGAATGGGAAAAAATATTTTGTAATGACATATCAGAAAGTGACTAATTTCTAAACTCTATAGGAAACTACAACACTTCTACAAGAAAAAGACAAATAGGCCAATTAAAAAATGGGCACAGGACATGAACAGACACTTCACCAAGGAAGAGATTTAGGCAGCCAACAAACATATGAAGAAATGTTCATGATCGTTAGCCATTAGAGAGATGCAAATCAAAACAACAATGAGCTATCATCTCACACCAGCAATAACAGTGAAGTTCAAAAAAGCAGAGGACAATAAATGCTGGAAAGGATGTGGAGAGACTGAGTCTCTCCTACATTGCTGGTGAGAATGCAAAATGGTCCAACCACTCTGGAAAACAGTATGGCGCTTCCTCAGAAAGTCAGAAATAGAAATAACTTATGATCCAGCAATTCCTCTACTTGGTACATATCCACAAGAAATACAAGCCATAACACAAGTAGATATATGCATACCAATGATCATAGCAACACTATTCACAATAGCAAAAAGATGGAGACAGCCTAAGTGCCCATCAATGGAAGAATGTATAAACAAACTTTGGTAACATACACACAATGGAATATTACGCTACCTTGAAGAATAACAATGACACTGCAAACCACCATAAAACATGGATGAACCTTATGGACATTATGCTGAGTGAAACTAGTCAATCACAAAAGGACAAATATTGCATAAGGCCATTATTGTAAAAACTTAAGAAAAGATACCCACAACAAAAGAGAAAAAAAAAGTCTTTGTTGGTTATAGTGTGGGGAGTGAAGAGGAGGTTGTAGAACATAGGGTAGTTCATCATAGTTCAGGTGTTGGGGAAGGCAATAGACAAGAAGGGGAAAGGGGATGGAAGAACAAGGTAGGTAGGAGAATACTGAGGCAGGTTTGCATGGGCTAAATGGGTCAGAGGTAAATAATGATGTATGCTCAACCTTGGAACAACAGGGCTTTGTGATATAGAGATCAAAGTGTAGTCTGAAGAGGGGAAAAATGTAAAGATGCTTGAATGGGAAAAAGACTGAGTGTTGGTGGCCAGGAGGAAGGCTTGCAGACTATGCCCTTTGGTTGTTTAAATTATTATATTTTCCTAAGTGTTTCTGTGTAC
>NW_006408521.1:33251657-33254700 GCF_000296735.1 Chrysochloris asiatica | reverse complement strand
TGAATGCTGATGCACAGAGGAGACTGTATTCATTGCAATGAAATAATGAGTGTAAAAACAATGGTTTCCCATATAAGCTATCACTCAATTCACAATAAAAACTTAAAAATATAATAATAATAATAAAAAAAAGAGGAAGATCCCAATGAGATGGATTGACACAGTGTCAGCAAGAGCTCAAACATAACAAGACTTGTGAGGAAGGCATAGGACCAGGCAGTGTTTAGTTGTGTTGTGCATTACGTTGACTATCAGTTGGAACCAACTCAACAGTACCCAACAACAATTACAGTTTAGTGGATTGTTTAATGTCTCTCCTAGCCATAATCTGTAAATCCCTCCAAACATTGTCTTTGCCCTGCTGGGTCTGGGTCCAAGAAGGTGGAAGATCCTGGTAGGATACGATCTTGTGAGGACTGTTAACAGAATTGATTGTGATTGTAAAAACTTGGAACTCTAACATGCATTTAGAATGAGTCATCTCAGAAATAGAAGAGGGGACCTCACTACCATCACTGAAGGAGAGCCAGGAGTGGATAGCATCCTTTGGAACTAGAGATTCCTGAGCATTGAACCTCTGAACCCAACGACTGAAAGCTGTGACAGCAAAGGACCAGCAGCAGCAGAACCAAGAGCCAAAGCATGAGCCACAGCAGACTTCCGGGTCATGGAGCAGATAAAGCTGAGAGCTGTTGGCAGGAGGTCACTTTTCAGAATGGGGTACCCCCAGGCACCTACTTGGGGAGCTTTGTTTGCTGACCCATGGAACTAGAGCTGAGTGTTTGGGGGCTGAGGCTTACAGCACGGACCTCTAGGCATTTATCAGCTTTGTAACATTGCCAGAGCAGGACAGAGACCAGGTCAAGGGGCTGAGGGCCAGAGAGAGGATGTCCTGTCTGGAAAAATTGTGTCCTGAGCATTTCTGATCCTGAATTGCATCCTGGTCCTGGTGTGTCGCTGTGGGATAATGTATTCAGCCACAAAGTTGGTTTGAACTGCAAGGTCAGTGGTTCAATTTCACCATGTGCTCCTCAGAAACCCTGTACAGGGTCACTATGAGTCAGAACTGACTTGAAGGCAGTTAACAACCACAACTTAATGGAGTTCTGGAGTGGCACCATAAGATCAGCACTGGACTGGTAACCAGTAACGTCGACAGTTCAAACCCACCAGTCACTCCTCAGAAACCCTGTATTGGATTTCTATGAGTTGAATTGTCTCTATGGCACTTAACAGTAACTTCCTTAATAAACCCCATAAATGTGACTATGGTGTTTGAGCTCTGTGTGTCTATTGAAATGAATTATTGAACCCAACCCAGTAGAGTACTGTGGGACCGATGATTTAGTGCTTACTTTTTTTTGCAGGAGTTGATTAAGGTGCCTGAGTTCAGCATAAGAATCCAAACTCTGGAGGTAAGGCTACCTGAGTTCAAACGCTGGCTCTGCTCTTGCTAACTGTAACTTTGGAAAATTACTTAATTTCCTATACCTTCATTTTTTCATTCATAAAAATGAGAATAATTTTACCAACCTCATAGAGTTCTGGGAATTGGATGAATTCATTGTGCCCGACATGTAGGAAGTACTATGCAAATCTCAGTTACTACATTATTCTTAATATTAGGTAGCAAAACCTGAATGGGAACCCAGTTCTAATAACCAAGTCCGGTTCTGTCCCCTACAGTATAGTGCCTCAAACTTTTGAGGGACTTCCGTGTAGTAAAACTGGAGGCTATTCAATTTGAGCTACCCTCTTTTGCAAGTTGTTTTTACAAACAAACAAAAATATTTTGATGAGTTTTCAGTGAAAAAGGAAGCGGCAGTAGAGTGGAAGGAAACCTGACTACAGGTCTTTTCTCTTTCCAGTCCAGAACTTTCCCTCCCTGCAGGCTTTGTCACAGCAAACTGGGGCACATCTGACAAGTCATATTTCTTTCATAATAGGGAGAAAAGTTTAAAATGAGATCCTAGACTTTCATTAGTTTTTGTGCTGCCCTAATTTCTTTTTCTTCTTTGCTTTCACACCAGCTGCAGACTTTAATTAAACTGTGGCAAGTATCCTAAACTTGGCGGGCTTTCCAGAGAAAACAAGGCCATCTTCTCCCAGGGCAGATTTTTCCAAACTCCTCCAGCTTGCATTTATTTTTCCCAACTGCCTGGATTAGTGACTAGAAACCTTGCGTGTCCTCATATCGAGTTTCCTCCTTCCCTTTGTTCTCTTCCACTTAGCTGATTTAACTGCAAGTTTCTGATCCATGTACCGCTGCCATGACTAATTCAAGGTAATATCTCATTTCTGTAATTATGCTAAATGACTACACTGGTTTATCATTTGGAGTCTTTATTTTCAAGCACCATTCATAGCCATGGGATAAAACCATCATATCTGTATTTATGGATTAAATTAATGGTTCCTTTTATTACAGACAGTGATAAAATGAAAGGTGAATAGGAAGCACAGTCTTCTGGAGACAAAGACAAATAAATTAGGGAGCATCTCAAAATCCTCCTGAAACTTAGGGGTTCTCTGTCCAGGAAACTTATTTTATGTACCCATTTTGTGATTGTCAAACTGTGTAATGCACACCACTAAAACTCACAGGTAAGCAATGCACTGCTCGTATGATAAGGTTATTTAAACAAACAAGTATCTTTTTTTATTTAAAAAGACCATTTTCTTTTGCTGAGATTCTTCTGCAAGCTGAATCACTGATGCCCTTACACCTTTAAATAATGAGACAGTTTATAGGAAAATTACAGAAAATGGTGATATAAAGACACCATGAACTGAATAAATAAGGAGGCTCAGTGACTGGGCAAACAACAGTGAAAAGAAATTGAGAAGCAAAGTCTCGGGAGAAAATATATAGATGGATCCTCTGCTGTGGACTGATAGTACAGAGGAAACAGAATATTGGGGGATAATGGCTGAAAAGGCAGTTTTTGACCCAAGATAGACGAAATTGGGAAGGTATAGTGCAGTGGGGAGTTCTGGTGTGGCACTATAGAATGTTGTTGTTGTTGTCAGGTGCCATCGAGTC
>NW_006408521.1:33195195-33236179 GCF_000296735.1 Chrysochloris asiatica | reverse complement strand
TTGTATCATCTGCATATCGCAGGTTGTTAATGAGTCTTCCTCCAATCCTGATGCCACGTTTTTCTTCATAAAACCAGCTTCTCGGATTATTTGCTCAGCTTACAGGTTGAATAAGTATGGTGAAAGAATACAATAAGTATAGTGAAAGGATTAGTTGTAGTTCTCGAAAAATCCTATCATGTATTCTCCAGCATCATTTCCATTACCACAGCCATGTTTTCCAACTACCAATCCTTCCTCTTTGTTTCCAATTTCTGTGTTAACTAACCAATACATTTTAATTCCACATTTGATCACTATCAGCCTGAAGAAGTTGGTGGAATTCTTCAATTTCATCATCATTAACTTTCGTGGCTTGGTGCCTTAATTTGAATAATAGTGATATTAACTAGTGATGGTGATTGTGATTCTGACTCATAATGACCCTGTATAGAGTTTCTGAGGCTGTAAATCTTTATGGGAACAGAAAGCCTCATCTTTCTCCCATGGAACAGCTGGCGATTTCAAACCTGCTGACCTTTAAGTTAGCAGCCCGATTCATAACCACTACCCTACCAGAGCTCTTTGTGGTATTAACTGGTCTTCCTTATTTATTGTTGTTGTTGTTAAGTGACATCAAGTTGATTCTGACTCATCGTGGCTCTATATAGGGTTTCTGATAAATAGCAGTGGATTTGAACCACTGATCTTGTGGTTAGCTGTTCATCCTATAGAGTTATTTCTAGTTATAGGAAATCATATGATTGTCCAATTCAAAATGGCCAGTACTGGTCCATTTCAGCTAACTGGTCCCCAGGATACTTTTCTTTTATGCATTTCATCTCATATTTGACAACTTCCAATTTTCCTAGTTTCATAATTTATTCAGTCTACATTTCAATTATTAATGGATTTTTGCAGTTGTTTATTCTCCTTTGAGTTGTGCCCCATCAACAAATGATGGTTCCAAAATCTTTGTTCCTTCCACGTCACTAAGGTCACCTCTACTTTGAGGAGGCAACTCAGTCATATTTTAAGTGCCTTATGAGGTGAGGGGCTCATCTTCCTGCACTGTATCAGACAATGCTCCACTATTTATTTGTCAGTTTGTCATGCTATGTTGGCTTAAGTGTTACTGTGATGCTGAGAGCTATGCCTCTGGTATTTTAAATACTAGCAGGAAGGATTGCCATGGTGAGCAGGTTTCAATGGAACTTCCATACAAGGACAGACTAGGAAGAAGAGGCAGATCACTTCTGAATGGTTAACCACTGAAAACCTTAACATACTCAACACTCTTTTTTGGCTGGAATAATCTCCACCTTGACTCTCTTGCCTTGCAAATACCCAGGAGTGACATGGAGAAAGGAAACAATTAGAGTTGAGTGATTTTGCTACAGAGTAAAAGGACCAGAGAGTATCATGTGTAACCTAGACCTCGATGTCCCTAATATTTATAGTTGATGCTAGACGGCGCTGCCGATCACCTGAGAGGCTGCTGTGAGTTCTGACATGCTGTGACGTCTGATTCCTTTGAGTAATGCCTTATAGGAAGTAGGACAGGCTCCAACCCAGCCATTCTGTGGGTTGCTGTCTCTGCTTCCTAAGCTGGAGAACTTTATGAGATTGCTTATGTTTGGCTAATTTTAACTGCTTCTCTCTTTTCTGAATGAACTAGTTTTTACTATGTTCACAACTTTTAATTAATATAGACCTCCCTCACTGAACAGCCACTGGCGTCTTTAGTGAAGTTATGGATTTCCTTTCTCAATTGCTCTGGAGTCACCCTGAGGCTATTAATTTGGGCTATTAGCCGTGGGTGATTTCAAAATCTATATTGATAATGCTGAAGTTGCACTGGCTGCCTGCTGCCTGAGATGTAAGTAAATGAGCGGAAGCCTCCTATGGTGTTTCAGCTTTAGCTGGAATTTTCCGGACCGCTTTTTGGGAGTAATGCAGGGTCAGGTCACTGTTAGAGAAATCCTGATCTGCAGAAGACTTGGAGATAAGAGCTGGCTGTTATAATGCTAATAATAACAATAACAATGATTATTTTAACACATATATTATTGTTGTTGTTGTTAAGTGCAGTTGAGTCGATTCTGACTCAGAACGACCCTGTATAGAGTCTCTGAAGAGTTGTTGATGAGTTTGCACTGCCAACCCAACTCTGTGGTTCAAACTGACCTTGTGGTCCAGTGCATTAGCTTACAGTGCCGTATTCTATATATTAAATCAGAGCGCCATGGCTTTATACAATAAGCACTGGACTGAAAACCACAAGGTCCATGGTTCAAGCCTGCCAGCAGCTTCATGGGAAAAAGATGAGGTTTTCTGCTACCTCAAAGATTTAAAGCCTCAGAAACCTTATACGGGGTCGCTATGATGACACACACTTGCTTGCTAAAAGTGAAGAGGACTTGAAGCATTTACTGATGAAGAACAAAGACACCTAAATTTAAAGAAAACAAAAATCCTCACAACTGGACCAATAAAGAGTGGAGACGAAACTGAAATTGTCAAAGACTTCATTTTGCTTATTGTTATTGTTAAGTACCGTGGAGTCAGTTCTGACTTATAGTGACCCTATACAGTGTTTCTGAGGCTGTAAATCTTTATGGGAGCAGAACGCCTCACCTTTCTCCCACGGAACCCCTGGTAGTTTCGAACTGCTGATCTTGCTCATTTTGCTTAGCTCCACTTAATTGTGCTCATGAGGAATCTGTACACGGACCAAGAGACAGTGGTTTGAACAGAACATGGGAATACTGAATGGTTTAAAATAAGGAACAGTGTGTGACTGGGTTGTATTCTTTCACCTACTTATTCAACCTGGAAACTGAGCAAATAACCCGAGACACTGGATTATCTGAAGAAAAACATGGCATCAGAATTGGAAGAAGACTCATTAACAACCCGTGAAATGCAGATGATGCAACCTTGTTTGCTGAAAGTGAAGAGGGCTTAAAATACTTACTGATGAAGATCAAAGAGCACAGGCTTCGGTATGGATTACATCTCAATGTAAAGAAAACAAAAATCCTCACCACTGGACCAATAAACAACATTTTTATCAAGAGAGAAAAGATTGAAGTTGTCAAAGATTTCATTTTCTTGGATCAACCATCAACACTCATGGAAGCAACAGTCAAGAAATCAAACCACTTCTTTTGCATTAGGCAAATTAAGCAAATCTGCCGCACAGGACCCTTTAAAAGTGTTGAAGAACAAAGATGTCAGCTTGATGATTAAGGTGCACCTGACCCAAGCCATGGTATTTTCAATAACCTCATATGCATGCAAATGTTAGACAGTGAATAAGGAAGATCATACAAGAATTGATGCATTTGAGTTATGGTGTTGGAGGATAATATTGAAAGTATCATGGGCTGTGTTGGAAGAAGCAACCAGAGTGCTCCTTGGAGGCCAGGATGGCCAGAATTCGTCTTTCATACTTTGGACATATTGTCAGAAAGGACCAGTCGCTGGAGAAGTATATTCATGTTTGGTAAGGTGCTATATGTCAGTACCAACTCAATGGCACCTAACAGCAGCAAGACAACAACAACCACAATCAACACTCATGGACACAGCAACCAAGCAATTAAATAATGTATTGCACTGGGAAAATCTGCTGCAAAAGATCTCTTTAAAGTATTCAAGAACAAAGCGTCATCTATTCTTATCAATGGAGAAAAGATTGAAGTTGTCAAGGACTTCATTCTTCTTGGATTAACTATCAACACTCACGGAAGCAGCAGTCAAGAGGTCAGATGACATACTGCATTGGGCAAATCTGCTGCACAGGAACTTTTTAAAGTGTTGAAGAGCAGAGATGTCAGCTTGAGGACTAAGGTGCGCCTGACCCAAGCCATGGTATTTTCAATAACCTCATATGGATGCGAAAGCTGGACAGTGAATAAGGAAGATCGTAGAAGAATTGATGCCTTTGAGTTGTGGTGTTGGAGGAGAATACTGAAAGTGCCATGGACTGCCAAAGAACCAATAGATCTGTTTTAGAAGAAGTGCAGCCAGAGTGCTCCTTGGAGGCCAGGATGGCTAAGCTTCGTCTCTCCTACTTTGGACATATTGTCCAGAGGAAACAGTCACTGGAGAAGGATGTCATGCTGGGTAAGATGGAGGGTCAGAGAAAAAGAGGAAGACCCCCAATGAGATGGATCAGCCAGGTGGCAGCATTGACGGCGTCAAGTGTGGCAGTGGTGGTGGGGTTGGCCCAGGATCGGACATTGTTTCATTCTGCTGTGCATGAGGTCTCTATGAGTCAGTTCCAACTCCATGGCACCTGACAACAACAACAATTATATATTAAATCAGACCGTTTCAGGACAGAGGTACACCTGACAAAGCTGTGGTATTTTCAGTTGTCTCAGATGCATATGAAAGGTGTACAATGAATAAGGAAGACAGTAGAGAAACTGAACCGTTTTAATGATGGTGTTGTTGAATAACATCGCCAGTACCTTGGATTACCAGAAGAACAAACAAATGTGTGTTGGAAGAAGTACAACCAGAATGTTCCTTAGAACTAATGATGATGAAGCTTCATCTCTCATTCTTTGGACAAGTTTTCTTGAGTGACCAGTCCCTTGAGAAGGACATCACACTTAATCAAGAGAAGGGTCTGCCAAAAAAGGAAGACTCCCCATGTGATGGACTTATACAACAACAACAATGGACTCAAACATAACAACAATTGTGAGGCTGGAGCACACGGAGCAGTGTTTTGTTCTGATGTGCACAGTCACTATGAGTCAAAAATGACTCGATTGCACCTAAAAAAAAAAAAAACCTACAATAACACATTAACAAAGTTTCTAAATTTGTTCTGTGTTCCCATTTCCCTATTTATAAATGAAATATAAGGGGACTTCAAAAGTTTGTGGGAAAACTGAACTAAAGGATAATGAAATTTTCCCTCAAACTTATTAAAACCCCTTAAAAACTACTTAAAAGTCTTGTTCTGCATCCAAGTTTTGAGCGCTTAATAAGTGCAAGTCTGGGTGTGGTCAGGAATAGGCAAATTAGCACACAGTACCCAGTTAGGGTTCAGTGTTTGGCCATTTGAATTCACAGTTACTCCATAGGGGAAAGATGGGGCAGTTGACTCCTGTAAAGATTCTATCCTGGTGAACCCACTGGTCATTTCTACTCTCTTCTATGGAGTTCACTATGAGTCAGAATGCACTTGAAGGGGGATTGTTTCTGATAGTGCGAGGCACACAATGTTTGTCATCATCATCAGTATGCTAGTCTTCAGGGGACCAAGGCCACAGGAGTCTGTAGTCCCAATGCAAAGGGTTTTCAATATGGACGGAGTCACTGCTAATCACTTTGGATAACAAAGCCATATTTGCTGTCCAAAGATCCTAATTAGAATCTTACTCTGCCTCTATCTTACAACTTAGTAAAGTCACATAGCTCTTTTTAACTCTACTATAAAATGGGCTGGTAGCCCTTACAGCACACTGCTGTAAAGAAACAACAGATATCAAAGTGTGCATCTTGCTGGAGACTAAATGTTGCACTGGAATACCTGCTGAATTGGGGAAGCATTGGAAAGGTCTCTCTTTTGCAATAAACCTCTGGTTCACCACCATGCAAGACCTGCTCTAATTCCTTCAAACCCACCATGCTGGATTTATTATTTAGAGTTACAAAACAACAGAAAAACACGGCCTTTGAGTCAATTCCTACTCATCGGAACCCTCATAGAGGGTGTGAGAGACTGTAAATCTTTGTGGGAGCCGACAGCCTCATCTTTCTCCTGAGGATAGGATAGTGAGTTAACTCATAATCCGCGGTACTCTTTAAAACTAGACTATAAAATACATTACTTATACATGAGGCCTCCATATTGAAATGTGGAGTCAACAACAGCCTTGGATGGCTGGAAGGACAAGACACAGAGCCCAGCTGATGTGCTTAAGAGCACAGAGGGTCAGTGGTGGAAACAGCAGTCACTGTAAAGAGGTCAGGAAGGCTCTCCAGGGGACTGGGTCAGTGATGAATGTGCTAAAAGAGTTATGAGTGGGAAGTTAAGTGCCTCATGTTTTCCCTCATTTGTCTTCCACATTAACCATTTATATGCTTTTGATTTGTTCTAAAGAGTCTATATATTTAATTGTTCATTATTTTAGCTTACAGGTTTTTGATTTTGTGTTTTGTTGTTGGGTCCTGGCTAGGGTGATAAATGATAGTACAACAAATCCAAAATGAGGCAGTCCAAGGATATAAGCATAATACGGATCTGTACTCACAGTAGGGTTCTGGTGTGGTGCTGTACAATAAGCACTGGACCCAAAGTCAGATTGAACATCAAGGTAGTGGTTCAAACCCACAAGCCATTCCTCGGAAACCTTGTTCAGGCTCTCTATGAGTCAAAACTGACTGGATGACTCTAATCAACAGCATAATCCCTATGAAAGAGCATCAAAATATATGAATCAAACTCTAATAGAATTGAAGAAAGAAACAGACAACTCCACAGTAATAGCGATGGTGGTGTTGGCTTTGTGCCATGCAGTCAGTCCTGACTCATAGTGACCCTGATTAGGCTTTCTGAGGCTGGAAGTCTTTATGGGATCAGAAGATTGCTCTTTCTCCCAGAGTAGCTAGCAGATTAAAATGGCTGATCTTGTGGTTAGCAGCCCAACTCCTAACCCACTATATTACCAGAGCTTCTTACAGTAATGTTGTTGTTAAGTGATGTCAAGTCAGTTTCAACTCATGACAACCCTGTATAGGGTTTCCAAGGAGCAGCTGGTGAGTTTGAACTGCCCACCTTGCAGTTCAAACCGGATTATTTTAATGCACCCCTTTGAATGAAGGACACAACAACTAGAAAGAAGCTCAAACAAAGACACAAAAGAGCTAAACAGCACAATCAACCAACGTGACCTCATAGACATATACAGGGCACTCAGCCAACAACAGCACAATTCACAGGGAATGTTGTTGTTGTTGTTAAGTGCCTTCGAGTTGATTCTGACCCACAGAGACCCTGAACAGGGTTTCCGAGGCTGTGAATCTTTACGGGAGCAGAACGCCTGATCTTTCTCCTGTGGAACAGCTGGTAGTTTCGAACTGCTGACCTTGCGGTTCACAGCCCGATTTGTAACCATTATGCTACCAGAGCACAGGGAATAGTCTCCAAAAAAGACCGATTCGATGGCACCTAACAACCACGACATCATTAGATTGGCAAGCACAGTGCCAAAGTATACTCAAAGTGCCTACCTTACCTTGAGATTTCAGTGTCTATTTACTGGGAACAAAAGGCATTTGCAAAAATGGTTGCATTCAACATGATGATGCTTAAATCTTTGTCTTTATCTGCATTTCTGGTTATAATAACTTTCTTAGGAATGCTTCCTTAAAATAAGATTATCAAAATTAAAGGCTATTGATATTCCCAAACTACTTTTCGAGAAGGTGATAGATAGAAATCTATTGTTTGATAGAAATCTAGGGGTTTGTTAAAGGGCTGCTTTACTTGCACCCTCCAGGAAAACTTCTCTTACAAATGCTGAAAAGATTGGTATAATTATAAATGTTAAACTAGTAAATTCCATGTTAATCCAGATCTGCTACATATTTCTCCACAGATTATTAATCACAACCTAATCATATTTGTTCTCTAGAAGATAACCACATGGGTCAATCTAATTCCAATTCCATGCACAGAATTTGGAATCAAAATGACCATACTAATCAGACTTCAACAACTTCAAATTTACATATTTGTAGCTATCCAGCTGGTCTTATGGGTTAATGTGCCAGACTGTAAAGCCGTTTGAACTGCAAGGTCAGTGGTTCAAGCTCACCAGCTGCTTCTCAGAAACCCTATACAGGGTCGCAATGGGTTGGAACCACCTCGATGGCACTTTAACAACAACTGACATAATTGTGTATGTGTGCGTGTATGAGTGATTCCCTACTAATCCCACTCTCTAATCCATTCATCTATTCAACAAATGTCAACAAATGTTTATTGAGCATCTACTAGTATCACCTGTTGATTCAATAAATCATTATTGAAAGATTATTACAAGAGAAAGAACTCACTAGTTTGTAAGGCAACACTGGGATTAATGGGACAAATCTGCCTTTAAGAAGTGTCCATTTATTGGGAACAAGAAGTATTAAACTAGTGCCTGCAAATATACCAGATATTAGATATGAGAGGCAGAATTCCATGGGAGAATACCATAGGGGACCAAATCTACATGAAATACAAAGAAGGAATAAATTAACTTAACAACGAATTAAAGAGCATTCTATGAAGAGGAAGCTGAATATGCAAATAACTTGGAAAAGGAAGACACAGGACCAACTTGTGGAACTGAAAGAGTTTTAATGTGGTTAGAGCCCAGGGAAGAAATATGGAGAAGGCTCTATGAATGGAAAGGAGGTTGCTATGGGTTAGATCATGCAGGTCATTTATAACTCAAAATGTTAGCCCAATCTGAAAGCAATCAGATGTTTGAAAATTTTTAAGAAAGAAACAAAGTGATCATATTTGCCTTTCAAACAACTCCTTCTGAAAATTTTGGAGAAAGGAATGAACAGATGCTCAGAGGGTAGTTAGCAAATTAATGTAATCCAGCAGAGAGATGATGGCTTGGACTTCAGAAGGTGGCATTGAGGATGAGGAGAAGCAGGTGACCTTAATACTAGTAACTGTAGTGGAAAGGTTTATGGCCAGTTAAATCCCTTACCCAGCTGCTGAAAACCCTTCTTCCTCCTTCCTCAGTGAGGATAAAGGAGTGCTGATCACCACTAATTCTGTGTGATCTTTCTCCATACCTGACCTACATTATGAGACTGTTCCTGGTCTTTGTTTCACTTGGGTTGAATAATCCTATTTTATTTTACCTTAACTCTCAGGTTAAAGCATTTCACATTCTTTATATTGTTGCTTAAAACTATGTATGTATATGTATATATATATTAGGTGGTGGTGGAAGGAAACCCCCAAGACTTGTAAGGTGAATACATATTTGCCATTTCCCTATCAAGCAAAGAAAATTTGTGGGGTATTTTTCTTGGTTATTGTAGAAAACACCACAGATACTTAATAACCTATTTAGGAAATGTTACAACTTATCATTTCTAAAGTAAGGCTTTTTGATTCCATTTACTACAATTGGAGGAAATGTAGGATGGGACACGTGAAGAATATCTGCAAAAGCTTGACTTCTTCAGGGATGAGTTTTAGGTGTTGGGACAGAAATCAAAGGCACAGTGTGGTCAGTTTTCTAGAGCTTCCATTCAGTGGTTTTTGCTGTGGGGATGGGGACTGAGATGGTTATTTCAACACTACTACTGGCTTCATCTTCTATTCTTTGCCCTTGTGTTAATCATCTCATCTCACAGAAGAGAAAAGTAGGGATTAAAGAGATACTATGTGTAACTTTATATGTTGTTGTTGTTATGTGCTGTGAAGTTGGTTCCGACTCATAGCGACCCTGCATAGGCTTTCCGAGGCTTTATGGGAGCAGAAAGTCTAATCTTTCTCCCACAGAACAGCTGGTAAATTCGAACTGCTGACAATGAGATTATCAGCCCTATTCATAACCTCTACTGCTCCTAAAAATAAAAGGTCTATATGTATATTGAATGCATTATGAATAGGGTTGTGATTGTATTCATGATTTTTGCAAGCACTGACTTAGCTCTAGCGGTTTCTTGCTTCCTAATTCTGCATTAGGAAAGAAATTCAGTATAAAACCCTGTAGCACGAAGTGTTTGTTTGATCAAGAGAAATAGGAGACAGCAGTCTTCAGGGTTTATCTTCTCAACAGCCAGTTCCTTTCTTTTACCATATTGTCAATCCTTGTATCTTTCACTCATCTCAAGCAGGCACTGCCCAGCCTCTCTCTAAAATGATGCCATACTCCTTTGTCACTGTTGTCTACCTTTCCATGATTCCCCAGCTTGCAGCTAGCTTTGTCTTTATGATGACTGTCTACTGGCTTTGGAAAATATGAAAGAGATGCTTTACAAATAGAATGATATATTTTCTGCCATTTGCCTCATGAATGTGTACACTGACCTCTTGTCACACGGTCTGTATTGTATGTGAGGGTGTTCATTGTGTTACTTTAGATGAAAGTACCACCAGGCGGGAACGGATATTCGCCTAACCATGCCAAGCAGTGAGGAGAGGCAGGAGGTTGGTGACCATAATGTCATGAAGATAGCTCAGTCATGACTTTTATTTGCTTTCCCAATCCTCAGCACTACCTCCTGTGATTTACAGCGATTATTAGGTGAACCCAAGATTGAGGTGGCTTTGTCAGGCTCAAAGAGTACTGAAACAGGCATTATGTCCTGGTTTCTTTGTTGTTTGAAATGCTTTTCAATGCTGAGCAATACAATTTTGTGGGGACAGAAGTCAGAAGGGGGTTGGAAAACAGATGAGAGTGGACATTCCCCAATCTTCTTGCCTTGAGCATTATTTACACTTGAAAGGATAAAGGCACCTTGGAGCTGTGGAAATCTGCTGCCAATTGCATCGCCTCTCATGACCTATGCTAAGGTGTGAACTTGCCACATTGAGCCTCCTGGATACAATGCTCCTATGTACTTATTTGTGACTTATAAAATTGCCCCTTTGGCAAAGTGCTGGCTTTGGGAAGCAAACACACCTCTCCACCAGTAAGTCACATTAAAACCAACATAGCAATTAACAGCCACTGTTCTTGGGAAATACTGTGACACTTCCTCTGCCTTCAAACCAATCCAGGCAGGGTTACTTACATAGACTGGGCTTCCCTTGAGCCAGGAGAGGAGGGAGGTCAGATTCTCTTCTCATAAGACTCACAAATCCTCTTAGAGAAATTCTGTGCTCTTTGTACTCCTGAGCCTTGAGTCTTCACAGTCAACAAAGGAATTCGATTCCCAAGAAGTCTGGGAAAATCTCTCAAAGCCAGTAACACCTTTTTTCCATGTAGAGCCTCCTGTGCCCAGCCTGAGAGAAAGATGTGGCAGTTGGCTTCTGCAAAACCACAGTCCTGGAAAGCCTATGGGGCAGGCCTACACATCTGACAGGGTCAGCATGAGTTGGAATTGACTCAAAGTCAGGTTTGGTTTGGTGCCTAGCCCAGGGTGTTGCCTGGATCAGGTGCATATTAGTCAACTCTTCTTGAATCAGTGCCTTCTGTGCCAAGGACGGAAATGACATCTGCTTCTAATCCTTGTCTCAAGGACTCCAAAAGGGCAGTTCCCATGGTCTCTTAGCTGAGAAGATGAAGGACCCAGAGAAACAGCCCAATCAGGCAATCAGCTTTCTGAATGAAGGAAAATAGCAAGCCTTTTGCCAGAGGGAGGGTGGTTAGGGATTCTATGACATTTTGAAAATGTGCTCTTGCTGTGATCTTTGTATGAAAGACTCTACACAAAAGCTGTCTGGCGATAAATTCTCTTTGTACATATTTTCCATTACAACTGTTGTTAGGATTAAAGACTGACGACTGATGGACCCCACTCTGGTTCAGCCTTCCTGACACACTTGTTTCTCAGATGGAGGTTTTACCTGCTGAGATTGCCAGTTCAGCACAACTCAGAGGACGCAGAGCTCGTCTTTGATATCCTCTCTCCACCCCTTTTAGGCTTCTCTTCACTTATCATAAGGGACCAAGTGGGACAGAGGGAATCAAGTGTGGGTTTAAAGTCAGAGAGACCACGAATTGAAATCTTGACTTTTCACCTTATCAACTTTGTGACTTCAGGCTTTTCAGTGACACGTGGAATGGGTTTGGTGATAAATGGTGGTAGTTACTTTGGTTGTTTTCATTGCGGAAGTTAAGTTCTCTTGGACTCATTTTCCTCAACTATAAAAATTAAGCCAAAGCTTTACCATACAAAACTAGTGTGAAGATTAAAATAAACACTGTTGTTGTTAAGTTTGAACCTTGTGGTTCAAACTCATCTTACAGTCCAGTGCTGATGCTACAAGTCACAGCAGGACTCCACACTATGACACTGGGGGAGGTTTGTCAAGCCTACAAAAAACGTGTAGAAGACAGTTTTTGGCAGGGGTGGGTGGGGGGTGTTGGTTGGTTGATTATTTCGTTTTCTTTGTGTGTTGATATTAGTTCACACATAACATACACTAGCTCTTTATTGAAATAAGTATATTGTATCAGTGAAAGTCATGAATGATTTAACAGGATCTGCCCCTCCTCAGCTAGTGTTCTGCTGGATAGCCTTGGGCAGTCTAGGTGTTGGCTTGATCTTGGATGTACCATCTGGAACATAAAGTGATGCACTATGTAGTCCCTAAGACACTGGCCAGAGCTTCCTTTGAAAAATCGTCACAAGCTATGCAGCTTTTTCTTGCCCCGGTGGCAAGATCATGCTTTGGTCTACCCACAGTCCTCTAACTGCATGGAGGCTGTTTCTTCATTTACATTCTCAGTGAAGAGCAGGAGATTTGGACATTGTCATCCCAACCCTCAGCTCCCAAGGGTCTCAAAAAGCAGTTACTCTTTTATTTTCACATCTGAGGTTTGTAAGTGTCCTATCACGAAGGCAACACAAATATCACTGTCCAAACTTGTGGATACGTTACAAAACTAGTTAAGGATCTAGACTTTAGCATTAGTAGGCCTGGGTTTGAGTTCACAGGTCATGACTATGGAGCTGAATGAAGTGGTATTAGAATAGTATTGTTGTTGTTAGGTACTATGGAGTCATTCTGACTCACAGTGACCCTGTGACCTGGGGAGACCAACTGCACCTCACGGTGAATCTATGGCCAGGGCTCAGCTTGGCTTATCAGGAGTGAAGAAGAACTATGTGCTTAGCACAATGAGAGACTTCTGCCAAAGATGTCTGCCAGGTCCCCACCCTGCCCCACCTCTGGGCTTCCCCCAGCCCTTTTCTCTGTTTACTGCTTATACTGAGTTGATTGTCAAAAGTCAGCTAGCCATCCTATCTCCGGAAGCCTATGTTGTTGTTGTGATGTGCCGTGGAGTCGGTTCCAACTCATAGTGACCCTGCACAGGATTTCCGAGGCTGTAAATCTTTACGGGAGCAGAAAGCGTCATCTTTCTCCTATGGAACAGCTGGTAGTTTCGAACTGCTGACTATGAGATTAGCAGCCCGATTCATAACCACTACGCTACAGGTGCCCTCATTTCTCCTCCCTCTTCACATGCTCCCAGGAAGAGCGAATCATTCAGGCTGACCTTGGATTATACTGTTTAATAACTCAAACTTTATGATCGGCAAAGTAATGTTTACCGGGTCTTGCCATGGTCTCATGTCTGCTAAAGCATGCTTTTGTAAACATCAACAAATCTTAACTTGTTTCTTGGGTGTTCCTGGATCCTCTGTAAAGATTTCCTTCAAAGCTGCAATACGTTGGTGAATCTTTATGAGGTGCTTCCCAATTCTGGATTGTTTTGTTCCTTCATTAAACATTTTAGTTTTTAAAAAAGCTCCAATTTGCTTTTTGACACAAGATCTATCTATAACACTGAACTGAAAGGTGATGAAGAAAATATGAGAGCATTTTTTAAGTGATAATTATAGCTACATGATAATTTGGTGCTTGAAAAAACTGCATTTTACTTTTGTCATCTACAACTGAAGGAAAACTCTGCCAAATTGTTATGACTTCTGAGGATATACAAGACGGATCAGACTTCACAAAAGAGAAAGATTTCCTATTTCTCAGATGCAGGTGTAGTATTTCAAAATTGAAAAACACAAGTATAATTTGCCACTAGGGGACTTTGTGCAGTCCCTGAACCTCTCGTGGCCTCTGTTTTCTCCCTTGTGAGGCATCAGTGGCTCTCCTTCCACGGGGAGACTTAGGTCCATGTACACCATCATCCATCTCTAGGTGGGAAGTTGCATGTTGCTAGGATGCTGAACATGTTTCAGCAGAACTTCCAGAATAAGATGGACTAGGAAGACAGACCTGCTGATCTACTTCCAAAAACACCCCAAAACCAATTAACGAAAACCCTATGGAACACAGTACCCAACCCTCAACTGACCAGGCAGCATTTGGTTACGTTGTGCATCAGGCTGCTATGAGCTGGAATGTTACATTGTGTAACAATGTCACCGTTTCATAGCAGAGCAGGCATGTGAATAAAGGGTGTCAGAGGTGACGTGCAGTGGATGTAGTCAGTAGGGTTTTCCCCTGCCTCCTCCCAGTCCTGAATCCCCGATACCCTTCATTGCCCCCACAGGCTGTGTTTGCTTCAGACAGCTGTCTGGACCAAGGAGGTACTGCTAATTGCTGCCTGTATTCCTTCTTCCCAACAGCAGACACCAGGGACACCAGCTGCTGAACCTGACTTTGATCTCTCAGCTAGAGTGTGTTTTTCAGGCATGGTTGAGAACAATACACCTCATTCTGGAAACTTCTGACCTTTCCCAGTGTCTCTGTGTTGGTTGCCTCTGTCCTTTCTAAAAGCTTCATATTGATGTTTGGCCCTAATAGAGAAGTGTAAACAAGAGATAGATAAAGGTTAACAATAGCCAATCAATGCTGCAGAGTGAGGGACGCAGGGAGGGGTGTATTGAAAGGCCAAGTGTAAGCAGAGTTCTATTGACAATTTAATTGCATTTATTCTTTGCCACTTATAAGCTGAACTAATAACAGGCCTGCCTGATAGTCTTTCATTTCAGCTATGGTGAGACTTCTCTCTCTCTCTCTCTTTTTTTTTTTGAAATAGAGAAGAAGAAAGACTCAGCTGCAATAGCTAGGGTATCATCTTTGTGCATTTAAAAAAAAGACTTTCTCAGACATACTCATAGGTTGTTGTTGTCCAGCCTTTGACATGTGGTCCCATCTCCCATGGTCTCCTCTCCTTCTGCTAGACTTGCCCCACCTAACCAAGTCCAGCTCTCATGCTGTCTCCTAGGAGCCGTGTCCTCGGACCGCAGCCACCTGCCACAGCTTCCTCAGCTTCTGTGCTCAGTCAGCTGTGCCTCTCACCAAGTTCGGTACTGTCTGCAGGGAGAGGACCAGTAGATGGCTGGTGGGTGAGGAAAGTGGGGTTCAGAGGGGTTGCAAATATTTCTTGAGTTTCCATAAAGCATAAATGTCACAAAATTTGTATTACAAGTTAGTCTGAAGACCTAACTTTTACTATATTTTGTAGTTGTTGTTGTTGTTAAGTGCCATGGAGTCAATTCCAACCCATAGTGACCCTGACTAGGGTTTCCAAGGAGCAGCTGGTGAGCTTGAATCACCAACCTTGCAGTTCCAATGACTTTGCAGTATGGCACATTAACCTACAGCACCATACTGCTGATAGTGGTGGTTACGTGTTGTGGAGTCCGTTCTGACCCATAGATACTCTGTATAGGGTTTCCAGCCTATAAATCTTTATGGGAACAGTAAACCTCATCTTTCTCCTGTGGAGCAGGTGGTAGATTCAAACTGCGAACCTTTTGGTTAGAAGCCTAGTTTATAATCCACAACACTATCACACCGCCTCTACTCTATAGTACTGTCTTTTATATACTTCATTTAATTTCTTCTAGAAGCCGCATAGGATGAGTTAGTCAATAGCATATCCATAGCCATACGAGAAAAAGGAATGAAGAAAGTATGGAAGAAAGGAAGCTTTATCACAACAATGAATGCGCCACTCACTGGCCAAACCATTCCCAATTTAGTCCAACATTACTTTTTATTTATACAAATTTCTTTCACCAAACTTCTTGTTTTCCACTCTTCTGCCTCTCTCTTGGAGCCCTAGTATGGCAATGAGGGATAAGCACTGACTACAATGTTGGTTTGAACTGAAAAGTGGCAGTTCAAACCCACCAGCCCCTTCTCAAAAACCATGTACAGGCTTCTATGAGTTGAAACCGACTCAACTGCACATACCAACTTAACAAGCCTCCCTGTTACCCATTTATAGCATTTCAAGAGCAAAACACCTTTTTTTTTTTTTTTTTCCTTTTAGGAAATCTAGGAATTGAAAAAGAAAATACGTATGCAAGTTGTTGTAGTTGTTGTTGTTTAGTACCATGGGGTTGTATGGCAGTGGTTACGACAAAATCTCTATCTAAATAATTCATCCATTACCGTATTTGTATATGGTTGGGGTTTCTAACACTTGATTTACCAATTTCAAATTCTAAGAATACAGATGTTACAAAATTTAGGGCCCCCTCAATAGAAAATGTGTGTTTCTTCTATCTTGCCCATCCGGAGGCTTGCCTATTCCTCTCTGGCTTAAAAACTGCATGTTGTTGTTAAACTGCATAGTGCATTTATGAAAACCTCATCCTACGTTAATACAGGAGTCCTGGTGTGGTGCTATGGGTTAATGCACTGGACTTCAAAGTCAGTTTGCATCACAAAGTTGGCAGTTCAAGCTCACCAGCTGCTCCTTGGAAATCCTAAACAGGGTCACTATGGGTTGGAACTAGCTCTAAGGCACTTAACAACAACAACAACCTCAACACACATGTGCAGATCAAGGCTGTATTTGAGCAGAGACCCTGCAAACCAGTGGCTGTCTGGTTCTTTCTAGAAATGGGAAGAAGGGAATCAGTCTCTGCCTCCCTGAGACTGGGAGAAGAGGGCAGAGGGCACCAATAGCTGGGAACTCACTCCATGGCCTATTCCTCTCCATTTACAAGCTGCAGAGCGAGAAACATCAAACTACTTTTGGATCAGAGAAAATCTCATCCGTTTTTAATCGCACACTTCATCGTCCTCTTCCAGAAGGGCAGGCTCTCTTTCGTGACATTTTTACATATTTGAAGGCAGTACTGTGTGAGCAGAGGACAGGATGTTTGGTTTATTAGATGTCCCAGACAATTTCAACTAACTCTGATAGGTTGACTCGGCAAACAAGAGCCCTTTACGAGGCCAAAGAGACATGCAATGCTGGCCTTAGAAATTTTCTCTTTTTCACTTATTCACTCAATTTACTAAGCACTAATTCTATGAGGTATGAGTCCTGGTGTGGCATTGTAGGATAAGCACTGGACTGAAAAGTCAGTTTGAACCACAAGGTAGGTGGTTCAAACTCACCAGCCCCTCCTCGGAAACCTTACACAGGGTCGTTATGAGTCAGAACCAACTCCATGACACTTAACAACAGCAACAACAATGCTTAGTGACACCCACATCTCTGTATTTTTCTTCGATTTGCCAACAGAGCCTGGACTAAACCAATCATTTTATATACAATATGCAGTGTCCCTTCATGGGGACTCAGTACATATTAAGAGACTGACTCAGTGGGTAAAGTAAAATTGAGACTACTTATCTAAGGGCAAGGCCATTCTTGACTTGAAGATTGAGATGTTCTGAATAATTATTTTTGTGTGAACTTACAAGGATCCTAACCTGAAGTTCATTGCCATATTACAATTTGAATAAAGCTTATAAAGTAATTATTTAAGCCCTTGGTGCAAAATTGACATAATGAATTACTGTGTTCATTCCAGTGAATGAACTAAGACTTTAGTGAGCATCTACATGGTAAGTAGGTCATTTAAAGCTGAGCACAATACCAATCGGCTCTCTCCAGATGACCACAGATCCACAGAACCATGCAGAGATACGAGAATAGGCAAATCTTAGTTCAAATTTTGACTCTCTAACTAAATTACTTAATCTCTCAGTACGTCCACTGCATTCTCTGTAAATCAGGAATAGTAAGTCTAATATCCCAGGTATCTTGTTTAAGGAGTAATAGGAAATAGAAAATATGAAGAGACTTCAAAGTTCATGGAAAAATGGAATTAGAAGACAATTGAATCTTTCCATGGGCTTTTTAAAGCTCTCTTGTATGAGATAGTACACACCATATCATGATTGTCAACAAATACCAGTTCCTTTTCTGTCTCTAATATACTGAACACTGATGGGGTTTGTAACAGAAATGCAAAGTTTCATAAGCCAATGGGGAAGAGATGAATTTGGACTGAGAGATCTTCTGTAGCCAAGCAATATCATTATGTCCAGTGGGACCCTTGTTGTAGTCCCTTGAATTTACTAGATATGGCTTTTCTATTATATGTCTTCTTCATTCCCACCAAATGAGGCTATGCAAATAGGGTGGACAGGACTCTAACACTGAGTTTGGCTAGTTTTACCATTACACTAGCTTTCAAAGCAGCCATCTTGGAAGCAGGAACAGGTGACACTAAGACCATCAAGAAAGAACATGAGCAGAGTGTGAGATCCCTACCTAGAAAAGCAACAACAGCAGAGACAGTGGCAGTTGTGGCAGCTTGGAGCAACAGAGCAGCTGCGGAATTCTAAGCCCATGGATCCAGTAAAGCTAAGTGACTACAGGTAGTGGTTAGCTTGAACAATGTGCCCTTTAGGCATTTACAGCCTGGATTAAAGAGCTTTGTAACACTTGCCTGTGCAGGACAGAGGCCAAGGGGCTGTGTGGCTGAGAGGCTGAAGACAAGAGTAAGGTATGTCTGCAGTGCAGCAGAGAAGAGTCGTTCCTGCTGTATCCTGAGTTCTTCCCAATCCTGAACTGTTCACTTCCCTAATAAACCCTGCAATCAAGGAACCACACTTGAAAATTGTTATGAGTTCTGTGTTACCATTGCAATGGATTATCGACCCAAGATATGAAGTAGAATGCGCTTTAGGAGGGATGGTTGGTGTTAGAACAGGGTAAAGAAGGATGTAAGTGGAGACGTGTCTGACCATCGCTTCACAGGAATCAGCCTTGAGCTGGTTTTGAGTTTGATTCTCCTTCCCCCTTGTGAAGCCAGAAGACACATGGCCAGACATGGCCTCCACATGGTTTCTGCCCTCACATATTATGCTGATGACTTGCTGTTATTTAATTTTGCATTCTAATACCTACTCATCTTTATTCGTTTCAAATATGTATAGAATTTGCTTTTGGTAAAATAGCTTTTCTTTTTAATAAAAAATATCTACAATTCAGTTCCTCTACTATGTCAGAGAACCTTACATTTATTAACAAAATGGAGTTTCTCTCACTCTGTATTCTCTGCCCCACTGCCTGTCTCAGCCTAGTCAGTCTGAAGAATTCACAGACATCATTCTTAACATTGCCGTGTATCTCCCATCATCAAAGCCTCTGCAACTTTATGGCTAACTTTGCTTCAAACACACCTTGGCACTTGCACAGAAACCAACTGAGTTCTGAGGTAGGTTTTGGCTTACTGTTTGTTTCTTTTCGTCTAGGAGCAGTGATCACTAACTCCTGGATACTCAGCTTCTGACTGTCATTTACAAGACAAACTAGGTCAGATACAATTCCTTCATTCTGCCTCCTTATGGTTTTCCTCCATGTTTTTTTTTTGTCCCTTTGGGATTAAAGTTTTCATCACTGACTATTTCAGTATCCCCAGTGTGCTCTGCATCGTTCAAATATAACCAGACAAGTTCCCCCATCTTTTCTTGTGTCTCAGATACATGAATGGCTGGTGGCAATACATGAGAACCCAGGCAGCAAAGAGGAGGCTTTCCACAAAGCTCAAGCGGATCTTCAGAGGCAAAGCCACCTTGCCAGAAAAGGCCTACCCACAGTCTGTCGTGCACACAGATGTTTATTTGTTACTTATTAAAAACAAGGTAAGAAAGCTAGGGAACATTTGGGTTCCCAGCATGATACAAACACTGGTCAGGCAGACTCTGCAGACAGATGGCCATAAACAGAGATCTAAGCCTGGGCAATGGACTGAGTGATGCCATTTTGAAAAGTTTTGCTGGGAAGCTCAGAATTGACATTTATAATTGTGTGCACTGAAAGATACATTTTTTGGGTATCTCAAGTATGGTGATTAAAAAAATTGTTTTTTAAGTCTCTGCTTCTAAGTCCCTTGCTCATTTAGCAGTTAACCTATGCTATAGTCTACTGGTTGTTCATCGTTTTGTGAGTAGTAATCTTGCTTTCTGCACATGAATTCTTCCATTCTATTTGCCATTTACTTTCTGAATAGTTGAATATGCATCACAAGTTAGAAGGCACCTTAATTGTGCAGTGGCTAACCAAAACATCTTCTAACCAAAACATCAGTGGATTGAACTTGCAGATGCTTCAGGAGAGAAAGATGTGGCCGTCTACTTATGTAAGGATTTGCAGTCCTGGAAACCCTAGGGGGCAGTTTTATCCTGTCCTATTGTTGTTAAGTGCCATCAAGTCGGTTCTGACACATAGAGACCCTGTATAGGGTTTCCGAAGAGCAGCTGGTGAGCTTGAACCACCGACTTTGCAGTTCAAACGGCTTTGCAGTCTGGTACATTAGCCCACAGCGCCACACCAGGACTCCATTCTGTTCTATAGAGTTGCTATATTATCAGGAGGGACCAGTCCCTGAAGGACATCATGTTTGGTAAAGAGGAGGGTCAGTGAAAAAAGAGGAAGACCCCCAACAAGATAGATGCACAGTGTTAGCAGCAATGGGCTCAGGTATAGCAATGATTGGCCCAGGACCCGGAAAGCGTTTCTTTCTGTTGTACATACGATCTCTATGAGTTGGTACCAACTTGACAATACATAATAACAAAACAATAGAGTCAGAATCTACTCAACAGCTGTGAGTTTGGCTCTGGGTTTGATCACAGGTAAAAAACACATTTTCTTTGCCAATGTGCTATTTCTTGCATGGATCCTCAGACAATAAGTCCCTTGAACATCATCTTCACCCTCCACAATAAGCAATGAAGTCCGTAATTATACAGAATGCTATTTCTATCTTTCCTCTTAGTATATCTGGACTTTCTCTCCATATCAAGCCCTGTCTAGAAGTAGCTATGATGCAATGGGAAAAGGATTCAATTTAAAGTTTGAGGACCTACACCAAAACCACAGCTCTGCTACTTCCTAACTGTGGACTTGGAGTGAATCACTTAGCTTTCATCCTGAGACACACGTTATTCCTCTAAATAACAGAGGCATAATCATTTGAAACCTCAGAGTTAGAATGAGGACTTACGGAAAGTTTTTGATAAGCCACAACACAGTAATATAAGCACTAAGTTGATGCTATCAGTTTTTTTTTTTTTTTTTTAAGTTTTATTGTGAATTATATGATAGTTTACATGGGAGAACTTCAGTTTTTTTTTTTTTTTTTTGGGGGGGGGGGTTCCCTGCTTACTCTCACTTCTATTTAACAAACACATGTCCTTTTTTTTGAAGACCCAGGTTAGGAAAACTTCAAATCCAGTCTTGGTTTAAAAGTTATGATCCCCACACGCACATTCAATAGCCTCCCAAGTCTGAAAAAGAAAGTGCAACACAGAGTTTCTACCAAACTCATTTTTGGTATTGGTGTTGGTGTTGGCGTTAAGTGTCTTTAAGTAAGTTCTGACTCACAGTGACCTGTATAGGGTTTCCAGGGAGTGGCTGGTGAGTGTGGTTCAAATGGAACTTGTGGTCCAGTGCTTATCCTACAGCGCCATACCAGGACTTATTTTTAAATTGCAATTAAAGTTTAAGCAGCTAAGGAGGTGTGTATGTATGTGAGTGTGTATGAGAGAATGACTAGTGTAAGGAGTGATGCAAAGTATGGTAAAGACTAGAACTAGGGATGGGAAAGATGCCAGAAACTAAGGGCATGGCCCAGCAATCTCAGTCTGGGGATCTCTGGCACCTGCTTCGGCCTGCATGTCTGTTCCAGTCTTCTCGTTGCTTCTTCATGTCCATATGGACAATGATGTCCAACAGCTTCCAAGTACATATAACCACTGTTGAAGGGAGCACACTTCACAATTTCAAGAAAGAAATTCTAACTGCTCAGTTTGGGTCAGCTATCCATGAATGGATCATGCATCACAGCCCCTGGTCACCACGTTGGATGGGTAAGGGTGGGATGGCAGTTTTCTAAGGAAGATGGTAGGTAAGAGTTATATAAAAACCCCAATGGTTTCCTTGTATAATTGCATTGTCTTATGTTATACTTTATCATAATTTTATTTCCCTGTGTGGCTATAAATTTGTACAGCACCATAAACCTAAAGGGATTATGTTTTATTCATTGGTTGTTGTTGTTGTTAAATGCCGTCAAGTCGATTCCGAACCATAGTGACCCTGTATAGGGTTTCCAAGGAGCAGCTGGTGAGCTTGAACCACCAACCTTGCAGTTGAAACAACCTTGCAGTCTGATGCATTAGCCCAAAGCACCACACCAGGAGTCTACCATAAAAGACACTGAGTTTACATTAAGAAATATTTGATTACATATATATATATAGTTGTTTATATATTGTAAGTTTTTGAATCACCATTTTGATGAATTTCCTTGTAGGCTTATGAGACTGAACAGTGGAGCAGAAGACAATAATGATCTTCAATGTCAAGAACATAAAACTAGTCACAGGAACCCAAGGCTAGAGCTGAGATCCCCAAAGACACACCTGAGAACTAACTTATCTACGTATCTACTAATCAACAACAGAGAGTTCCCAAACCTCTTTTGACTTTCCAAAAAAAAAAAGTTAGTGTAAATGAGGTTAGCCAAGAGAACTTTTGACTAAATTAAAATGACTGTACTAAACCATGCCTCTTCTGTATTCAGCGAAAATAGATCAAATCAGCAATGTATACCTTAGAGTCCTTTGTTGTTATTAGGTGCCATCAAGTTGGTACTGACCCATAGCGACCTTATGCACAGCAGAACGAAACACTGCCCGATCCAGGGCCAACCTCATTACTGTTGCCACGCTTGAGTCCACTGATGCTGTCACTTGGCAAATTCATCTTGTAGAGGGTCTTCCTCTTTCTCTCTGACCCTCCACCTTACCAAACATGATCTCCTTCTCCATTAACTGCTCCCTCCGGACACTATGTCCAAAGCATGAGAGATGAAGTTTGGCCATCTTGGCCTCCAAGGAGCACTCTGGCTGCACTTCTTCCAAAACGGATCTATTGGTTCTTTTGGCAGTCCATAGCACTTGCAACATTCTTCTCCAACACCATAACTCAAAAGCATCAATTCTTCTCTGGTCTTCCTTATTCATTGTCCAGCTTTCACATGCATATGAGGTTATTGAAAACACCATGACCTGGGTCAGGCACACCTTAATCCTCAAGCTGACATCTTTGCTCTTCAACACTTTAAAAAGGTCTTGTGTAGCAGATTTGCCTAATGCAATACGTCCTCTGATTTCTTGACTGCTGCTTCCTTGAGTATTGATAGTTGATCCAAAAAGAATTAAGTCCTTGACAACTTCAATCTTTTCTCTGTGGATAAGAATGTTTTTTATTGGTCCAGTGGTGAGGATTTTTGTTTTCTTTACATTCAGATGTAATCCATATGGAAGGCTGTGCTCTTTGATATTCATCAGTAAATGTTTTAAGTCTTCTTCACTTTCAGCAAGCAAGGTTGTATCATCTGCATATTGCAGGTAGTTAATAAGTCTTCCTCCAATCCTGATGTCATATTTTCCTTTGTATAACCCAGCTTCTCGGATGATTTGCTCAGTATACAGGTTGAATAAGTATGGTAAAAATAATACAACCTTGTCGCACACCTTTCTTAATTTGAAACCATTCAATGTTCCCATGTTCTGTTCGAACAACTATTTCTTGGTCCATGTACAGATTCCTCATGAGCACAATTAAGTGTTCCGGAATCCTCATACTTCGCAATGTTGTCCATAGGTTTTCATGAGCCACACAATCGAAAGCCTTTGAATAGTCAATAAAGCACAGGTAAACATCCTTCTGATATTCTCTGCTATCAGCCAAGGAAAATATGGAAATATTTTTCTTTGTGGTCAAATTAGGAAATAGAAAGAATGAACTGAATATGAGCAGCTAAAATTAATAATCAAGCTACTTGATTATTAGGAAAGAGCTAGCTTGTGTTTTTGTTGGTTTTATAGTTTACAGAGCAAATTTGGTTTTCTATTCAGCAATTTATACACATTTTGATTCGGGTATAGATTGCAATCCCGACAATGTAAAAGCAGTAGTCTTCCCATTTCTTCCCTATATTTCCCATTTCCATTTTTTCCTAGCTCTTCTTGCCTTTTGAGCTTTATTCCTGGGCATATACTGCCCCTTAGATCTCAAATGGTTGATTGTTTTCAGGAGTTCATACCTCCCTGGTGTATTCACTTTGTTGTTGTTGCTGTTAAGCGCCTTCGACTTGGTTCTAACATTGCTATTCAAACTGACTTTATAGTCAAGCACATTAACAAACAGTGCCAGAACCAAGATAGGCTCTTATATGGCTGAAAGTTGAGCAACAGGTCCAGGGTAATGAAGGGTCACAGTCTTTGGGGTGGAACCAGTCTAATGTTTGTATTATTTTGCATTTTGTTCCACATTTTTATCCCATTCTATCCAGGACTTCCTGTTGTGATTCATTTCAGAGCAATCAGCAGTGATAGATGGGCACCAACTAGTTTTTCTGGTCTCGGGGTCATGGATGCTGCAGTTTGTGTGGTTCATTATTCCTTTGGACTAATTATTTCCCATATCTTTGATTTTCTTCACTTCCTGTCTAAAATCAGACTCCATTTATTTTTAGTATGAGACTACAGCCTGCCATACATAGCTAGGTAAGTAACTTGGAGAAAATGGGGACATCGTAACGAACAACAAAGCCTGAACCACTTGCAGCACTTGCATCTGAATCCAACTCAGGCAAAACAGAATGAAACGCTGCCCTGCCCTGCCCCGCACCATTCTCACAATCACTGCTATCTCTTAGTCCATGGTTGCCGCCACTGTGAATAACTTGGCAATGCTATTCATTGTCTGTTATGGTAAGCACAGACTACTGCCTTTGCATAGCCAATAAAGCACAAGTAAACTTCTTTCTGGCATTCTCTGCTTTCAGACAAGATCCACTTGGCATCAGCAATGATATCCCTAGTTCCATGTCCTCTTCTGAGTCCAGCTTGAACTGGCAGCTCCCTGTCCATGTACTGCTGTAACCGTTTTAAATTACTTTGAGCTCTTTTACTTGCATGATATATTAATGATACTCTTTTGACAATTTCTCCATTCCATTGGGTAACCTCTCTTTGAAATAGGCACAGATATGGGTCTCTTCCTATCTGTCAACCAGATAGCTGTCTTCCTAATTTTTTGGCATAGATGAGTGAGTGCCTCCAGTGACGTGAAGTTTGTTGGAATATTTCAATTTGTATTCTATCATTCCTAGAGTCTTGAATTTTCCAAAGCCTTCAGTGTAGCTTGGACTTCTTCCTTCAATTTATATGTTCTTCATCATATGATACCTTTAGAAATGAATAAACATTGACAAATTATTTTTGGTATAGTGTCTCCATATATTCCTTCATTTTTATTTATTTATTTATTTATTTTGATGCTTTCTACATGATTCTGTATTTTGCCCATATTGTTGTCATTCTTAATGCCTTCAAGTCGGTTCCAACTCATAGCAACCTTGTATAGGGTTTGTGAGGAGAAACTGATGGGTTTAGACCACTGCCCTTGTGGTTAACAGTCCAGTGCTTATCCTACAGTGCCACAGCAGGACTCCCATAGAATCTTTCAATATTGCAATCAGAGGCTTGAATTTTTTTTTTTCTGTTCTTTCAGCTTGAGAAATGTTGAGCATTTTCTTCTCTTTCAGTTTTCGAACTCTTGGTCTTTGCACATTTCATTATAACACTTGACTTTGTCTTCTTGAGCTATCCTTTGAAATTTTCTGTTCAGCTCTTTACTTCATAATTTTTTCTAGTTGCTTCAGCTTCTCTGCAGTTAAGAGCCAGCTAAAGTGTCTCTTCTGACATCCATTTTTGTCCTTTCTTTCATTCCTGCCTTTAATGACCTTTTGCTTTCTTCATGGATGGTATTCTTGATGTCATCCCATAACTCTTCTGGTTTGTGGTCATTAGTGTCTAATGCATCAAATCTGTTCAGGAGATGGTCTGTATATTCAAGTGGGACATATTCAAGGCCATATTTGGACTCCTGTGGACTTGTTTTAATTTTCTTCAGTTTCAGTTTTCTGAACTCCCTCCTGGGACTCATTAATTTCTCTTCGTGGACTAACAGCTCACCATTAGCATGTGTATCTTAAATGTTTTAATGAATCCTCTGAATTTTACGTGATTGAGGTCTGGAGACTTGCCTCTGACACAGTACAAACTTTTTGAATTTCATAAGAAACTTATTTTTCAGTGTCTCGATGCCTTTACACTTTATAATGATATCATGCATTTCTCCTCATTACTGTAAGCATCTCATCCCTTTGGACCAGCGTTCTCTCCTCTGAGCTTTTAAGAGTGTTTAGTTTCCACTCTTACTGAAATCAGAACTGCACAATTTCTTAGTTCACCAATGGGTTGGCTTGGTTCCCAAAACAAACCGTAACTGTGTTTTGTGTAAAATTGCCTATAGCGTTGTGATCATTAATGTTTCATGATGTTTTCTATTCAATATGAAAATTCCAAGTGTTTGACTTTCTAGAGCTATCCAGAACTACTCCATTTTCCAGCTTCATGAAGTTACTTGGGTGGGACCCACAAGATGAATAGTTCATCAATTTCCTATAAATCAATTGGTGGTTGGTGGCTGTGTGCCACCAAGTCGATTCCCACTTATAGCAACCCTGTATAGGGTTTCTGAAGCTGTAAATCTTTGCAGAAGTAGAAAGCCTCATCTTTCTTTTGCGGAGCGCCTGGTAGATAGAGGCAAACTATTGACCTTGCAATTAGCAGCCCAGTTCATAACCCACTATACTTTTAGGAGAGTGCACTTGTTGTTTTTATTGTTAAGTGCCTTTGAGTCAGTTCTGACTCACAGTGACTCTATATAGGGTTTCCAGGGGATTTCTGGCAGGTTTGAACCAACAACCTTGCAGGTAGCAATCCAGTGCTTATCCTACAGTACCACACAGCAATGCCAAGTGCATTTTGGGAGCCAAGTATTTCAGGAAATCTAAGGAAAACCATCTTGGAGTCCTGGTATGGCTCTGTAGTATAAACACCGGATTGCTAACCACAAGGTCATCAGTTCAAACCCACCAGAAACCCTATACAGGGTAGGTACAAATTGGTGGCAACTCGATTCCATTCAACAACAAGAAGAAAGACCCTCTAAAAAGCATGCACTGTAATGCACACTCACATTAAGGACAAAGGTAAGGTGGCTTTTTCAAAAGAAGAAAACCCTGGAATATTTAGTGATTTGCAGGTGTGAGAAATAACTCTTGTGGGTGTAGCCCATCCTCAGGAATATAAAAGCTCATGAGATTGCTAGATCAGGCAGACAGACTGTTAATTTACATCCAGAGATATGTAAGCAGGATGAATTGGAAGAAGGAATGAAAGAAATCTATCCTATGACTAGGAACTATAAATAAGAATACAGTCATTAAGACCATGGGGGAGCCATTTTGACTTTTTTGGGGGGAGGGAATATGGAAGGTGCAGGTAGAATTGTGAATGGGGAACTGGAACTGGAGGAGGGGCTTTTTCGGGACAGGGGAATAAAATTATTTGTGGGCCAGCCATCTGCCCATGTCTGCTGGGTTGTACAAAGTCGATTAAAGAAAATCTCAGTCTCGCTAAAATGAGTACAGATTGTATTACTGAGTGTTTGCCAGTTTCTCACACAAGGAGCCTGTGTTTAAAATGAAATAACAATACTTTATGATACTGGATGGGCTATAAGAAACACTTGTTAAAGAAATACTGAAAGATTGTCATCTGACAACAATTGCAAGTTCCTGAAAAATTAAGACTTGCACAGAAAAATTAAAAGAAGCCAGATAGATACCGATCTAAACCAGAGAAAGGTCTGCCTGCATTTGGAAGAGTGCTGCAAGATCAAAGGAAGCCCAGGTTGTTGAGGTTTTTAAATAACAGAACACCTACATGGACTCTTGTAGGAAGGGCAACTAGCAGGACCTTATGACTTCATTTGTAATTTAGGTGAGCAAAGTCAGTTTCCAGGCCTGATCCATTTGTTCAGAATGTCACAGGCTGAAATCAAGGTGTCCCTCTGGCTGTATTCCGTTCTGGTGCTCATGATCCTTTTCCAAGTTCTTGAGGTTGTTGGGATAATAATTCAATTCTTTGTGGCTTTAGGACTTTAGAACTTTCTTGTAGGATGTCAGCCAGGAGTTCCTTTCAGCTCCTAAGAGGCACCTATGACTCGTTGCCAAGTGGTTTTCTGGAAGATCCTTTCACAAAGGCAGTTTACTTCCTCAGAGTAGTCAAAGGGAGCCTGTGTCTGTCATCTGTCTTTCCACAAAAAGCCCCCACACCCCAGCCCCTTTTAAGGGCTTTCACCTGATTAAATCAGGGTCACCCAAGATGATCATTTTTTTAACTTACTCTAAATCAATTGATTTGGGGCCTTAATTACATCTGTGCAATCTCTTCACATTTGCCATATAATATAACCCTATGGAGGGAGTGTGGACTCCTGGTGTGGCACTATAGGATCAGCACTGGACTGGGAACCACAAGGTCTGTGGTTCAAACCCACTAGCTGCTCCTTGGAAACCCTATGCAGGGTTGCAGTGGGTCAGAGCTGACTCAACAGCGCTTAGCATCAGTGCACCTTTTGGCATGATGTATTGGTTAGAGACAGATCTTCAAACAGGTTCACTCTTGTTTGACCCTCTGTTAAGAATTTGTATGTTCAACAACATCTTGTTGAAATGTAGTTTCTGATTTAGTATATCTGAGGTTGTTGTTGTTAAGTGCCGTCAAGTAAGTTCTGACCCATAGCAACCCTGTAAAGCATTTCCAATGAGCAGCAGGTGACCTTGAACCGCTGACCTTGGAGTTCAAACCAACATTGCAGTCCAGCACATTAACCTACAATGGTCACACCAGGACTCCACATCTGAGGTAGAAATGCAAATTCTCAGCAGAGGGCTGAACCAGATTGAACCCGTTTGAAGCCCTGGTTAGAAGCAAGTCATGGTTCTGCTCCACTCAAGGGGGAGAGGGTCATACAAGGGATCAAATTAGGGTGTGTTTATCACAACAAATTATTCATACTTTGAAGTATAAACAATATATCTTGACAGTAGACATCACCAGTTTAACTAAGTGATCAAATTTAGCATCACTGTTGTTAAGTATCACTGTTGTTAAGTGCCATTGAGTCAGTTCCAGCTCATAGTGGCCCTGATAGGCGTTCAAGGAGCAGCTGGTGGGTGTGAACCACCAGCTTTGCAGTTAGAAGTCTAGTGCTTATTCTACAGTGTCACACCAGCACCATTAATAATGGCGAAACCTGACATTATGTTCTTCTGACTACTGTGCAATATGAAGTATGCAGCGTAACCTTTGAAGTATTTCAGCTAAACATTTATTCTGTAACTAAGTGCCACCTTAGATCTAACTTTGAGTTTGCATCAAGAGCAGAATAACATAAATAACACAAGGAAGAAGTCAAACAAAAATAGACAGTGTGGGACTTTGTGCAAGACACTGAAGTCACTATATAGAAAAAGGAAGGCAACTGGAATGTTCTAGATTAAAAGAGACCACCCTAATGCAAAGTAACGGAACTTAATCAGATCTAGTAATATTAAACAACTCCCTAGAAGTCTGGTCAATGATCTAAGACATATTCTGGGGGTCCTCTCATTAAATACATGCCTGTAAACCCACCTCATTCATCCCAAAAGAACACTCTGTCTTGCTTCCCAATGACCTTACTCACTGATGTAAGAGATGCTCATGTTTAGCCAAAAAGTTGTGTTTTTTTTCCTCCAACACCCATATCCCTAAAGTCTCGTATCTCCCATGTGACTTGTTCTTCTGCATTACTGTATAACCTTCAAAAAGTAGACTGTGCATTCTTTCTTTCTTTTAAGCAAAAACCACTGTGGGATAGTCTTAGCAGTTTGCCTAGAACTGACTGCCTGTTTGCAAACATCTCTCTCCTCTAACTTTTGTACTCTTAATAGTTGATTTCTTTGTAAGTCTTACTGTTTTTAACAGATACCAATTTAAAAATATTCAATTTTAATTTTTTTTTTTTACAATTGGGAAACATATAGGCTCGTGGTGGTGGTGGTTATGTGCCATGAAGTCGGTTCCGACTCATAGCGACCCTGTATAGGGTTCCAAGGCTGTCGATCTTTACAGGAGCAGAAAGCCTTGTCTTTCCCCCGTGGAACTGCTGGTAGTTTCCACCTGCTGACCATGAGATTAGCAGCTCACCTCATAACCACTAGCTACCAGAGTTCCTTAAATATAGGGTAGCGAGTCCTTGTGTGGTGCTGTGGGTTAATGCACCAGACTGCAAAGCCATTTGAAAAGCAAGGTTGGCAGTTCAAACTCACCAGCTGCTCTTTGGAAACCCTATACAGGATCGCTACGAGTTGAAACTGACTCAAGGGCACTTCACAACAACAACAACAACAACAACAACAACATTAGATAATGATATTCAGGAATTATTTTAAACAGCAAGGTTGGTGGTTCAAACGAACCTTGGTGGTTCAGTAGCTCCTTGGAAACCCTATACAACATTGCTATGAGTCAGAATTGGCCCAGTTAATTAGGCAATTATCAACATCTTAGGTTAATAATTTTATTGAAGTTGTACAAGATAATGTCATTGCTTTCAGGAAATGCATGTTACTGTGTACTGTCATGATGTTTGAAATGAAAATGTTTGAAGAAAATACATAATAGATCGTGATTGTAGTGTGTATTTTTAAATCTTAAAAAAATTCTTAAATTATGAATTAAAAAGCTACATGTTGAATGCATAGTTCTCATTACATGCAAAATTATATTATAGAGAGATTAAGTAAAAACTTTTAAATTGATACTTGATTACTCCAGGAATATTCTTACTGTTTCTAAGTAAAAGTAAACACACAACAAGAGAAATTCAAAGCAAACACAAGACACCTTTTGATTTTGAAGATTAGTATTATAGAACTTAATATCCACTGTCCTGAGGTGTCCCAGAAATATTATCACTCACTTAGTTGCATTGCCATTGGTTACTCAGATCCTAGTCTAGATTATGCCAACTCCTCAGAGCAAGATGTGGCTCCTAGATTTTAAACAGAGGTGTCAAGAGGTAGAGGGAACTTTCCCCAAGAAAGAAAGATTTCCCTGTAAATGAACAAAAGTATCTGAAGATATCTTAGACCAGTGCTTCTAAAATTTTAGTGTGTATAGGAATTACTTATCCTGTTAAACTGCAAATTTGAATTCAGTAAGCCTGGGAAGGGGTCTGAGCTTCTGCAAATTCAATAGTGCTCCTACTGGTTGGAGGAACATACTTTGAATAGCAGTAGTTTAGAGATTCAAGTCATTAGCAAAGATTGAACTAAAGTGGTGTGTTCCAGTTTTCATCTGGTCATAGGAATCACCTGGTACACTTGTAAAACGTCTAGACTCTTTGAAAATATCTGAGGATCTTCCCATTCTTGTTCTTAGTTGGATATCTGGAATCTGTGAATAACATGTTAATTTTTAAGATCAGCAAAGTCTGGCAAACACTAACTATATATTCTTCAAGATAGTTTTCAATATTGGTTTTCCCTGACTCTGACTCTCTCTATTCCTCAGGACTCTTTAGTAGGTTTTCAGTAGATGCCTCTGCCTATTTCAACTGATGCCTACTTCCTGCTGGTATGTGGTTTCACCCCAGGGACATTAAAATTCCATCGAAAAGAATCCAATTCCATCAATTTCTAGTAACCGCAAATAAACACTCAAAAAGTGGAGCTAATATTATCTTTTGGTGACAAGGACCAAGATAAGTGATTTAATTTTATTGTTATAACTCCAAGAGACTTATTTCCCTATTTTTTTAAAAAAAATTTTTTAATATAAGTGTAAGTGACTTGTTCAATGTCATATTGGAGGTTGTGGAATTGGGATATGGCTTTTATTTCAGTTCAAAGCCTGGTCACTAACACACCCATGACCCATGGGGTTTCTGTCCCAGAATAATGCCATGTTTAAAATAGTGCATGCAACAAAATTATTCATGAGCTTATTCAATTTTTTACCTTATATTGCTAGAGTCTTATGAATAGGAATCATAGTCCCATCTATGCTTCTAAAAACTCCCCAATTTACTCTCCTATCTACTGTATGGAGTTCTTTGTGGCACTGTGGGTCAATGTGCTGGACTGAAAGGTCAGTTTGAACAGCAAGGTCAGTGGTTCAGGCTCACCAGCCGCTCCTTGGAAACCCTATACAGGGTTGCTCTGAGTCAGAACTGACTCAACGGCACTTAACAACAACAATTTACTGTATGACTCTCCTAAAAACCAACTCTTCTTTTTTTTTTTTTTCTTCTAAATTCAGGAAAGCAACAAATGTATGCTCATCAGAGATTATGTTTCATTTTTGTGTAGTTTCATTATGACCCTGTGTTAGGTACCCTAGGCTGGTAGTGCGCACTGCAACCTGATACATCATTAATGAGTTAGCATGTTGGACTAGACTCTAGGTGGGAACTGAGTAGGAGTAGGGCTAGTCAAAGAAACTCACATTTAGGTAGAAACATATCAAAATAGTGACACTGAAGACCATTCTTAAGAGAATTTTGTAGCATTTGAGGCACCTTTCTCTTTCCCTTATTGCTCACTCAGTAACTCACCAGGAATTTATTGAAAGTGATAATATACTTTCTTCATAAAACATTAAAGAAAATGTGTTGATTAATTCTAGTCCTTTGTCTCTGACCCTTTGTCAAGGGTGGGTCTGAGATCCTCTGTGTTTCCCACCTAGACATCCATTGTCTAGTATGTCACTCCTTGCTCACTAGATATATAGTGCTTTGAGCATTCTCTTGCAGGAATCCAGTGTTTTATGAATTATAAATAGTTATATCATGTTTCGTTTTTAAGCTGCCTCTTAATTTCATTTCTGTCCTTGTGACCACTTTTTGATTTATTAACATATGCTTATCAGAATTCCCAAAGGCAACTGAAGCTTAATGCTTAAGAATAACCATTGAAATTCCAAAAGTATTCAATTAAGCATCAGGCAAGAGACTGAGCACATGGCTGAACTTTGTAAATGATCTATAATGACCAACCATCCTAGTTTGCCCTGGACCAAGAGGGTTTCCAAAATAGAGTTTTCATGCTAAAACCAGGATAATCCCCTGCAAACGGAGATGGTTGTTCATTGGCTGGAGCTATCCTAAAGGGCCCGAGACTCATGGCTGTTCCAGGGCCATATTCCTATTTTGTTGGTCCAACATTTTTAAATTCTAAAGATTTTAAATTTACATTCTACTCCGGTATGGTCACGGTGGACCAGAAGAAATGTGGTCTGAAAACTGGAGGGCCCTGATCTTTGTTGTTAGTCCTCTATTTACAGTGTAGATTCTCATTTATACAGAGTAGTCAGTATGAGAGGAAGATATGAGCCAGCTAGGGAGACAACCGATCTAAAAAAGCAGAGATGATTCTGTGGCACAAAGCAGATGCTGGAAGCCTCCGGAGTGTTATTAGGCGCCCAGTGAGATATAAGCTCAAGATCATAGAGCCCATTTTATTCATCTTTTTAAACTTCAAGTTGCTTCTGTGCCTTCTTCAAGCAAAAAGTTACAGATTTAAATCAAGTAGACAGGAGAACTGACATTTAGCCTTAGCTTTGTTAGTATTTCCATGGTGCTGTAGAATTATACACTGGATTACAAGGTCTGTTTAAACCACAAGTTTGGTGGTTCAAGCTCACCAGCCACTCCTTAGAAACCCCTATAAAGAGTCACTCTGAGTCAGAATCAACTCGAGAGTACTTAACAACAACGACATGACTTAGGGCAAGTCACTTTCTCTGGGGCTCTGTGTCCTCATTTATCAAATTAAGGTGTTGGAGTAGATATCATCAGTTCTCTTCCAACTCTGGATTTATACATGAATGTAGCACATCGCTGGTATCAACCTTAGCACTTTGTTTATTTTAATTCATATTATCCTTGCAACAACTCTTGAGGTAGGAACTATTATCGTTTTCAATTTGTTGATGAATATTTGTCTCCCTAGACTCATTTTCCATACTGCTCCATCCTGCTGCAATACCTTGGAAGTGTCGAAGATATACACTCGAAATTCACTATCTTCTGCTTCAGTTCTGCCAATGAGAAGCCGGAAATTGGAGGAAAGGAGATGAGTAATGCCAGGTACTTATCCTCCAAATCCCTCATTGCTGCATGCCTTTTGGATGGATGCACCCATTGGCTGAAGTCTGCAGCTTCTACCAGACAGCCCTCTCCAACCAACCGTCCCTTTTTCTATGGGTATGATAATTAAAGTTTTGTGTCAACTTGACTGGACTGGGATTCCCAGTGGTTTGGCAGTTGAGATGTCATTATCCCGATGGTAAGATCTAATACAGCGTTAACTCTATGATGATTGACTATGAACAGTGTAGGTAACTCTATAATGATTGGTTATGAGCAGGCATAGTTACCTCTCTGATGATTGGCTATGATAACCAATCAATCAAAACAATGTTTCCTTGGGGGTATGGCTTGCTTTCAATACAATAGACACTTCAGCAAAGCTTGCTTGCTTTCTCTGCGTCTGGATCTTGCATCTGGCTCATCCTCTAATTTGGGTTCTTTGGATTAGAGCCAGTGGCCTGCTTTATTATCTGCCTTCCTGTCAGCCTACCTGTCTGCCTATTTGTCTGCCTGCTATACTTGCCTGTCTGCCTACCAATCTTGGTTCACTTCACCTGGACTTGGGACTCTCCCACCTGTACAACTGTGTGCCATTTCCTTGATATAAACTTTTCTTTCTACATAAACTTCTCTTTCTGCACATATATGTTTCACTGGTTTTGCTTCTCTAGAGAACCCAGCCTAAGAGAACGTGTTTCAATGTTCTCCTTCCTTTAGCTGCTTCAACTTTACAGAGGTAAAAACACCTGGCACTGTTACTTGCTTGGGATACCAGTCTTGTTGTTTCCCTTCTTAGATGTCTGAAATTAATTCAAGAAGCAAAGGTTGACTCATTCCTGATCTATGGACATTTCCAAATTTGGCTTGTTGTCAAGTCAAACTGAGGTAAGGAAAAAAAACACAAAAAGTTGCAAAGAGGAAACCCAATGACCTGTGCATCAGATAGTGCATTGTGCTTCTTTCTGTGCAGAGGCAGGATTTGATTTGCATACAATAAAAGCAATAAGAAAAAATCTCCTAATTTATTTACACTGTGATCACACATTAGTGGAATTACCCTTTCTAAACCTCAGTTTCCCTCTTTATAAAATGAGGGAGTTTCATTTCTTGGTCTAGAGCATCTTCTCTGGCTCTTATATGGAGAGTGTATGATTCTTTTAGATGCTGACCTGAACAAATTGTTAAGAGAACCATAAAATAAGTACAATAGAGGCCCTCCTACCAGCAGGCTCTGAAGATTAAAAGCATCTCAGCAGTAACTTTCCCTGAAAATGTTGCAAAGTTAAAATAAACACTCTGGGAGGAAAGCTATGAGACAGTGTGATTAAAAGATAGAGAAGAGAAACGGTGCCCTTACAAAGATGAAACTGCTCTGGGCAGTGGAAACTTCTCTGAGTTTCCCCTCTTAAAGAACCCCCAGGAGTTGAGACTTCGGAGCTCTGGTGGCATAGTGTGTTATGCATTGGGCTGCTAAACACAAAACCAGCAGCTGAAATCTACAAGCCTCTCCGTTGGAGAAAGACAAGACTTTTTCTTCCCATAAAGTATTATAGCCTTGGAAACCCTCTACATGATCACTATGAGTCTGACCTCAACTCAATGACACACAGCAGCAGCAGCAGCAGCAGCAGAGCCTAAGACCAAGCTACGGTATTTAAAAAAACACTTTCTTTGTACTTCTTGGGCTCCATCTCCTCCCCCACTTTAAACATCTCTCATCCAAGTTGCCAGTGAAAGAGTTAATGTCATTGCAAGTCGGTGACATCTGACATCTAAAAATTCCACCAAGGAAGAATTTCCAAATCCTTTACAACCTTAGGGAGCAGTGTGTAATTGTTGCTATAAAGCAAGACGCTGTAGTAAACTTGGGAATTTGAAATCACTACAGGAAATTGAAGAGTAAATTCCTCTTAATAAAGTAGTTCACAGCACGATGCCAAGGAGCAAGAAATTAACTTGTGCAGCAGTTGTTGCTTAGCAGGAAAGACTACCAGCTGCCAGCGCCTGACAGGGTTGGCTTGGTTCCTTTTATGACCAACAGGGCCTTGCCCCATTCCAGACAGGGGATTATTGCATTCTGGATGCAGAGTTTTCAAAACAAAATCATTCCTCTGGCTTAAGCAGTAGAGGCAGTTAGCTGGGGATTATAACTCTGGGCAGCAGAGTTGAGCTAAGGGTTCTTCTTTGTGAATTAGCCTCAGTGTTGGGGACTCAGGTCCTATTCTGCCAGCCTTAAGTTCCCCAGAACTAAGTCCAACCTTACAATGCACAATGGCTTGTCTTTCCCCAGTAACTAGAGAGAAAGATAATGATGTGTTGAATATATGAAGCCTGCAAGAGATGAAATATGTAAAACTGGGGCAGCGAGGCACTATATCAATACAGATGACAATATCTGTATGTTAGTCCTGCTGCTTGAAGCACTTCGTATGCATCCCTTTAGTATTTAATGAGTTTTTATTATTATCATTGTTAAAAACTAAGAGTAGACAACCTATCTAGGCAAAGGAAGGTGGAAACACAATTTAGGTAGAATAGTAGGGCTCTGAAAGGATAAAGACGTGTGAAGACGTCTCAGGCATACTTATTTAATGATTTTGATGATCTGTGGCTAAAGACCTAACCCCAGGGTCAGCTGGGGTTGGTTTTAGCCATAGTTTTCCAGGGACTGGTACACTCAAGGTTATTCTTGGTTTATGAAATTCCCCAGTTACACTGATTCTCACTATCAAGACCTCTGGTGCCTGTAGTTGAACGCATTATTAGGATTCTCTAATCTCCCCACTTTGCCAATGTTTCTCTTTTGCTAGTCCCAGTAATATTTCCCCTTCCATCGGCCCTTTGGTTTTTACCTGTTCTACACTGATTCGGAACCGACTCCACAACATTTCACAACAAGCAACAACATGATTAGAGGCAATAAAGAAGTGGCTATGAGCACAAGGAGAAGCTCTGGTGACACTGTAGGGTAAGCACTAGATTTCTAACTGCAAGGTCAGCAGTTCAAATCTGCCTGTTGCTCTGTAGGAGAAAGATGAGGTTTTCTGTTCTCATAAAGATATAGAGCCTTAGAACTCCTATACAAGGTCACTATGAGTGAGAATCAACTCAGTGGCGGTGGGTTTGGTTCTGGTTAATGAGCACAGGCTCTCTCTCGAGTGTAAAACAGACAATAGTACCTGTCTGCAGGCATGCTGTACTGTGATAGCCTGCATGGTGCTATAGTACTGGAAATGACACCACCTCTGTTGCAAATAGCCAAAGGGTCGCTCATGGTAGACAAGTTTCAGGGGAGCTTCCAGATGAAGGCAGACTGTTGGTGTTGTAAAGTGCCATTGTTGAGTTGGTTCTGACTCATAGCGACCCTGTATAGCGTTTCTGAGGAGCAGCTGGTGAGTTTGAACTGCCAACCTTGTGGTTTAAACCAACCTTGCAGTCCAGCACATTAACCCCCATGCCACACCAGGACTTCAAGACAGACTAGGAGGAAGGAACTACTTTCTAAAAAGACTGGTCAATGAAAACCTTATGTATAGAAGTGGAACACTGATACAGTGCTGGAAGATGTGCCATTTGAGTTTGAAATACTCAAAATACAACTGGGGAAGAGCTACAGAATCTAGAGTCAACCTTAATGCTAGGGATAGAGTATTGTTTTCAGGACCTTCATTTACTGATGTAGTATGACTTAAAGTGAGAAGAAACATCCATTAGTAATCAGATAATGGACTGTACATAGTATGACTCCAGGAAAATTGGACGTCCTCAAAAATGAAATGGAACATAGAAAGATCAGTATCCTCCACATCAGTGAGCTGAAAGGACTGGAATTGGCCATTTGGAATCACGCGATCATATGGCCTATTATGCTGGGAATGACACATTGAAAAGTAATGGTGTCACACTCATTGTCAAAAAGAATATTTCAAAATCGATCCTAAATTACAGCTCTGCAGTGACAAGGTAACATCCATATGCCTATAAAGAAAACCAGTTAATAAAATTATTATTCTAATGTACATCCCATTAATGCTAAAGGTGAAAAAATTGAAGTTTGTTTTTTTTTTTTTTCCTTATTACCAACATCTGTAGTTTGAAATCATGAAATGTGAGTGTTGAAAACAAATAAGAAAGATTGGTGGTTGGAAAGTATTAATTTGGTGATAAAGTGATGCCAGAGATCACTTGATAGACTTGTTCAAGACCAATTGCTTATTCATTGTAGATACCTTTTTCCAGCAAAATAAATGATGATTACACACATGAATCTCATTGGATGGAATAAACAGGAATCCAATCGACTACATCTTTATAAAGAGACAATGGGGCAACTCAATCTCATTAGTCAGAACATAGAGTAACCCCTGAATAGAAACAACATCAATTGTTCTTATGCAAGTTCAAGTTGAAGCTGAAGAAAATTAAACTAAGTCCATGAGAGCTAAAGCATGACTTTGAGTGTACCCCATCTAAATTTAGGGACTCTCTCAAGAATAGATTTGGCACATTGGATACTAATAATGGAAGACCAGACACGTTGCGGGATGACATCAAGGACATCATACATGAAGAAAGCAAAAGGTCATTAAAAAGAGTTTAGTTCAAGATCTCAGTTTTCAGCCAGATAATAGGTACATCTAGAGATGCAATAACATTATTGAGGTACAAACACACTTTAGAATAATCAACTATTTGGGAGAAAAGGGTAACATTTACCAAAGGAAAAATTTAAGAAGGGTTAGGAAAGTAGGAGGAGGAATGGAAAGAAGAAACACAGGGATCAAGTAGGCTAAATGATGCTGCAGTGAGATGGAACAAAATGTATATGAAGTGTTGATAATCTGTTTTGTGAACTTTCAGAAGTATGTCCTTCTTCCTAGTCAAATTAACAATAAATAAATAAAAGAAAGGTTTAAAAGACAGGATGGGAAAAAGAGACCAGAATTGATGTCATAAGAGACTCTGAAACTTGCTCTTGAACATAAAATATCTAAAGCAAATGGAAGAAATGATAAAGTAAAATAGATGAGAAGATTGCAAAGGATCGTTCAAGAAGACAAAGTAAAGTATTATAATGAAATCTGCAAATACCTTAAGTTAGAAAGGGAAGAAGCATTTCTCAAACTGGAAGAACTGAAAACAAACAAACAAACAACTACAAAATCAAGCCTCAAGTTGCAATATCAAAGGATTCAATGGGAAAAATATTCAATGCCGCAAGTATCATTGAAAGAATACACAGAGTCACAGCAAAAAGAATTAGTTGATGTTCAACCATCTCAGTAGGTTGCATAGGGTTAAGAACTGATGGTACTGATGGAGAAAGTCTAAGCTGCACTGAAGGCATTGACAAAAAATAAGGGTCCAGGAATTGATGCAGTACCAATTGAGATGGTTCCAACAGATGGATGCAATGCTAGCAATATGAATGCATCTCTACTAAGCAATTTGAAAGATAGCTGCCTGGCTAACTGAATGAAAGAGTGTCCATATGTGAGCCCATTCCAAAGAAAGGTAATTTGGTGGAATATGAAAATTAGAGAACAATATCATTATTATTACACACAAGTAAATTTTTGCTGAAGATAATTAAAAATGATTGATGTAATACATCACCAGGGAACAGTCAGAAATTCAAGTCAACTTCAAAAGACAACTTGGAATAAGTTATATAATTGCTGATGTCAAATGAATCTTGGATGAAACCAGTGACACCTGATAGACGCTTATCTGTGCTTTATTGATTATGTAAAGGCATTGGGCTGTGTGGATCATGGAAAACTATGGATAGTATTGTGAATAATGGAAATTCAACAACACTTAATTGATCTCATGTGGAATGTATATTAAGACCAAGAGGCAATTGTTTGAACAGAACAAGGGGATACTGCTTGTTTTAAAATAGAAAGAAGTGTGCATCAGGGTCATATACTTTCACAAACTTATTCAATCTGTATACTGAACAACTGGATTATATGAAGAACAAAGCATCAGAACCGTCTAAAGAAGGTATTTAAAATGAACAAATAATTGGTTTTGCAGAATTCTTTCATGCATTCTCCAGCATCATTTCTATCACCAAGGCCATATTTTCCAACCACTTATCCTTTCTCTTTGCTCCCAACCTTTGCATTCCCATCATCAGTAATGATCGATACATCTTGATTGCATGTTTGATCATTTTCGGATTGAAGAAGTTGGTAGAATTCTTCTATTTCCTCCTCATTGGCTTTAGTGGTTGGTTCATAGATTTGAATAATAGTGGTATTAACTGCGCTTCCCTATAGGCACACGAATATTATCCTATCACAGACAGCGTTGTACCTCATGACTGATCTGGATATGTTCTTTTTGATGATGAATGCAACACCATTCCTCTTCAATTTGTCATTTCTGGCATAGTAAACCACGTGGTTGTCAGATTCAAAATGAACAATAAGAATCCATTTCAGCTCACTAATGTCTAAGATATCAATGTTTATGCATTCCATTTCTATTTTTGACAATTTCCTATTTTCACAGATTCATACTTTGTACACCCCATGTTCCGATTTTCAATGGATGTTTACAACTGTTTCTCTTCATTTGAGTTGTGCCCCATCAGCAAATGCATGTCCCACAAGCTTTTATCACACGGGCCTTACTCCATTCGCATTATCATGGTCAACTCTACTTTGAGGAGGCAGCTCTACCCCACTTGCATTTTGAGTGTCTTCCATCATGAAGGGCTCATTTTCTGGCATTATATCTGACAGTGTTTCTATGCTTTTCATAAGGTTTTCAGTGACTAAATGTTCAGAAATAGTTTATCACTCTTTCTTCCTCATCTGTCTTTGTCTGGAAGCTCATCTGAAACCTGTCCACCATGGGTGGCCATGCTGGTATTTAAAATACAAGTAGCATAGCTTTCAGAATCACAGCAACTCACAAGCCACCACAGTATA
>NW_006408521.1:33181788-33193060 GCF_000296735.1 Chrysochloris asiatica | reverse complement strand
AAGGGCGTTTGCCCTGAGGGGACCTGACCACTTGCCTTGATGGCTTCCTAGTGAACGACTTGCTTTTTCTTGTAGTAGTCAATGAGACTACTGTTATTGTTTTTTTGTTTTTTTCTCTGCTGGTCTTTCTTTCAAGAAGTATCTTCTGTTCATCTAGCTGCTCCAGGCTGGTCTGCTTGTCCTTGCAGTGGAAATTTCCCACCTCAGAAAGTTCTGGATGAGGATCAGGATTCCACTATTTACATGCTCTTGATAAAGTATCAAAATCATTTCTATAAATTTGCTGGCCATCCCAGATAAGGTTACATTCTTACCTCCTTTATTTTCTAAAAGTTCCCCAAATCCTTGTCATCTCCTTGTGAAGCAGAGATCTCATTAAGGTTTTTATATGTCATTTCTCACTGTTCCCTCATTATGAATTTCCCATTCACAAAAATCCACAAGTGGAAATATTAAGTGGAATCTTCCCAGTTCTACATTTGCATAGTTGCTGTACTGAACTCAAAAGGCAAGACTTGACTTTCAGTCGAATTGAGTTTTAGATGATTAGAGATTAGATTCAGACCTTTGTTTCAATTGGTGAGCATCTTAGTAAAGGATGATTTGTCTATTCACATATTATCTTGCCCTTTCAACAGTTTTCATCTACAAATTTGATGAGCCCTTCCCTTCCAGATGTTCACTCAATTCTACTGATAAAATATTTTAGACAGGACCAAGGAAAGAGTCCCAAGGCATGCCAGCAGAAGTCTTTCTATCTGTCATCAAGCAATCCCTTTTGGGTCAACCAGTTTGTTCAGCAGTTACCAGCTTACCTAATTATCCTGATCTTCTACCACTATTTCTCCATCCTGAGTCCAATTATGACATAGGACAGCATGTTACGTTTCCTGTTGCCTCTTGACATACCACATCTACCATATTTCCTTAAGGCAGAAATACACAGGTATCAACTTGGACATGAGTTCAATAGCCTTGTATTGAGTTTAGCACTCATTGCTCACTGGTAGGTTATGTACACACTCTGTCCACAGTTTACAAATGAAGAAACTGAAGTGTAATATGAGTTGCTATTTAATAGGGCTAGTTGAGTTTCTGTGGGGATATAGTGAGATAAAGCATATCAAGTACTTACAAGAAGCAATGTGCACACAATAAGGATTCAATAAATGTTAGCCCTTTGTACATCTGTACACCAAGAGAATAAAAAGAAAAAAAAATGTGATTAACCTGGTTATCACAAAACAAGCTTAATCTTTGTGGATTTCCACCACAGTTTTGTAACTTTAGTTTTCTTTTCCTTCCTAGCCCTGATCTCTATTTGTAATCATATGTTCATAGTGATTATTGGATTAAAATTAATCTCTTTCACTGAATCATTAACTCCTTGAAGACAATATTCAGGTTTACTTTTGTTCAGTACTGCACCTGCAGGTATCTATACTGGGTATGGCAGACACTCAAGATACATTTTATTAAACAAACAAACACTTTCCATGGTATTTGTAGTAATAATCATTGTTAAACAGAACAAGAAACCATTGAAAAGTCATATTAATCATCCTTCAGGGCTAATTCCCCTTGCCCCACCCAAACCACTATATGGCCTTCTGTTTGAAACTGCTCACTGGTGAATGCTATTAGATACCATTGAGTCCATTCTGACTCATAGTGAGTCCATGTAATATAGAACTGCCAAGCAGGGTTTTCTGTGCTGCAATCTTTACAGAAGTAGATGATTGGGTCTTTCTCTACTGGAGTCAGGTGGTTCAAACAGCGCTTAACCATTTGTGTCACTAAGGAAATGTATTTCATCGCTGTTCTTAAGAGACTGTTATCCACAGCCTTGTTATACCAGTTTGGCTTTTTCTCCTGGCTGATAGAAATGTATATGTTCATGAAGACCAGAGATATCCCAAGAAATGACTCAGATACTGGTCAGAACCAGGATTACTCCCCAGTGTTTGCAGAGCTGAAGAGATTATGTATAAAACTAAGAAAGAAAAGGTCTGAAGAGGAGACCTAGAGTCAGAGATAAATGTGTAACTTAATGTAGGGAAAAGCAGATGATGCCAACAGGGTGCATTAGAGTACCCAGGAGAATGGGTGCCTAGTGTCCAAGTGACCAGGCTTTGGACTGAGACAAGAGCCAAATCCCTGGTCCACAACGTCCAACATGTTAGTCTTGATTGAGCTCATCTTTCTACATCTACAGAACAGAGAAATAAAATAAACTCCAGACAGATGTTGTACAAACAAAATTATATCACTTAACTTAGTGCCTACCATCAAATTATAATAGCACATTCATATATTGAGTGCTTATTCTTAATTATTAAATTTAAATGGTGTTTTAATTGTTTAGGGTTGCTATAACAAAGTTCCATAAAATGCGTGGCTTTAATAACAACAGAAGTATATTGTCTCACAGTTCTGGAGGCAAGCAGTACAAATTCAGGGTTTCAGCAGGGCTACATTCTCTCTGAAGGCACACTTGGTGCTCTTGTTGTTATTGTGTGCTCTGAGTACGTTCAGCTCATAGTGACACTGCATTGGGTTTTTGAGGTTGTAAATCTTTATGGGAGTAGAAAGGCTCTGCTTTCTCACTAAAGGCTCTCGAGAAAGATCTTTCTTGTCTTTCTCAGCTCCTGGTAGTCCCAGACATTCCTTGGCTTGCAGATGCATCTTCAGTCCTTGAAGACTCCTCCTACTTTACCTTTCTACATAGTTAGTGTTATTTTAAGTTTGTGTTCATTTGTCTGTCTATTTGTCCTAGTTCTGACCAGCATCAGGTTCTGAGTCATTCCTTGGGATATCTCTGGTCTCCATGAACATATACATTTCTATCAGGCAGGAGAAAAAGCCAAACTGTGGTATAACAAAGTGGCAGATGACAGTCTCTTCAGAACAACGATGAAATACATTTCCTTAGTGACACAAATGATTAAACGCTGTTTGAACCACTCAGTGACTCCAGGGGAGAAAGACGCCTGGGTCTGTCTCTCCTCACTGGAACATCAATTTCATGGCTTATGTTGTCTTGTCCTTCACTAATCCCCATTGCCCAGAACAGTGGTCAGCATAATAGTTTCTCAATGAACATTCATTGGACAATGCCTAAGGGACATTTTGTATTGTAATATAACACCAAAACCAAAGATCCAAGAAGAAGCACTTATCTGAAGGCCAGAGATAAACTTACCATATTAGGGAAACAGAAAGTAGGCCAAGGTGGCTGAGATTGGTCGGGAGAGTGAAAAGTGAAGTAGACAGATGGAAGTCAGATTGAACAGAGGTTTGTCATGTTCTATTCCTATTCCAAATATGTTAAGAAATACAGTAAAATGTAATTGGGAAATTTTAAACTCTTGAGAGTGGCATGATATGTCTTATGATTTTCAAAGCGTCTCAGAGGCAAGTATGGAAGGAGGAAGCTAGGCTGATGTAGTTTAGCCGAGGTTAATCCTAGAGATGGAGATAGTGGTACAATTTTGAGGAATGAACTGCAAAGAGACCTTGCAGGAATTAGAGGCGGGTCCAATGTAGAGAAGGAGAAATACAAGAAATCCAGGATAAGAGACAGACTGATGGTTGGCGCATTGAAAGCATGCATTCACAATGGCGGCTGAAATATTTTATTGTAAGGCAAGACAATCTTACTCTTTTATTATGTAAAAAATAATTTGTTGTTGTTATGTGCTGTTCAGTCAGTTCTGACCTATGGCAACTCTATATAGGGTTTCTGAGAAATGGTTGGTGAGCTTGAACCACTGACCTTGTGGTTCAAGCTGACCTTGCAGTCCAGAGCATTAACCCACAGTGCCACACCAGGACTCCATAAAAAGAATAGGTATATAAAATAAAGAATAAGTTTACATAAATTACAGAAACAAATATATACATAAAATTTTGTATATTACATAAAATATAGAAACAAGTACATCTCTGGCATTGGTAACAGGCCCATGCTAACTGTGTACAGTTTCCTGATGCTTAGAGGATGGAGCCAGTCTAGTGTGAGCCAAGGGTCCTTTGGGCTTTCTCCTGTAGGTGGCTATGTTTTAGGATATCAGGGTTGGGCAATAGGGGTTGGTCCTAGATACTGTCTTAATTCTGACTCTCTTGGATCTGTGGCAACCCTGGTTGCTTTAGTCATTGTCTCTCTTGACTAGGGTGTGGTCGTGGTGGATGAGAAACTGGACCAGAAAGCATGTTATAGTACAGTTTTTTAGCTGAAGAAAGATTTCTTCAAATGAAACTTGTTGCCAAGGACCCACATGAAGAAGAGTTGAAAGCAGACCTGCCCAAGTCCCAGACTCTGGAGAGAACACAGATCCTCTAGTGCTCAAAGAGACCTACATAGGACATCCCTGGACAGTCTCATCTCTAAAAAAATATCCAAATTTCAGATTCAGTATTGGTGTTTTTCACACCATTCTGGCTAACATCTGCAGCCGTGACATATGTGGTAAAGCCTCACTAATTTTGAATAATGAGGCTAATACAACTCGGTAACAAAACCAAATTGCGGACGTTTTGTTAACAAAATGCAATTTTATTACTCTCAAGTAGAGAATATATTATAAACCAAGTTATAAATGGATATTATTAAGCTAAATGGAATAGGTTTATGCAAAATTACAGCTCACAATAGGCCGACATAACATGGTGCTGTATCACAAACATGTAAATTCTCTAGCATAGGAGAAATAATTGGTGTGGTTAAAAATTGAAGGCAGAGCAAAAGGGTCTTTATTTATGGATTCCTTGGCTCACACAGTCATTACTTTTAATTTGAATGTTCCTTTAACATAAGACCCTGAAAGATCAAAGACAAAAGAAAGTATTTCAATATTTAATTGTGGAAAAAAAGTGTACACAATTATTGAAAATCTCAAGTGAATAAGGTTGGAGATAGATAATGAAATACCAAGTTCTGAGTCCTTGATGATATTCAAATGCTGTCCATTCAAACAAAATGAACAGATGCTGGGCTAAACCAATTCAAAGCACAATGTGGGTACAGAACTCACCAGAAACTAAATGCTAAAGCAGAGCAGCTCAAAATTTAATGTGAGTTCTAATCAAAATGTTGTTGTTGTTGTTGTTAAGTGCCGTTGAGTCAATTCCGACTCATAGAGACCCTGTATAGGATTTCCAAGGAGCAACTGGTGAGCTTGAACCACCCACCTTGCAGTTCACATGACTTTGCAGTCTGATGCATTAGCCCACAGTGTCACAGCAGGACTCACTAATCACCTCTGTTGTTGTTGTTGTTGTTAAGTGCCCGTCAGGTCGGGTTCTGATAGATCATGTTAAAATGTATTATCTGGTTCTATAGGCCTGGAATGGGTCTTGGGATGCTGAATATTCTAAGCAGTGCTAATGCTGCGGTTCTATGGATCAAACTCTGAGCACAGAACTCCTAATGTGCATCTCTCTGTAATTCAGATTCTCTGTAAAAATGTTTAACAGATATAATAGAGCATTTTTGATACCACGTATATTTTGTGGGAGATGTAGGAAAGTTTTAAGATAATTTTTTTCTAAATCTTTGCACATGGGATTTTCTTTGACCAAGTCCTTTTAATTTCAGCCCCTTATCTGTTTTCTCATCAATACTTCCCCTAAGCATTAGTAAGAAGCTTTCAATTAGAGTATTAAACAAATTGCACAGTAAAATCAAGTACAGAAATCTATAATCCAAATACTCAATCTTCATAATCTGAATAGCTTAATATTGGCATGAAAGTCCTATGACTGGCTCATTTTACATTTTATAAAAAGCCTGTTCTCTTTCGGTAAATATATTTCCATTCACTAATATCAGTTGGAGGACTGACGCTGTAGGATCAGCACTGGATTGGGAACCACAAGATCAGCAGTTCAGACTCATCAGCTGCTCCTCGGAAACCCTATACGGGGCTGCTATGAGTCAGAACCAACTCAATGGCACTTAATAACAACAACGACAAATAAAATTTGAAGTCCTAGTATGGTGCTGTAGGATAAACACTGGACCACAAGGTCAGTTTGAACTGCAAGGTCAGTGATTCAAACTCATCAGTTAATGCTCAGAAACCCTATATGAGTTGGAATCACCTCAATGGCTCTCAACAACAATGACCTAGACTCTGGGACTGGGTGGGTTCTTACAGTGTGTATCATCACAACTCTTGTTTTCCTAAAAGAGATCCTAGTGACATTGTCTAAGATTTGCAGTCAGCTTGGTGACACTAGGTAGTGTGTCCAGTATCCCACAGGAAGATTCAGCAGAGCCAGAATCAATCCTGTATCTTCAGTCTGTATTTGAACTTTTAAAGAAAAATGTGAGTCTCAGTGCCTCTTGAATTTGAACCCATAAATTGCTTGTCCCATGTAATTGTGGCTTACTACAACACTCATAACATGTACATAAGGAGCTCTGGTAGCATAGTGGTTATGAGTTGGGCTGCTAATCTCAAAGTCAGCAGTTTAAATCTACCAGTTGTTCCATGGAAGAACGATGAGGCTTTCTGCTCCTGTAAAGATTTATAGCCTTGGAAACCCTACACACGGTCACTATGAGTCAGAACCCACTCCATGCCACACAACCACCACCACCAATATGTACATAAGTATACCAGTAGAGAATATACAAGTTTTGTGTATTAGTTTGTGAAATCCTTCATACTGTTTGTCATATGCTAAAGAACTGGTGTCTTTAATTGTGTTAGAATGAGAGCTTTAAAGGTTAAATGTCAAATTACTTCATCCTAGCTGTCCATGTTCATGTTTTAGGTCCTCATGAGTCTTTGTTCCCAAACAGCGGTAATAGAAAGGCCGCATCTTCCTAGACAGTGTTCAGGGGAAATGTAATTCAGGTTCCAGATCACAGACTCTCACAGCCTCTGATTACTGTCCACTCAGGGCACTGGACATCCCCTGTAATCTGTGAAATATGCAGAAGGCAAGATCTCCAGCTCGAGCTACTTGCCACTTAGCCCTGGTGGGCTGGCTTGTCTCCAACTCAGGTAATTGCATCCTGTCTGCTCAAATTTCCTTTGCAATTTCAATCAGATATGTTATCCCCCTTTGCGTGGCTGCCCAGAATGATAGTTCAGGATTCCCTTACAGCTGTTAAACAGCTGTTTCATTCAACCCAAGAGGTGAGGAGGTTTTAGCAGTGGGTAAAATGATTCCTTGTTATTCCTTTTTTGCCACCACAGAGGCATTGTGAGGCTTAATTAAGATCTGTACAGCCTCTGGGGAGCAGTTCTGATAAAGACAGAAGATATTCACAATTAAGCATGTTTAAAGAGTTCTGCATCTGCTTTCATCTCAAAGTGGAATCTGGACATGATGTGTTCCTTACACTATGATAAACCCTGCTTAAATTTAATAAGAAAATGCTATTAAAAACGACATTGAGAGAATTTATAATTGGACAGCCTACTCCTTCTTTTCATTACTTTAACAGATCTTCCGAGCTAATGAAGCAACCGTTCCACTTAGAGCTACATTAATAAACTTCATTGATGACTCCACAGTACTAATTGCAGGTACTATACTTTGGAGATGCTATCAGTAGGGACCAGTCCCTGGAAAAAGACAGCATGCTTAGGAAAATAGAAGGTTAGTGAACAAAGAGAAATGCTCTCAATAAGATAACTGACATAGTGGCTGGAACAATGGGTTCAAGCAGGACAAAACTGTGAGGCTGGAACTGGACTGGTCATTATCTCCTCCTTATGTTCATGGGGTACCCATGAGTCAGAACTGACTAGACAGCACCTAACAACAATAACAATATTTTTATTGTTTTTTGAAAATAATTGCCAATTACTTTCCCATTTGTAACATGTGATTTGCTATGGAAACACTGTGTATGAAATGTGCTGAGCAAAACAACTACCCCTAAATTTAATGGCTATAAAAAACACCATTTTATTATGTTACATGATTTTTTTTAGTAAAAAATGTAAGAAGAACTCAACAGGGCAGTTATTTTGCTTAATATCTGGTAGTTGGCTTAGGCTGGAAAGCCCAAGTGGTTCTATGTGTCTGTTTTGTGGGCTAGGAGGAGCTGATTGGACAACTGGGCTCCACTGGGTCCCTCTTGATTTTGTCTCTAGACTCTTCATTGGAGTCAAGGTGCTGTGGGAACAAAGTCGTTAGCTTATAGCAAAGCAATGTCATCTGAGACAAGATTGATGACACTTGACACAGACCTTATCATTGGAATAGTAAGTGGTTTGATTTACAAGAGAGTAAATACATAGTGGGAAAACACAGAGAAAATTCAAGCCTCAACTAGCAATATTGAAGGATCCTATGCACAAGGAACTCTGGTAGTGTAGTGGTTACGAATCGGGCTGGTAACCTCAAGGTGAGCAGTTCAAAACTACCAGCTGTTCCGCCCAAGAAGGATGAGGCTTTCTGCTCTCATAAAGATTTACGAGCCTTGGAAACCCTGTTCAGGGTTGCTATTAGTCGGAACTGACTCCACGGCACTTAACAACAACAACAACAAATGCACAAAATATTGAATGATGCAGAAAGCATCAAAAGAAGATGGAACAAACACACAGAGTCATGGTACCAAAAAGAATTGGTCAATGATCAGTCATTTCAGTAGGTAGCAAATGATCAAGGACCAATGATACTGAAGGAAGAAGTCCCAACTGTACTGAAGGCAATGTTGAAAAACAAGAGTATAGAAATTGATGGACTACCCACTGAAATGCTTCCACAAACTGCTTGAAGCACTAGGGGTACTCACTCACCTCTGCCAACACATTTGGAGGCCAGCTACCCAGACTGATTGGAAGAGATTCATATTTACACAAATTCCAAAGAAATGGCCCAACAGAATGCAGAAATCATCAAACAATGTCATTAACATAACATGCAAGTCAAATTTTGCTGCAGATAATTAAAAAATGATAGAAGCAGTACATCACCAGGGAGTGGCAGAAATTCAAGACAGACTTAGAAGAGGACATGGAATGAAACATATCATTGTTGAATGTCAGATTGATCTTGGCCAAAAGCAGAGAGTAGCAGAGATATGTTTACTTGTACTTTATTGACTATGCAAAGGCATTTAACTGTGTGGATCATAACAAACTATGAATAACATTGTGAAGAATGGGTATTCCAAAACACTTAATTGTACACATGAGGGAATAGTTGTTTGAACAGAACAAAGGGTTACTGGATGGTTTAAAATCAGGATAGATATGTTCCAGGGTTATATCCTTTCACCATACTAATTCAATCTGTATACTGAGCAAATAATTTGAAAAAGTGATTTACATGAAGAAGAAGGTGGCATCACGATTGTTGGAAGATCTGCAATACGTAGATGACACAATCTTGCTCTACTGAAGTGAAGAGGACTTAAAATACTTACTGATGAAAATCAGACCACAGCCGTCAGTATAGCACCTCAATGTAAAGAAAACGAAAATCCTCATAACTGGACCAATAAACAGCATCATGGTAAATGGAGAAAAGACTGAAGTTGTCAAAGACTTTATTTTGCTTAGATTCACAGTCAATACTCATGGGAGCAACAGTCAAGAAATCAAACATCAGATTACGTTAGGTAAATTTGCTACAATGGATCTCTGTAAAGTGTTAAAGAGGAAAGATGTCACTTTGAGGACTAAGGTACACCTGGTCCAATTCATACTATTTTCAATAGTCTCATAGGCATATAAAAGTTGTATGGTGGATACGGAAAAGCCTAGAAACACTGATGCATTTGGACTATGGTATTGGTGAAGAATATTGAGAGTGTCAAGGACTGCTAGAAGAACAAACAAATCTGTCTGGAAAGAAATACAGTCAGAATGTACCTTAGAAGGGAAGATGATGACCCTACATCTCTCATCAGTCCCTGGAGAAGGACATCATGCTTGGTAAAGTAAAGTGTCCACCAAAAAGAGGAAGACTCCCAATGAGATGGATTGAAACAGTAGTATTGACAATGGGCTTAAGTGTAACAATTGTGAGGCTGGTACAGGACTGAGCAGTATTTCGTTCTGTTGTATGCAGGGTCTCTATGAGTTGGAATCAACTCAGTGGCACCTAAGAACAACAGTATAATATATATACATTTGTATTCTCTTTCTCCCTTTCTTCCCCCCTCTCTCTTGGATGTCCTAATCTAAGTCGTGACAGTTGATTACACATATCTACATATTGGATGTAAATTAAGGATTTTCTACATTGTAAGCCATGAGTTTAAATAGCCTATATTTTTCTGAGATTAACATGTTGGATGGCAAAATGGAAACTTGAAAACCAGCAGGTGGAAACAATCTGAACTCCCTAATCTAAAACGAAACTGTTTTAAATCCCTACAGAATTTTGTCCTCAGCACTTGGCTGCCAATAACAGAATGAGTTTGCCATAGTTCTGCACAAGATTTAATGGGGTAATTAAGAAGTGTGCTGAGAATTTGGCCCAAGACTTGGATCTGTTTATGTTCTGCAGATTTTGTGTTGGTGGAAGCAGTTCAGGCAATCCATCATTCGTGCTTGGCAATGCTGGTGACACCAGTAAATTCTTGGAATGCAGTAAAGGACAATGATAACAAGTGGGTAGCCAAGGTTTGGAAGCCTTAAGGCCCCTTTGGCTATGGTTAGTGTTCTTCCAATATAACTGCTTACAGAAAACGATTACTCACTCTGCCCAGACTCTGCGTTATTGATTTATTTACTTGTGGCTTATTCTTATTACATCTATATGTAGACCCTCTTATAAGGTAGTTTCAAATCATGTTTTAAATCTGATATAAGTGAGCAATGATAGCCGAGAGTACATGACTGTTTATCAGAGAGATGCTCAACTTTTCAAATGTTAAATATTCATGTATTCCTACAAAGGCAGTCACAGTTCCAGCCATCACATTAAGGACTAAAGAAGAGTGAAAAACAGAAAAGACCCAATGAAACAATTAGACCAAGAGAATAATGGACCACGCAAATCATAGCCCTTACTCCTCTGAGACCAACAAGATGGCGCCCAACTCCCACTACCAACCACTCTGATAGGTATATTTGTTGTTGTTAAGTGCTGTTGAGTCGGTTCCGACCCATAGTGACCCTGTATATGGTTTCCAAGGCGCAGCTGGTGAGCCTGAACCGCCAACCTGACTATTCAAATGGCTTTGCAGTTGGCACATTAACCCACAGCACCACACCAGGTATATGTTGTTGTTTTTGTTAGGTGCCATTGAGTAGGTACTGACTCATAGCAACCTTATGCACAGCACAATGAAACA
>NW_006408521.1:33138732-33180628 GCF_000296735.1 Chrysochloris asiatica | reverse complement strand
TGGGTCACCTCTCTTTGGAATGGGCACAAATATGGATCTCTTCCAATCAGTCGGCCAGATAGTTGTCTTCCAAATTTCTTGGCAGAGATGAGTGTGTGCCTCCTTTGCCATCTCACTTTCATGAAAGATTTCCATTTTTATTCCATCAATTCCTGGTGCCTTGTTCTTTGCCAATTCCTTCAATGCACCTTGGAATCCTTCTTCAGTATCATTGGCTCTTGATCCTATGTTACCTCTTGAAATGGTTGAACATTAACCATTTCCTTTTGGGACAGTGACTCTGTGTATTCCTTCCATCTTCTTTTGATGCTTTCTGCATCATTCAATAATAACACACTCAGATTTCTCAAGTTGGGGGAACTGAAGAAAAAATTCAAGTCTCGACTTTCATTATTGAAGGATACCAGGTACATAGGAAGGACATAAACACTAATAAGGTATGCGCACCATGGAAGAGTCAACCATTCAGAATCAGTGACTCAATGCTTTGTCATAAGAAGAGAAGATGGTGGTGGTTGTGTGCCGTGAAGTGGGTTCCAACTCATAGTGACCCTATATAGGCTGTAAATCTTCATAGGAGCAGAAAGCTTCAGCTTTATCCCATGAAGCACCTGGTAGATTTAACTGCTGACCTTGAAGTTAGCAGCCCAACTCCTAACCCATTATGCTACCAAGGCTCCTCATCATAAAAATATATGTTTTTTAAAAATAATATAAATGTGGCACTGTAGGATAAGCATTGAACTACAAGGTTTATGGTTCACACACATAGCTGCTCCTTGGAAATCCTATACAGAGTATCTATGAGTTGGAACTGACTTGATAGCATATAACAACAACCCTAAGTATATAGGAGAAAGGTAAACAGAAGGGAGGAAAACCAACCAATTAGAAACAGACAACAGAGACAATTAACAGTGTCCAAAATTGGTTCTTTGAACCACTAGCACACAAAACCCTAGACTGATCAGAGTAAAAGGAAACAATTCAAATTGCTAATTTTCAGGATCATCATCATAGATTTTACAGACATTGAAAGAATAAGAAAATATTATGACTATTTTTAAGCCCAGAAATTTAATAACTTATATGACATTTCCTAAAAAATAAAATTTCTTGAAAAATGTTAAATTGAAACTAGAAGAAATAGAGAATCTGAATTCTGTAAATGTGCTGTCAAAAACTATCTCTAGAGATAAGTGTCATAGGATTTCACTGTGCTTTCTGTCAGATATCCAAGGAAGAAATGACACCAATTTTATAGAAACTTTTCCCAAAATGTAGATGATGTGACTGATACAGTTTTACTATTAAAAGCTGATTAAGAAAATTTGAATAAAGAATGACAGATAAATGACCCTCATGAAATTGGAGGTAAACTGAACGCAACAAACATATAAAAAGAATAATAGGTCATCATCAGGTAGGGTTTATCCCAGGAATCAAAGGTTCGTTTGCCAGTTATACCTGAATGAATTAATGAAATACACAATGTTGATGAATAAAAGATAACGTTGGCATACTCATCTTAAAAGACACAGAAAAAGCATTTGCAAACTTCCTCATGTGGTGCTGTAGGATAAGGTGGTATATATATATATATATATATCTTACGTATATACATGTGTGGTGCTGTGGGTTAATGCGCCAGACTGTAAAGCCATTTAAACTGCAAGGTCAGGAGTTCAAGCTCACCAGCTGCTCCTCGGAAACTTTACAAAGGATCACTATGGGTTGGAATTGACTCAATTGCACTTAACAACAACAACAACATAAAATGGAATATTAAATAGTATTACATACATATATACATATTGTGGAGTCCTGGTGTGGCGCTGTGGGTTAATGTGCCAGACTGCAAACAGCTGCTCCTTGGAAACCCTATACAAGGTCTCTATGGGTTGGAACTGACTGTATGGCACATAACAACAACAGCATATATATTGTATATATATATACATTAAATAGCATTGAAAAGGTCTGACCTAATGATACATAAAACCACAAAGACCTAATTCATGATGATAAGTGAAAGAAGCCAGAACCTCCTCCTTCCCCTCAAAATACTACAGACTGTAAAATTATATTTATATAAAATTCTGTAAGATGCAAACTAGAGACGAAATAGGCCCATGACTGCCTGGGGTTGGGATGAATGGAGAGATGGATGATGCATGAGCATGGGGGAAGGCTTAGAAGGGTGGAAATGTTTGTTTTAATTGTAGTGATAGTTTCCTAGGTAGATACATATGTCAAAACTTAAATTGTCTACTTTAAATATGCACAGTTCATTGTCCTTCAGTTATGGCTCCATAAAGTGGTCTAGACAATTATGCAGCCCACAAAGCACATCTTACAGCCAGAGAGCCTGCTTGTGGTACAATACTTTGAATTCTCCAAGGCCAATATTATCATAAAAGTCAGAGAAACACAGTCAAGTCTCTGAAATAATTTGGATTGAATCACAAAAAGAACCCAAGATGGGGTATCTATAAGAGGTAAACAGGGAATGGGGAACTTTTCCTTCTCTGTTGTGTTTTTACCTTTGACTTAAGAAAAACCGTTTCTGAAGACTGTTTTGCTGTGGCCTTACTACGACTTATTATAAGTCATGGAGCTGTAATTATTTTGCCAGCAATGAGCTCTGCAAAGTCAAGGAGCAATTTAGGATTCTAGAAGACTTTATATCTGCCCCACCCCTGCTGTCATTAACAATTGTGATTCAGGCTGTTAGTTGTGGCTGATAGGATTGTTATTGTTGTTGTTAAGTGCTGTTGAGTCAGTTCTGACCTATAGACACCCTGTATAGGGTTTCCAAGGAGTGACTGGTGAGCTTGAACTGCTGATCTTGCAGTTCAAATGGCTTTGCAGTCTAGGGCATTAACCCACAGCGCCACACCAGGACTCCAGGCCAATAGGATTAGCTGTGGATAAATCTCAGGGACTCCCTTGGATTAAAAGATAAGGCAACTCCCTAATAAATTTTTGTGGCTAGCCTCAAGCTGCAAGATGACTTTATTATATCTGAAACAGAAGGAAATTTTTCCAGTCACATCTTTTCAATTTTATTCCAGGACCTACTTAGAGATCTTCCCCGGCGTGTCTGTCTTGAAAGGCTACTTTTTCAGCTCTGCGATCTTCCATAGACATTTCTGATTGTTGGGAAGAAATCTAGAAACTACCAACTCAGGCAAGAATCTGACTAAACCCCATAGAAGCGCCCACAGTCCTGAAAATGTGGACTAGCTGGGCACTCCTTCTGCTATGTGGGAGTCCTGGTGTGGCAATGTGGGTTAATGAGCTAGACTTAAAGCCGTTTGAACTGCAAGGTCAACCATTCAAGCTCACCAGCTGCTCTTCAAAAACCCTATTCAGGGTCACTGTGGATTGGAACCAACTCATTGGCACTAACAACAACAACTTCTGCTACGTACTTCAGCCCTAGCTCAGAAAACAGACAGCTGTAGAGGTATGACCTGACCTCTGCTGTCAGAATCATTGCCAGTTTGTGGAACAAAAGGGATTTAGTCTGTTTTCTGTCACTGGTGGCCATATCGCAGGTTCCTCAGAGAAGGATCCTAATGGAACATCATTCATTAACCTCAAGGTATCTTCTGGATAGTTCTTACTTTCCAGAGAGAGCATTTTATGGCATTTCGAGTAGGGCAAATCATTTACGCTTTCAGTCGAAGTCAAGAAACCAAACAAGGTACTGCATCAGGCAATTCTGCTGCAAAAGGCCTCTTTCAAGTATCACACAACAAAGATGTCATTTGGTGAACTAAGGTACACCTGACCAAACCACAGTGTTTTCAATCACCTCACATGCATTTGAAAGCTAGACAATAAGGAAGCCAGGAAAAGACTCAGTCAATATATTTGAATTATGGTGTTGACAAAGCCTATTGACTATACCATGGACTGCCAGAAGAATGAACAAATCTGTCCTGGAAAAGCTACAGTCTGAATACTCCTTGGAAGTGAGGATGGAGACTTGTCCCACATACTCTGGGCATTTTTCCAGGTGGAACCAGTTCCTGGAGAAGGACACCATGTTTGGTAAACTAGAGGGTCAACAAAAATAAGACCCTCGGTGAGATGGGTTGACACAGTAGTGGAAAGAGTGAGATCAAACATAACAATTGTGAGGATGGAGCAGTTTGGATCATGTTTCTTTCTGATGGATGTATACAGGGTATCTGAGTTGGAATGAACTCAAGGGCAGTAACATCTTATTTTCCAATAATTCATTCACTCAATATGTGGTTGCTTTTTACCTCCTATGTGCAGGCTACTCATGCTTTATCATTATTGGTAGGATTTTACAGTAAAACTAGATCTAGTAGCAACAGTAGGAGCATGGTGACTCTAGAGGATAATCACTGGACTTCAAACCACCAAGTTGCCAGTTCCAGTCCACCAGCTGCTCCATGGGAGAGAGTTGAGGCTTTCTGCTCCCACAAAGATTTACAGCCTCAGAAACCCTGTACAGACGTTCTATGAGTTGAACCATCTTGATGACATTTAACAACAAGTAGCACCTGCTGTATTACATTCATTACTTCCTTTCCTAACACTGCACAAAGAAGGAGCTCTGGTAGCGTAGTGGTTATGAATCGGGCTGATAACCTCACAGTCAGCAGTTCGAAACTGCCAGCGGTTCCGTGGGAGAAAGATGAAGCTTTCTGCTCCCATAAAGATTTACAGCCTCAGAAACCCTGTACAGGGTTGCTATGAGTCGGAACCGACTCCATGGCACATAACAACAACAACAATGCAAGCTACATATTATAATAAGCATTCTATAATTGATAAAGCAAAAGCACATAATGTAGTCAAAGTCACTAGCTTAGTAATATTCCAAGCTGGAATATGACCACAGATTTACAAATATTTCAAAGCCATGCACTCTTTTACTCTATCAGGTACCAGAGTAGATCACCCACTCTTAATACGGTGATAGCACATCAACAAACATGCTCACATTTACGATCTCTGGCCCACTGATAGGGTGGCACAACAGTAAGGTGGACAATTGGTTTTCACAGGCCTTTGGTGAATTCCCCAGTTGTTTGGGGTTCTTAGCTTTAGGAGTGATGAGTCATTAGGGAACTGCAAGAGAAACAATTTAGAAGAGAGAGGAGTGTTGGCAAGCAGATGGAGGAAATCCGAGATTAGAGACCATGTGGTTCCTGACAGAGAGTTCACATCTCATTTTTTCCCAATGTCAGTAACTAAGTTGCTAAGTGTACATGAATCTGATATATAAATAGGAATCCTATTTCATTAGTTAAAAGGCTAAGTAGATTCAACAAGTAAAGTAGAATACTGGACATAACATTTCATACATTCCAGAAATATTTATCACAGTGCCAGGGATGATTCTGGGTGTCAAGGACAAAGTAGTAAACAGGATCTTTAAGGTCTTTGCTCTCGTGGTGATTGCATTCTCAGGTCTAAAGGTTCAGATTGCTAATTTTAAGAAAAACCACTTTACAATCCGTCAAAAGTTCAACTTTGAACATGCAGACTTAGAAGTGTCTACAAATGACTCAAGTGGAAATTTCCAGCAAATCCAGTGTTATGCTGCAATTAGCCTCCACACTCTGGAGAGCAGATTGTGAGTTTTATAAGCCTGTTGACCTTAAATCGGTAGCTAGTATTAATCAGTCTTGGTCACTATATTTACTCCATGGAAACTGGCAAATTTCAAATCGGGGCTACTTTCTCACTCTCACCCCAATTCACCCCCTTTAGTTAGTTGTAACGAATTTATCACCAAACCATTGACTAGAATTTTGGTAGTGATTGTGTGCTATCAAGTCAGTTCCAACTCATAGGAGCCTCACAAACACTGTCCAGGGTCACTATGAGTCGGAACTGACTGGGTAGCACCGACCCACCACCACCACCATAGTGTTTCTGAGGCTATAGATCTTTATGGGAGCAGAAAGCCTCATCTTTCTCTAGCAGAACAGCTGGTGGACTTGTATTTAGTAACCTTGTAGTTCGCAGCTAGTATGTAACCCATTACAACACCTAGGTTCCTTGAATACAGTTGTAGAGGGCTGGATATGTAGATCAAAGGAAATATTCTAGTTTTCTTGACTTCTAAAGACAGTAGTTCAGTTCACAGTGGATACACTAGCCTGGAGGAGAGTAGTAAAGCAGACAGTTGAAAACAGAACTTAAAAACACACAAATGGTGTAAAACGTAAGATGTAGAAGGGAAGAGGAAGGCGGTTGGAAGACTGTTGTTGCAGGGAGGGGATTGCAATCATTGAGATGAAACAAAGCATATAATTTGTTGAATGTAAAGCTAATGAATGATCTTGTCTGTTAATCTTCACTCAATTCACACAAAAAAGTTAAAAAAACAAAACACCCAAATGGTTAATGAAAAGCAAAGAAAGAAAATCGCCCAAAAGAGAGTTGAGTGAATCAGATTTGAAGTATGAGGAAGAAGTTTCACAAAGGGCAGTGTAATTAGAAATCGCCACAAAGAATTGTTACACTTTGCTAGTTCATCTTTTAAAACTATTGTCTGAAGTCTTGAAAGTGTCCAAAAATTTTGACAGCTGGAGTGGGGTAGATCATTGGAAAACTTGTACAAAGCTTTTTCAAAGAGGGATGGAGAATAAAATAAGAATCTGTGTTGTTGTTGTTGTTGTTGTTGTTAAGTGCCATCAAGTCAATTCCGACCTATAGTGGACCCTGTATAGGGTTTCCAAGGAGCAGCTGGTGAGCTTGAACCACTGATCTTGCAGCAGTTCAGATGACTTTGTAGTCTGCCACATTAGCCCACAGCGCCACATCAGGGACTCCAAAAGTTTGGGTTAGGAATGTCCAGTTTACAGGCAACTCAAGTTTGTCCTTTAATGCTGTAAATTTGTCTTTGCTTTGAAATGATTGAGCCAGCCCTGCTGCTGCATATCATTGAGTCGGTTCTTAGTCACAGCAGCCCTGTAGGGGTTTCCAAGACTGTAAATCCTGATGGAAGCAAAACATTTCTCCTGGGGAGCTGTCTGGGGTGGATTCGACATGCTGACATACAGCAGCCTGACATGTAACCCACTACCCTACCAGGGCTACTTGAACCAACCCCTCCTTACAACAAATTCTTCATCACGATCACCTTCACTTGCTGCACACGCAGGATTTAAATCACTGAAAAGGTTTTGAGCTTATTCTTGCACTAAAATAGGGCTAACTAAGAGCTATATGCATCTGTTCCAACTCACCTGCAAATTCGACCTAGAGACACACTTAGGAAGAGTTCTCATTGGCAGTTGCGGGACTGCTCGTTTAAAGTCACACACAGAAAGGGAACTGCGTCACACAGCTCCTGTCTGACGTCTGGGACTCCTTACAGGGAAAGAGGAGAGCTGCTCATCTCTTTCCAAATCTTACTCCTTGGGTTCCTAGTTTTTCTTTTTCTTCATTTGAGTAATATGCTTCTATTGACACGTTCTTTCTTCACACTGAGATGAAGAAGGCATGTGCTTTAACTCTGCTAAACAACCACACTCTCCTGAGATTGATGACACCCAAATCATTGAACCTGAACTTGCACTGTTGACTGTTCAGGGTTGGTGTTTCTACAGATGGCTAATTTCATTTCCCGCATGTTGAATTTTTCCTAGCTTTCTGCTCAGAGGGTAATCTAAATTTCATGTTTAGAGATTACCTTGCTCTTACCCCATGAACATATGTTCCAGGAGGAAATATTTTCTCTGCTAATTTTTAACTCATAAAAATGCAGCAGGTTTGTGAGAGAGGAGAAGGAATACAGATTATATATGGCTTGCTTTGCCTGTTTAACACCAACTATTCATCTCTCTCAGAGAAGCTCATTTATGCATGTTAAGACTTCACATTAGTTCATTCCAGTTCAACCCCCAGCTGAGACTCTACATTTCCATCCCAGGGATACTAAGTTAGAATCTATAGTTTAACGAGATCCCAGGTGATTCTTAGAGATCCTCAAGTGATCATCATGATTCTCAGAGGGCATGGTCCTTCTCGGTCCCATGAGATCCTACATTCCAGGGGTCAGCTGACTAGGCTGGGGCAGATAAATGCTCAATAGATGACTATTTCAAAGTCTGGTCAGTGATGTTAACTTGCTGTCTCAAAAGACAAGCTGGAATAATCACAATTTCCTATCTGTAAAACTTCCCTGTTAACCACAAGGTTGGCAGTTTGAACCCACTAGCCAATTCTCGACACCTTATACCGGGAACTAACGTGACGGCACTTAACAAACGTGTTACTGTTTAATGCTGTCGAGTGGGTTCTGATTCACAGTGACACTGTATAAGGTTTCCAAGAAGCAGCTGGTGACTTTGAATCATCAACCTTGTGGTTCAAACTGACCATTTGGTCCAGTGCTTTATTCCACATGACTACACTAGGATTCCACTTAACAAATGTGGCCTTATAAAAAGCAGAACTTGGAACTGGAAAGTCAGAAACCAAAGACAAAGCCTAAAGTCAAAAGCTAACTTACTCAAGATCTCAGTTCATTACAACTAAAGAGCCCTAACTAGCATAGACATGGATTTTTATGCAAGACACTATCTTTTCATGATTGTAACTTCATGCCCTCAACAAACATTTACTAAACACCAACTCAGGCATATAGTGAAGAAGCTGATCCTATCCATTGTCTCCTCAAAGAGTTCTCAAGGTGGGAAACAGAAAATGCTCTGTGCTAGGGATCCTTGTGAGGCGTCATGAAGTTGGTTGGGACTCATAGTAACCCCATGTACATCAGGGGGAAATGCTACTCAGGCCTGCGCCAGCTTCACAGGTGTTGTTATTTGAGCCCATTGTTTCAGCCAATGTGTCAGTTCATCTCCTTGAGAGTCTTTCTCTTTTTATCTGACCCTCTGCTCTAACAAGCATGGCATCCAGAGACTGGTTCTTCCTGTTAACATGTCCAAAGTACATGAGACAAAGTCACACCGCACCGGTTTCTTAGTATAACTTCTGGTTTTACTTCTTCCAAGACAGATATGTTTGTTGTTTTGGCAGTTCATGGCATGTTCCATATTCTTTGCCTGCACGATGATTCAAATGCCTCAATTGTCCGGTCTTCCTTACTCATTGTCCACGCAGCCGAAGCAACTGAGAATACTATGGCTTGAGTTAGGTATACCTTTGTTCTCAAATGATACCTTTGCTTTTTAACACTTTAAAGAGGTCTTTTGCAGCAGATCTGCCCAATGCAATACATTTGACTTCTAGACTGTTGCTTCTATGGGCATTCATTGTGGATCCAAGAAAAAAAGAAATCCTTAACTTTAATATTTTCTCCATTATTTAATGATGCCCTTTATTGGTCCAGTCATGAGGACTTTTATAAAAAGGAGAAAAGGAAGGTTAGAAGCAGCTGCTAAAGTCACCACTTACTGGCAAAGCATTTTGTAGTAACTGAAGGACAGCTGGATTCTCTATCAGCAAACCCAGAGATGCTCAGATACAAACAGCTAGCTGCATTGTACTCACAGCTTATCTATGTTTAGAATCATTGACTCAGCCATTTGAAGAGTACAGATCTTTTCGTCTGTTTGATGGAGTGATCGGTTTCTTTCTGTTACGATGCCATAGTCTAGATACTACCTCTAGGTTTCGCCAAAGAGAATGTCCTGAACTGGTTTGGCTAATTCCTATAAAAGGCAAAATTCATTTTTCTTCTCTGAGAGTACCAAACCAGGTTATAAGAATAATGTGCAGACCAGAGGCACCCAGATTAACATCTAATAAAAGGTAATTAAGTGAGATACAAATATTTTCTCATATAATCTTCAAATGGTAACAAGAAGAACCTACTAGTTCTCGCACATTGATATACACAGAAACTAAGGGTTGTTGTTGTTAAGTGTCATCGAGTTGGTTCTGACCCATAGTGACCCTGGATAGGGTTTCTGAGGAGCAGTTGGTGAACTTGAACTGTCGACCTTGCAGTTCAAATGGCTTTACAGTCTGGCGCATTAACCCATAGCACCACACCAGGACTTGCCTAAGGTCACCATCCAGAGTAGGCAGATAGGACCCTGGTTTTGTGGTCTCCATTCTTACACTATGCAGAAGATGTCTTACTAAACTCACCCATACCATTGGCAATAGCAAGAAAATCAATTCACTGACCACCTTCATAAGTAGCTGAGACCACTGAGGAAGATACTTGGAAAGGACTGGACTTATGAAATAAATGATAATGTATGAATTCCTATTCAATGAATCCATGTTTGTAACAGTAATGCCCCAAATGGTATTTTCCACATACATGACTAAACATGTGTGTGTGAGTGAATATGTATCCAGGCACACTAAAAAACAAAAGAAGACAGCTGCACAGTGCTTGTAGCAATTGTTGCTGAGAATGGGGAAGCAGCCCTACTTAATTAGCAATAAATTGAACAAGGTAACATAGCAAGGCTTTCTTCAGCAAACAGAAATGTGAGAAACTTTTAATTAGCAAGAAAGTCTCACAAGTTGTGGTTCATATCCCCTCCCACCAGACAAGGGTTCTGGAAAGACAATTTGTACAGGGAAGGAAACACACGCTGTTAAATAATGAAGCAGTTCTCCAGTCTTTGGGAGGGCACCAGTGCAGCCTTTTAAAGCGTTCATTTAGTGCTGACTGGAGGGAGAAAAGAGCAGAAATATATCGGCCTTCCATTCACACGCCAGATGTTCCCAATAAACAATCACTTTCAAGAAAGCTCAGTGTGCTATGGATGATAATCAGTTTTGTGCTTGGGGGCTGGGCAGCCATAGCCGAATACCTAAGGAGGCGGGAGACTCTTGCTCTGACAGACCATGGTGTTCTGGCATTTGGGGAACTGTACTATGCTGTGTTCGAACCGCGAGGTCGGTGGTGCAAACCCATTAGCTGCTCCTCAGACACCCTATATAGATAGGATCGCTAAGAGTCACAACTGACTCATCGGCAATTAACAACAACAAGTCTGCTGTGTATCTCGTGGGCCTAGAGTCCCTTCTGTCTCCCAGAAGCCCTCTGCACTGGATCGCTGCTAAAATTGGCACTGTAGCCCAGGTGTAGGTAGTTGGAAGGCTGATTTTCCTGCTCCATGGCGTATCGTATTGGAGGGGGCTAGTTGTCTTGGATATGGTGGCTGTGTGCCGTGGAGTCGGTTCTGACTCATAGCGACCCTGCACAGGGTTTCCGAGGCTGTAAATCTTTACGGGAGCAGAACGCCTCATCTTTCTCCTGTGGAACAGCTGGTAGTTTCGAACTGCTGACCTTGCGGTTCACAGCCCGATTCGTAACCACTACGCTCCCAGAGCTCCTTGTCTTGTATGTGAGGGGGCTTCAAAAAGTTTGTGGAGTGATTTAATTACCTTTTCATTTCACCTTTCCAGGAATTTTTGAAGCTCCCTCCTTTATCTGTAAGGCCACGTTGAATCTCAGGAGTATTTGGTTTCATGATCCTACCACCAAAAGGTGGTATTTTAGGTCAGGATTCCTAGAAGCAGAGCCTGAGATAAGGATTTGGGGCATGTGGTTTATTAAGGGAGTACGACTCCACGGCACTTAACAACAACAACTGCTAAGGGGGAAAAAGTTTTAGAAATTTTTCATTCAAGAATTAACTTGATTTGTTTAGAACAAATCAGTCTTAAGAGAAATACACCCAGGATGCTCCTTAAAAGTGAGGATGTATAACAAGGCTCTGGCTCACTTTGGACACATCATCAAGAAAGACCAATTGCTGATAAGTACATCATGGATGGTGAGGTAGATGGTCAGCAAAAAAGAGGAGACTCCTTAATGAGATGGACTGATACCACAGCCACAAGGATCCAAACATCCCGAGGGCCATGAAGATGAACATTTCATTCTGTTATTCACAAAGTCAGCATGAGTTGTAGTCAGCTCAATGACAACTAACAACAACAACAATTAAGGGAGAGAGGGAAGAAAAAGGATAAGAGGAATGAGTCCTGCAGGTGAACTTTAGTCTTGACTGATCCACCGCAGATTTGCCCCATCTGAGGCAAGAAGGCTAGCCTTTTCAACCTTCATGTCAGGTAGTAGTTGGTTGTGGGCCCCAAGTATATGGAGAGGATGGACATGGGGCAATATCTCTTGGAGGGAGGTGGCTCCTATTAACCTAGACTCCTCTGAGGAAGGAGGTATTTGCAGTCACAGGAGCTGGGATTGGACACATTACAATGACAAAAGAAGAGGAAATGTAGGTGAAGGGAGAAGTCAGGAAACTGCCATCACTCAGCTCATTGTTGTGACAGCTCTGAGTCAATATATTAAATTAATCTTAGACTAGGGTAACTCATTTGATATATACAATAACCTGCTAGGACAAGTAGCACTGACATAATTCCTCCTCAGTAGTGACTCTTACTTTATACAGGAGGAAATATACCCAGATGGACTGAATTACTTTCCTAACTTCACCCCAGGTAATATGAGAAGAGTTGGAACTAGAATTTAGGCCTTCTGACTCCAAGTTCTGCATTCTTTTTGCAACATCCCTCTGTTTCATCACATAATTAAAGAACAGAAAAATTAAACTATGTTGCAAGCCATACAGGTGGTAAAACATCACACGTATTCCTTAGAACAAGAAGCAAAGAAGAGAAGAGTTCTGCTGAATTCATTGTGTTGAGGAACTGCATCTATGCTGTTCTAGTCCACGGTGTTGAGATGGATGAAGAGCCTACCCAGGAGGAGGATCAGGTACCCTAGAGACCACACTGATGCTGGAAACATCTAGTGCACAGCACACAAACCACTGCACCTGGATAGGGCTGTCATTTTATAAGTGTTATGTGTTGGAGAAGAGACTTCTCAACCATTGCAGCTTCTCTTCTCTCTCATTCATTCCCCACATGATTTGTACTCTCTGTACCCATCAATATCCTTCTCTAGCTTCTAAATTCACTTGTCTCTGATTGTATCAATGCCTAAATAATCAGTGTTAAGTTTGAAAATATTTAGACTTGTCTGAAATTGCCTTTAACGCCATCAGATGACCTCAATGTGTAGGCATTACTGATATTACTCTGGGAAATAATGATAGAATTCATTTATAGAATAAAGGTAGTTTGTTGTTGTTAAGTGCCATAGAATCGGTTCTGACCCATAGTGACCCTGTATAGGGTTTCTGAGGAGCAGCTGATGAGCGTCAACTTTTGATCTTATGGTTCAAACTGACTTTGCAGTGTAGCGCATTAACCCACAACACTACACCAGGACTTCAAAGATAGTTTTAGGAGAGAACAGTAAGTCAAAAAATGCCCAATTCCTATGTTAAATCCAAGTCATTCCCACCTATAAGGCCTCAAGATCCCCAAGGGATGAGAAAAAATTAGAAATGAGAAAGTCCCAAGGCTTGTGCAGTAAATGCTAATGCTGAATATGTTGCTAACCTAGAATGCTGCACATAAGCCAGCCTAGGGATTTATGAAGGCTCTTCACCAACTTTTCCTCTCCTGTAAGCGCCAACTGGAATGATGAGACACAATGGATTGTTCTATTTCATAAAAACAGTTTTCTGCTCTGAGAGACTCACCAAAGTAGCACAGTGTCTACACTGACTAGAAAATAGAACCCAATCCACTTTCCAGAATCTGAGCAATTACATTTTTCTCTCTTCTCCATCAAAGAGAAGATATGGGCAGGGTCTTATGTGTGAAATTTCTTGTTAATTATAGTCCACTGGGCTTGTGTGTCACTCTGGGATAAAGCAAGGTTGGGTAGAAACACAAGGTCGATGGTCGAAACTCATCAGCTGCTCCTTGGAAACCCTATACAGGGTCACTAAGTGTCGACTTGATGGCCCTTAACAACAACAGCAAAGGCTTATGTAGTTACAGGGCATGCACAAGTTAAGGTATGTAATAAGGATAGTATAAAACATTTCAGATTAGAAGAACAAACCCTCGATTTACACTAGCAAAGTAAAGGACTGGGACACTCACCTGGTAAGTTTTGATGGAAAAGCAAGAGTTGAAGAAAATATATAAATTATGGGCCTAGCACTAGATTTGATCGCTGCGGTGTCAAGGGGTGATAAGGCTAAATTTTATTTAGTCCAAATTTTATTCTTCTATATTCATCCTTTTTTTTTTCAGGAATGGGGCTCTGTTGTCGGTTGAATGGTGGTCCCCAAAAGTGATGTCTAACTAGAACCTGCAAATGTGACCTTATTTAGAAGTAGATCTAACTAGCTGACAGATTTTCAGATATGATCATCCTGAATTAACTTTTGTTGTTGTTAAGTGCTGTCGAGTCGGTTCTGACCCATAGCGACCCTGTGTAGGGTTTCTGAGGAGCAGCTGGTGATCTTGAACCACCAACCTTGCAGTTCAAATGGCTTTGCAGTCTGGCACAAACTAGGTGGGCCATAAATTCAATTATATATGACATTGCAAGAGAGAATGGGAGAATACACAGAAGGAAAGGCAATGTGAACCTGGAAGCAGAGATTGGAGAGCTACATTCTATAAGCCAAGGAAGGGGCTGGCAGCCACTGAAAGCTAAGAAAGAGACATGGAATGGATTCTCCATCAGAATCTCCAAATGGAACCAACCCTACCGACACCTTGATTCGAGTCTTCTGGCCTCCGGAACCTAGAGTATAAATTCTATTGGTTTGGAGTCTCCCAGTTTGTGATTATTTGTTGCAGCCACCAAAGGAAACAAGGGTTCCTGTAGCTTGCTAGTTTCTGTTCTCTTAGGTAGAAAAGGAGGGTAGATGGATGTGCCATTCAGCTGCCTGGATCTTAGGACATTTCAGCTGTCATGGAATAAGACCACCATCTAGCATACTAATCTGTGTTGAAACCTAGAAGCTTCTGTGGTGTCCTAGGGTTGGTGGCCCCACCCAGAATCTTCTGCCCTCAACCCAATAGGCAGATTCACTGCTAAAACCATCCCATTAAACCCTGGCTCAATCGCATCTTAGGGACCTCTGGGAAATGTGCTCAAATGCCAGAACTGCTCTCCTTTTGGCAAAGGTCTTTTATCAAGCAATGCAGAGCATATTTTCAATCATTCCCAGATCACAATGAAGAGACAAACCCTGTTAGCGTGTGTTCACTGAGAAAGAAAAAACCCGTAAAACGCCATGGCTTGGTACCCAGGGACTCACTGGGGCTTTGAGTCTCCATGAATCTTAGCTGTAGCCAAGAAATGAAATTCAATCTTCTTCAACGTCATGATAGATATTCATGTCAGTGGCTTTAAGATAAGGAATAGACTGTAGTGAAAAATGAAACTTCTGATAAATAACTTGGAGAAGGCTGACTAATACACAAATACTTCTTCCCTCTAGTCCTGCTTTGTTTCAATCCCTGTCACTGCCTTTCTTTCATATGGAAAACAATTTGAAAGGAGGCAAGAGAAGAAACTGTGGCACTTGGGGTGAGGAGGGAGGGAGGAACCAGGAAGAAAAAAGGAGAAGAAAAAAATTCAGTGTATCATATTGAAAGGTCCTGAAAGACACAAGGAAATTGGCACGTGGTTGATAATCACCATAATAACAAAGTTAATGATAGTCTCTCTGAGAGGACCTTGCATGGTCTCCGATTTGTTATAAAGAAAAGGAGTCGTTCAGCTGGCAGGGATGGCTGCATTGAGCAATGCAGCATTCATCGTACAGCAGGCCCCAGTCACATAACGGGCCTGGCCACTTGTCTTCTGCATCCTTCCAGCACTAATTTTGCCTCTAGACAATTATTGGTATCGCCGCTCTTCTCAGAGACTCGACAAAAGAACAGGTGTAAACATTGGTGATAGCGGGGTTTGTTCAGTGGCTATTTTTCTAAATCTATTTCCTACAGAAAAGAGGGAGGGACCATTGGGTTACTGAATTGATAGGGCCCATTTGGTTGGAAGGGGGTGGGGAAGGAGCAAGCCTTGAGATGTTCTGCCATACAGATGTCTGAGAAAAACAGAGGAAGGAGGTGGGGGTGGAGGGAATTCTTATTTATGCTGAATCTGTTTTACGCTAGATGCTTTGTATTTATTATTTTATGTTATTCACATACATAAGAAGAGAAATTTGAGGCTTGCAGTGGCTTCACAGGTAGCAAATGCAGAAGCTGGCTTTTGATTTAAATGTTCAAAGACTGAATTCTTGTGACATCATGCACCTGACCCCAAAGGCAGATGAGATGCCCCAGGTGAGTCTGGTCTGGGGAATGCTCCCTTAATTCTGAGAGGTTAGAGTGGGAGAGACTTCATTTAAAGAAAGGAAGGTGGCCTGATACCATTTGCTAACTGGTTGATGCCAGTTGATACCAGTTGCTAACTGGTTGATACCAGTTGCTAACTGGTTGATACCAGTTGCTAACTGGTTGATACCAGTTGCTAACTGGTTGATACCAGTTGTCAAGTCAGCGCTGACTCATGGTAATCCTAAGTGTGTCAGAGTAATATTGTGCTCCACAGGGTTTTTCCATGGCTGGGTTTTTTAGATGCACAACTACAAGCCTTTTTCCTAAGTGTGTTTGGATGGACTCAAACCTTCCAACCTTTCAGTTAACTGCCAAGCACATTAACCATTTGTACTTCCCAAGGATTCCCATGATATGTTAATAAGCATTCATTAAAAGCATATGCAATAAGTGAGAAATTGTTTAGAGAGCTGGTTGTCCCTTTCCCAAAGTTAGTTTGTACCCATTCAGTTTGCCCCTCAGGTGTAAATCTGTACTTGTTTGCCAGTTTGTACCTACTCAATCATCACCTGAGGGTGATGACTCTCAGGCCCAGGGCTTCCAGCATTCCAGATCTGAATCTGCAGGCTTGCTCCACAGTGTCAGGTAGTTGCTAATGTTCCACATTTCTGGATGAAATTTGGTGTGAAGTTTCCCTTCTGTTAAACCGGTTTCCCATGAGCCAGGAAATGCCTTCCTCAAGCTAAGTTCTTCACTTCACACTTCATACAGAATCTCTTGCCATATCTGATGGCCACTTAAAACCTTAATTGGTGCTGTTTTGTTCCAACATTTGTTAACAATGGTAAATTACTTATGGATGGGACATTGCCAGACAAATTACTAAACAAGAAAGTTTCTCTATTCTTGTGAAAAGAATAAAAGAATAGCAGAGAACAACATAAGAAAACCATTGCCTTTGCCAAGAATCTTGAGTAATGATTTCCTGTATCTTTAATACTCATTGTGAAGGACTTAAGTAATTACAGTTTCTTTTTCCATTTATAAAGACCAATAAACCATTCTACAGAAAATATTATGTTACTGCAAATCTCTTTCGAAATTATTGTCCATCTTTGACCTATGAATGTTCCTATTTTAACCGTGCTTAATAATTGATATTGCAGAACAATCTCATTAATTTTTTTTTAAAGTTTATTTGAAAAGACTCTTAGGAAATACCTGGTGTTGCCCTGTGGGCTAATGCGCTGGACTGCAAAGTTGGCTTGAACCACAAGGTCGGTGGTTCAAGATCACCAGCGGCTCCTCGGAAACCCCATTAAGGGTTGCTATGGGTGGGAACTGACTTGATGGCACTTAACAATAACAATAACAACAAATAAGGAAATACAAAGAAACCCACTAGACCTATAGAGCCGTTATGGACATTTGATGTGACTTTTACTTTCTTGTTTAATTTTCTATACTTATGAAATGAAGGGATACTAGTTGCAGAAATTTCAGATGATATGAAAAATACAAACTCTGTCATGTGCACCTTAGGAGGTCACCATTTCTCTACACATAAACCCATGATTTTTGTTATTCACCTTTCTAGCTCACTTCCCACCACTTTCCCCATCCTTCATTCAATTCCTCGAATCCCTGACTTTCAGTGCTCCATCACATTAGGAGAGAAAAGGGGCAAAACCAGTCTAGAGGGAGGGAAAAGTGTGAGCAAACTCCAGTGTTTCTTTAATGCCTAATGTAATTTCTTGTGACAACTCCATCTTAGCCTTTACCACCACAGCTTTGTCCTGAGTGACAGACAGAGAATAACCACTCGGTTTCTCTGTTTATTACCCTTCTCAAATTATAAAATTGTTTTTGTCCTCCAAAACCACATCATAATTATGAAAGAAGTTTAAACAATTACTTGAAAGAATGCTCCTTAAATTCGAAGTTCCTTGAAGGCAGGAATGAAGTCACTTACTCATATCTGAACTTACAACTGCTAACACAGTTTCTTACTTTATGCCTAGAACATATTGAAAGACTCATAGCAACTGCAGTTACTATGATGGACATTTCACTCTCTGCCCGGCAACTATTACCTCCTCCAAAACCGCACACAGATTTCCTTTGGGAGAGAGAATGCGTCATCCAGTAGACATAGTCTAGGAGGAATAGTAACTTCAAATGCGTCTACTCCAACTTCAACAGGCAGAGCAATACTTACAGGCTTGTTCCCCTGGATCACATTCATTCCTTACTGCCCATGAAATGGCCATGTGACAAGAACTGTGGCAGCTGTGGTCATTTATCTAGAATTGTGAATTTTTATTGACACAGGGAAAGAAGAGACCAATGGAGTTCATTCATCAGAGAAGCAGCCCCTGATAAAATGCTGTCTGCCAAAAAAACATTCTTGAGTTTGTAAATGTCCAGCCCTCAAAAGCCACCTTAGTTCCTGCCCGTGTCCAAACTAACCAATTCTCCAACATTGAATTGGTTCTCTGAGCTTTAGGATAACTTTCCCGTGAATTCATTTATGTTTCAGTTACTCATGATGGGTGTCTATTTTCTGCAATGGACTCTAATTAATACAATAATTTAAATATAGTTTTAAAAATCAGCTGCAATAAAGCTCAATTCCCAACAAGAGGCTCTGAAAACTCTAGAGCTGACAAGAGGTCTCCATAAACATATGTTTAGTTTCAGAGAATTGGATTTTCAGCCATGGTTAGGGTTTAAAGAAGAAAAACCAAGGTAAGGGTAAACAGAACATGAACACAATCTCAGACTTTTTGCTTACTCTAGGTTTGAATTTGGAAACCACACTGTCTGATTTGCTTGAGACATACCTGTTTCATGCCCACTTTTCCAGCGTAATTGCTAATAGGGTCCCGTTCCTCTCCAAATGTCTTAGTTTGGATCATAAGATATATGGCTACCCTCTATTACATGGGTTTAATTATTCATGTATTCCAGAACAGAACTTAACAGAGAGTACTGTTAACAAATAAATATTTGTTTAAATAATAAGTGAATGAATGAATAAAGATCTTGCCTCATTTTCAGCTACAGATGTGCTTTTAATGATTTCCTCTTCTACTTGATGCGGCATGCTGTGTTTGTATGATTAAGCCAAGAGGTTTTGGAAGGGCAGCATCTCATTATGGCAGGGTCCTGGACAGAATGGAGACATGTGTTCAGACACCTGCCATGTCTTGTTAGCACCCATGGAAATGGCAGCAGCCGTTCTAAAAGGAATGCATTTCAAGGCAAGGTATGAAGCCCACCTGTTGTTAGAAAGTCAGCCAAGAAATGAGCTCCACTGGACTCAAAGCTCTTTGTCTCTCAACTTGCCCTCTCCATGCCTATTGTCTGAATGAGGTTCTCACTTGATCAGTACGCAACCAACATGCCCTTAATTAGGAGGCAGACAAGGCATAGCAGAGGATGATTAGCTCATGATGAGCGCACACTGCCTAGAGTTGCTTTGTTACTATTATAAACAGATTAGAAATCTGGGAGCATCTGCATTTTCCCCTCAGAGAGGAGACTCTGAAATTGACAGGTTGAAATGGAAAAGTAACAAGTGAAATTTTGTAATCGACCAAGATAAAACTTTATTTGCTCCTGTCTCCTTACTGGATGCCCCTCCTCAAAAATCCCAGCTGCCCATGGAATAAACCCAGAAATTCTCTAATTGAACTGTAAGATTTTGGAAGGGCAGTGTAAGAAAACCACTCTGGCACGCCAAGGGCCAGGTGTGTTGTTTATGAAGACAATTATGTGCTTCCCAGGTGATTCTATCTAGAAACCAAGAAAGATTAGTAACAAGAAAAACAATTCTGTCCTGTCTCTCTTTTTACAGCATTGGCCTCCTATTCCTCTCACTATGCTTGGACAGATTGTTAATAGCAGCTGGTTCCTGGGTAACTGAAAGCAACCACCCTTTTCAAGATGTGGCTTCTGAAAGAGGCCCCAGGCCTTCTTGGTGATGAGAAATCCCTGGAGCCCAGCAGCTTTCAGCACAGGGGACATTTGTGTTCTTTGGGGACCAGACCACACACTTTCCCAGGAGTAAATCACTGATGGTCCCACTTTATCTGGTTCGTTCCTAATAGCGGCAAACAGCACCACTCCCCCAGAGACCAAGCTGTAATGATAGATGGCATGTGTGCTTGTCATAATCTATTTTCCTCTGTGTTTGCTGACATTTTGAAAAGAATCTGCATTTTGTGCATTCTCTCGACAGCCCTCCCTGAACGCTGTGATCAAAGCTGGAAGCAGGTTGAAAACATGTTCGTGTACTTGCAGGTATATATATAAAATCAGGGAGGATACACTGATAATGTGCTGGACTGCAAGGTCAGTTTGAACAGCAAGGTAGGCGGTTCAAATTCACAAGCCATTCCACGGAAACCCTACACAGGGTTGCTAGGAGTTGGAACCAACTCGCAAGTACTTAACAACAACAGCAATAAATAGATGATGTTGTTGTTGTGAAGTGTCATCAAGTCGATTCCAACCCATAGTGACCCTGTATAGGGTTTCTGAGGAACAGCTGGTGAGCTTGAACCACCGATGTTCAAATGACTTTGCAATCTAATGCATTAGCCCACAGAGCCACACCAGGATTCCAGATAGATGATGTTGTTAAGTGCCATTGAGTTTGTTCTGACTTATATCAACCCTGTATAGGGTTTCTGAGGAGCAGCTGGTGAGCTTGAACCACTGACCTTGCAGTTCAAAAGGCTTTGCAGTCTGGCGCATTAACCCACAGCGCCACAGATAGACATAAATTTGTACTATAAAGTTTTTTTTTTAAATATAAAAGTATATAGTTATATATAATAAATATATTAAATAGAGTATATATACAGATGTGATTTTCAATAGGCTAATTTTAGAGCAGAGTTCATGGGTACTGCAAAAGGTAAACACACTCACAGCTAACCAAAAGGAAGGAATTTGGAGTCCATTCAGAAAGCTACCTTGGGAGAAAACCCTGGCTGTCTTCTTTCAAAAAATCAATCATGGAAAACCCTATAGAACACAGATCTACTCTGGCATATACGTTCTGTCACCACGAATCAGGGTCAACGTGACAGCAGCTAATACCTGGCATTTGATAGCAGTTTGGGGTTTACAGAGAAACTTCAGAAAGAACAGACAGCTCGTGTACCTCTCAGGCCTTGCATGTGGGTTCTCCTATTGTTGCTGTTGTACGCTTGTCAAGTCAGTTCCATATAGGGTTTCCAAGAGCAGTCGGTGGGTTTGAACCACTAACCTTGCAGTTACCAGTCCAGTACTTATTCTATAGCACCACACTAGGGCTATTATTAACATCTTGCATATTTTTGTGATACATTTCTTAGAATTAATAACCAATACTTATTAAAGTCCATAGTTGTGTTGTCCTATGGGTTTTGATAAAAGTGCTAGTGGCACTGTAGGATAAGCACTGGACTGCAAACCACAAAGTCAGCAGTTCAAATACACCAGCTGAGAAAGATGAGGCTTTCTGCTCCTGTAAAAAATCACAGCCTCGGAAACCCCATACAGGAGTGCTATGAGTCGGAACTGACTTGATGGCACGTAAAACAACAATAGGTGCTATGAGGTCAGCTCTGACTCATAGCGATCCTGTACAGGGCTCCTGAGGCTGTCGTTTCTTGTTAGGAGCCATCGAGTTGGCCCCAACTCACAGCAATCTTCGGCACAGCAGAACAAAACACTGCACCAGCCTTAGAATTCTTTCCCGCTTGAGCTCATTACTGCTGACACTGTGCCAATCCATCTTGTTGGGGGTCTTCCTCTTTTTCACTGACCTTGTACTTTACCAAGCACGATGTTTTTCTCCAGGGACTTATCTTTCCTGATAACATGTCTGAAGTATGAGAGATGAATTCTTGGCATCCTAACTTCTAAAGAGCATTCTGGCTGTACTCCATCCAACACAAATTTATTTGTTCTTCTTCTGGCAGTCCATGGTACTTTCAATATTCTTCTCTAACACCATAACTCCAATGTATCAGTTCTTCTATGGTCTTCCTTAATCGATGTCCAACTTTTACATGCATGTGAGTTTTGATAAATGCATAATCTGATCTGTCCCATGATATGTGTCTATCAGAAAAATTTCACTGACTTGAATGTTTCCAGTGTCCTACCTATTAATCCTGCTTCCATCCACTTGCTTTCTGACTACCACTCACCTTCTTACTGTGTATGCAATCTATGGATTTTCCTTTTTAGAGTGCCAGAGTTGGTTGGCATCATATAGTGTGGAACTTTTACAGACTGGCTTCCTTCACTTTACAATATGCATTTAAGGTTCTCCATGTCTTTTCATGGGTTTGTAATTCATTTGTAATTGCTCCATTGTATGGATGTACCCGGTTATCCTTTCATCTGTTGTAGTAAGTCTTGGTTGTTTCCTTTTTTCTTTTTTCAATTATGAACAGAGATGTTACAAACATCCTGCTCAGGTTTTTAGGTGACTATATGTTTTCAGCTCACTTGGACAAATAACTACAAGCAAAATTGCTAGATCCAATGGTAAGCTTATGCTTAGTTTTGTAAGAAACTAGCAGACCATCATCATCTAAAGACATCTGTACCATTTTGCATTCTCACCAGTGATGAATGAGCCTTTCGGTTCCACTACATCCTCACCAGCATTTCGTGTGAAGTTATATTTTCTACAAATAATTGTTTAATTTGATTCTTTATCAAACTGTGAGGATGAAGGAACCTTAGTCAGTGAGCCTCAGAGAAGCTCTGAGGAAACACAGAGTTGGAAACTGCACTGGTCATCATTAAACATTTTACAAGAAGGAAGAGTAAATAAAAAGCAAGTTATGTTGTAAGTATCAGAGTTAAAAACCATAAACAGTCAAGGCCAAACTGGTCTTGTCCGAGAAGCATGGCTTCTCCACCGTAGCCCCACATGGAGTAAGCTTGAACATGTTGCAGAACTGGGAACTTTCAGTCTTTCAGTTTTAGGACTCATTCTAGTGACTTTACTAGAAGAACCTATCCTTTCTTTTCTATATATAATGTCCATCGATTCTTCTTTGAATGAACCTATATTTCATAATGATCTATGTCTGCCAACATAGGGGCTAAGGACAATTTTAAGGACATCCACTACTGCAAAGTTGGTGGTAATTAAAATAAGTTTAAGTGACATAAGGATGCATAGTCATTTGGAGGTGTCGGGCTACATCTGGTCTCTTTTGGCAGGACTGTTGGTAGCAGACTAGAGAAACTGGCAGGGTCTGCTGTATGTTGGGAGGAGGCGTTCCCCTTGCTCATGTTTGCTGTCTGGCCTTCTTCCCTCTGAACAGGCCAACCGCATTAAAAGACGAGCAGCTCAGCATGAGAAGCTGGGGCCAGACTGCTGTCTTTTGAGCACTTTTATTCCAGTGCAGTGGGGAAAGCAAGGGCATGAGGCCATGGGCTGCTGAACAAGTGGGTCAGTGGGACAACGGTTCAGGGAGGACCGTGAGTCACTGAACGATGAGCAAATTTGGGATGTGAGAGTCCATAGCGTTCTGTTCTGGACATGATACATACGGGAGCCATGTTGGCAGAATCACCGCAGACTATCCATCAGCTCTCAAGGATGTCTAATTCAATCAGGTTTGCATTGTTAGGCAGGTGTGTGGTGGAAAGAACACGGCCCTATTATAAAGAAAACATAGATTCTATCTTTAACTCTGAACTATTTAGCTGTGCAAGCTTAGGAGAGCCACTCTCTTTTCTGGGCCTCAGTTTATCCCTTTACAGGAGGACTGAGTTCTCTGACATACTGCCCTTAGCAATAATCTCTCAACAAGTCTGGAATTAGCAGTGTGCTTTTCACACCCCTGGAAATTATAGACAGGCAGTGAAGTGTTTTCCTTTTACAAATAAGGCACTTGTGGTCCAGAATGACTTGCTTAAAGTCAGAGATCTCCTAACTCCTGGCTCAATATTCTTTCCAAGGCACCATTCTTCACCACCTTGACTCGTAGTGTGTTTTGTCCCAGATAACTCAAGGTGACTCACTCTGAGTTGCAATTGCTGCCCAGGAAGAAATGAGCAGATTTGGAAGCTGGTCTCACTTCTGTAGAGTAAGGCAGGCTTCTTGAATCAGCTAACAGGGGCCAGGGGAGGTGACACTTACTCAGTCACTCTCTAGGAGCTATTTTATTGGTGGACACAGCAGTTATTCTAAAACTGGAGTGCCCTGAGAAGCTGTTTAAAATGATGACTCTCCCCCACTAGAGTGATTCTGCAGGTTAATTATTTGGATTAGAATTGGTTAAAGATGGCAGTTTGGATGCAAGGAGTATCCTCACCCCTGGTGAGATGCACTGTTACAGAAGTAATGATGGTGGTTCAGAGGCAGACATGTCACCTCCCATGTGGAAGACCAGGGCACCAGTACACCTCATACACAGGCAATGAGTCTCATGTACAATCACTGCCTTCTGTCAGGCAACACTCTGCTTAGTGTTGCTATGATGCTAAACGGGTTTCAATGGCATGTCTAGAAGAAGACCAACTAGGAAGAAAGTCTGGTGATCTGGTTAAAAAAAAACAAAAATCAGCCACGGGAAACCCCAAGGATCACTATGGAACACTGTCCAGGCTGTAACTGATTATGGGGGTGGGGCCCAAGTGGGCAGTGTTTTGTTCCATCTGCATGGACTCACCATGAGTCAGAGCTGACGACAGCTAACTTCAACAACAGCAAAGCCAACCCCACTCCCCACCATCTGCCTGTTCCTTACTCCACTCCCGAAAAATCAGAACATCTTACAAACCATTGGTAGACAAGTATACTTAGGCATGGTTTAGCTCAAATGACCTGATTCATATTATTTTACTAATTTATTTGACTTTTGTTTGTGTTTCTAATCTGATGGCACAACGTTAGCCACCAGGACTTAAAAACTAACATGGGAAGAACTAAGGTTCCATTGGGAAGCAAAAAATGCACTCAGAAAACTCACCAATGACATGGGACAGGGATAGCATATATGTGCGTGAGGAGCTCAAAATCACTAAAAATCCCTGAAAGCAGTAGAAGCACTTTTCATGAAGAAACATGCTAGGCTGAGAAAGCCTACTCACTACTATATTACATACTACAAGTAATTTACCTAAATATTTGAAGGTTCTTTTATCATTTTTTAAAAGACTCAAAGGCTTGTAAGTTACTAAGACTTCTCAGAAGTCCTGCCCAAAAACATTACATTGGAAAATGTGGTGATAGCCTTCAATGGGTCATCTAGCAGAGTCCCCATATGCATGTAGGAATTGAATAGGTTGGGTGGCTGTTCCATTTCTCATCCACTCCCCATACTTGTCTATATCCACACCTTTTGCCATGTGACTCAGCAGTGCCTTCTATCAGAACGGGCGTAGTCTAGTTCCCTAGCATGGTGATGTTGGACTTGGCCAGATGATTTCCTTTGGTCGATGAGCAGTGGGTCAGAGTACACAGAATGATGATCCCAGATTTATGATGAATGTTGGCTCCAAAATAATGCTGACTCATGGAGCAAGGCTGAAGCACCCGAAGCCTGCAGTGCAGATCGGGCCAGCACAGCCCAATCGATTCCCTCTGAGCTCAGCTAAACCACAGTCAGCCAACCTGAAGACACATGAGCAAACAAGAAATGCTTGTTGTTAGAAGTCATTTCGATTTTTGGGAGTCACATAGCATTATTGCAGCAATTGTTGGCTTATGTAACAGGGAAAGAAAACATCCCAAAGAGAGAAACTCAGCCAGGTATGTAGTTTTGATGTACAAAAATACATTTATTTTCAACAATTTCAAAACCACTGTCTTTTTTTTTTTTTTTTACAGTAGAAATATTCAAATGGAACAATGAAACCAAAACAGTATATGTACATATACTGTATATATAGATATGACTCATGCATTTGTATTCCAGTGTTTAGTACAAGTATGGCAACTGTCTGCCCCATTTAACCCTTGAAACAAAAAATAACTAGGATCTTTAGAAACGCTCCTAACATTTGCCTCTGCTGCTGCCAGTAAGATCTCTCTGCACCACGTGGTCTCTGCATCACACAGAAGACTGCAAACAACAGCCCATAAAAATTAACAGGTACAAAGTGTGGCCTTTCCTCCATATAGATACAGTTTATTTAAAAAACAAACAAACAAAAGACAAGTGTGCTCAGGCAGTGCCTGAAAACAAAAAAAGAATGCTTACAACCTGGTTTGAAGTGACCTGACGGGAAAGAATTGATTTGTGAAAATGCATCATGGGACCTTGGTGTTGGAAATGAGAGTACTGGAGCTAAAAGCCACTCACCCCAGAGGCCAGAACTACCTTAAGGGAACTGAAGGCAGATACTTGACTTTAAGGAAGTTGTGTACATTTGACAAGCAAACAGCACAGCTTTGCTAAAATCTTCTTTGACTAATATCATTAAAGGCTAGAGCCCTATTGGCCCACAGGATTCCCCTGGACTCACAAGTCCACAGTACCACCCCTTTCTCAAGCTCTCTAACTCCACCATGCTAAGAGGCATCCACTGGGCTTATAACCTCGTACCGGGGCCGTTACTGAGCTCAGGAGAGCCTGAAATTCATCACGCGTATTATCATTCTTCATGGAATCCACTCAGAAAACAGATGCATCATCAGGTTTAGATCCATTGACTTTTTTCTTTAGAAGAAACAATCTCAGGCTGCTAAAATATCCTCAGCTTATTTGGGGACCAGAAGCCTTGTTTTCCTCTCTGAGCCTCGGTTTGTGCCCTCTAATAGGCTTGATCTTGCAATTTCTTCCACGTCACTGATGGGACAAAAGGTCCCTCATGATGTCTCTATAGCTGTTCATCAAGTGCCCCAAAGAAGCCCTCCCCTGGCCCTCTTGTTTGTACATAAGTAGAAGCCAGCTATGGCATGGGCATGGAGATGCAAGGGTTAAGTGTGACAGACAGCTGGCAAGCATCCAGAACCCAACATATCCAGCAGGTCTGGGGTTGGTCAGCTCTGGGGTGAGTGCCTAAGCCGACACACACGTCTTTCTTTTTTCTGTTGTCTTTTTTACTAAACATTAAATTATTTCTTAGGAAATAAAAAGCTATTTACATTGTAACTATATACAATAAGCCATCTGTAGCCTCACTATTGGCATGCACAAGGCAGGGTGTCTTTCCTACAGGTGTGCATGCTTCCTGAAGAGGACACAGATGTCCTCTCACCAATAACTGACCTCCTACGATCCCCCTGGGAGATGCTTTGTGTTGAATGTGGGGTTGGGGTCGGGTGGGACAGAAGGTGGGTGGTTTGTGGGGACCTCCTACGATCCCCCTGGGAGATGGATTGGGTTGAATGTGGGAGGGAGGATGGGGGGCCCGGAGGCTGGTGATTTGTGGGGAGAGATTGGGACTAAACAGAAGAACCAACCCAAGAAAAGAGAGCCCTGGAGCTGCCACTGGCAGAATAAAGCAAGGGACCTGTAGGAAGGTGCCCCCTTTGCCCGAAGCCCAAATACACCCATTTGTTTCTTTGTCTCTCCTTTTAATCAGTTAAGAATGCCTTTTTCTCTCAAAGCTAAGCATCTGCTTATTTATGAAGGGGTCCTTGGTAAAGAAAAGGTAAAAAAGACATTTTCACTTTTTCCATAATAATAATAATAATAGGAATCATCAAAAACAACAAGTCAGAAAGATGGTTGATCATGTGGCTTGCTGGTCTTAAACACTAGTGCAGTTAGGGATCTCCTTTGTGCTTTCGCTGTTCCCAATGGTGGCGATGCTTCCTGAAGGGAGAGAAGACAAGGAGAGGGAAGAATGTAAACTCCACAAGGACAGGGATCCGTGTCTGCTTTGTTTACTACAAAAAAAAGACACCACGAAGAGCTGGACCGCTGATGTTTAGTAAGCAGGGCACCTACACAGTTTCTCCCATCAGCTCTAGTCCATGCTTAATGGGTGCTATCGCCCCCTGGTGTGTGCTGTAGGATCAGCACCAGACTGTGAACTACAGGTTTGGCAGTTCAAACCCAACAGCTGCTCCTCGGAAACCCTTGCCAAGGTCACTATGAGTCAGAACCAACTCAATGGCAGTTAACAACAACAATCCCTTCACATTAACATGGAAGGTCAGATCAACTGACATTGATTGACATCCTATAGTTTATTGATAACAATAGTAATAGCCAGCGTGCATTGAACACATACTATGTGCCAGGCACTGTGCTAACAACATGTTAGCATTTATTTATCAAAGTAAGCATTCCAGATTTGCAGAGAAACACGGGGCTAGGGGTCATAGAGCTAGTGTATGGACCCAAGGCATGGACCCAAGGCATTCAGACTTCAGAATAATCACATGAGTGTGATTACTGATGAGGACATCAAATGCTCTTTAGAGAAAAGAGGAAGAAAATTCATAGTAATCTTAACTTCATCCACACCACTGTTACCAATCTTGATTGATTTTTATGGGGGAAAAAATACCTCAGAATTTTGTGTGACTAGAGGTGGCAGACAGACTCAAACATCTGACTATACCATTGTGACCAGTTCTCCCCACCACCAGGTCCAGTCCGATGTGAAGGTCAGTGGGCTGGCAGACACAGTGTGTGGAGACTAGGAGACCCAGGAACTTGGAAAGAGGTGGTATAGGTGTACATACCGATGACCCGTGTGTCCAGCTCTTTGTCCAGTAGTTCCTCAGGCTCAGTGAAATCACTGAGGGTGATCTTGGGGGCATTTTCACTTTGGCTCACAGATCCAATCATCTCCTGCTCTTTGTCGTGCTGAACTTGAGCATAGATATTAATCCAGGGGATTTTCCTACATGAGTGGGAGTAAAGTCAGTTTACGATCACAGGGCATTTTGAACTTGGGCAACTGGAAATCCTCAGTGATGGGGACGAAACCAAAACCCACTACCATCATGTCAATTCCGACCCTACGTAGGGTTTCTGAAGCCGTACATCTTTACAGGAGCAGAAAGCTTCATTTTTCTGGTGCAGTTGGTAAGTGCTCACCTGCTAACCTAAAGAATAGTGGTTTGAACTCAGCAGCTTCTCCTTTGAAGCAAGATATGGCAGTCTGCTTCTATAAAGATTTACAACTTTAGAAACCCTCTGGGACAACTCTACTCTCTCCTACAAGTGGGCTCTAAGTCAAAATGGACTTGTTGGCAGCTAACTGGTAATGACTTCATTCCCTGTCTTTCCTTCCCACAAGACTACATCCACCACATGGGCAAGAACTATGGTTTGGAAAGATGAGACGGATGAACTAAAGTTTGGAAGAGCAGAGAGGTTCAGACTGTATTTTGGGAGGGATAGTCATTTCTTCACCCTGTGTTCCAGCATCTCTAACCTTTTAGAGTCCCTCTGAACTACCTAGCTTCTCAAACTTCACTATGTATATGCATCACCTGGGGAACTCATAAAAATACAGATGGTCACTCCATAGCTCTAAAAAGGGTCAAGATCTGCTTTTCTACTATGCGCCCCAGGGTAACTGAAGCTGTTGATCCAGACCTAAACTAAGAGTTGCTATACTCTAAAACATTCGTTTCTTCCCCATCATGGGATTTGAAACAACTGGTCCTTGTGTCTGTAACATACTTCTTCAGCTCTACTCATGACAGTTTCCATATCCTTCAGAATTCAGTTAACTTTATCTCAGAGGAGTCTTTCTGACTACCGATCTGTTAGAAATACAAGGGGGGCTTCAAAAAGTTCATGAAAAAAATGGAATTGAAAGATAATGGATTTTTTCCACAAATATTTGAAGCCCTCTCATATGTAACGATGTCACACTATTCACAGAAGAAAGAAATAGGGTGCTGGTTTAGGGTGATATAATTGGTAATGTGTTTGGCACAGTGGAGGGTCAGAGACAAAGAGGAAGTGCCCCAACGAGATAGACTGGCACAGTGGCAGCAGCAACGGACTCAAGCGTGGCAACAGTAGTGAGGTTGGCCCAGAAACTGGGCAGTGTTTCGTTCTGTTGCGCATAGGGTCATTATGAGTTGGTACCAACTTAATGACATCTAGCAACAACAATAGTTGGTGATGACTATTAACTTGTGACCCTGTCTTTCTGTTCTCCTAAACTATAACCTCTGTGTGGGCAAGAACTATGACTTCTTTTGTTCATCCTTACATAGCAGTTCACACTCAATAAGTATTTCTTCAATGAATAATTAAATCTATGAGTAAATAACCCCAAACCTATGTTCTTTCCAATACTATATTTTAAAATGAAAAGACCATATTCTAATATTGTTACTATTAAGTGCTGTTGAGTCAGTTCCAACTCACAGAAACCAGGTTTCTGATGAGTGGCTAGTGGGGTTGAACCACCAACCCTGCACTTCAAACTGACTTTGTGGTCCAGCGTATTCCTACAGTACCACACCAGGACTCCTATTCTAATATATATATATACTAATATTTGTTATTTTGCTAAGTGTCTTGGAGTTGGTTCCAACTCATAGCAGCCCTATATAGCATTTCCAAGGAGCATCTGGTAAGCTTGAACCACCAATCTTGTGGTTCAAAGCAACCTTGCAGTCCAGTGCATTAACTGACAACACCGCAATACAGGACCATTATATCTAGAGGAGGCCTCCCTTATCTTATTTAATGATGGAGAAACTGGACTAACGCCCAGACATTTCACTAAACTGATTGGCACAGATGTGATTAAAACCTGGGATATGTGACACCCACTCAAATCCAGAACATTTCTAGCATTTCTAAGAAGAATCACTCTGTTCCCTTCATACCAACTAGGGTTACTTTCTGGCTTCTACATTCCTCAAGTCTTCAACGAGGCTGACCGTGGGGGCATTTAATAAGGTTTTCCTGTAGCTGATTCAGAGAAAAAAGTCTGAAAAGAGGTTCCTACCTTTTCTTATGTTCAGTTTCATGTCTTTAATATTTGCTTTCTATACATTATAGTTGGAGCCCTATGACTCCTACTGGTCTAAAATCCATTCAGTATAATTTACAAGAGCCTTAAATGAACAGATTCTTTGTGAGGCAGCAAACAGCAGGTCCTCTAAATGCGTATAATTAAAAATTCATGTTGGTTCCTAGTTTCTTCTTCTTATCTAAACACAAACATAGATTAATGACTCTGAATCCTTCTAATCATAAAAGTATACATCCCTAATAAATGTGGGATCTGCTGTAATATTTATTAGGTGCTGGGGACAACCAACGCATCCCCGATCACATAAACGTCAAAATTGTACCCAGAGTCCTTTGTCTGTCTTGTCCTGTTTTCCTAATGATTTCTATGAGGATATGGATAAATTTGCCCTTTTAAATATATTCATGTTATCTCAGTGTCTAATATCACATCTATAAGCAATTATATTTTTCATCTTTTTTAATAGATGGTCGGAAGGAAGTGCATTTTATGTCACAATTTGTGGCAGTAAAACAGTCTAGTTACTTTCTATTTCTTAATAGATCTGCTTGTAGGCCTGTTGGGAATATAAAGATAAGTGAAGTCTAAGTCCCATTTGTAGATGAGCAAGATGGGAATACAGAGATTGGATCACACAAACATACAGGCTTTAATAAGAGAGGTAAGAGGGAAAGATCCAAGTCTCCTAAAAAAACAGCGTTGTTTTTATTCATTTGTTCCATCTGTGAAGGAGTCCTGGTGTGGCACTGTCAGATAATTACTGGGTTTTGACAATCACAACAGTGGCACTTCAAACTCATCAGCTGTCCTTAGAAACCCTACACGGGGTTGCTGTAAGTCAAGATCGACTGGACAACTTAGCAACAACAATGATGATGAGTGTTACAGCCCAAGGGACTGTATAGAGAATTACAGCCTTGGAGACCCTATACAGCGTCACTTTGAGTTGGAAGCAACCTGTGGGTTCACAATGATATGCTAAGTTGATGATCTCACGAGTTCAGCAACATTTATCAAAGAAGAGAACATTTTCTAACATAAAGGAGAAACCGTGCCTTCATCTGCAGCTGCCTGACACAAAGGCCTCATTGCAGGACGGGCATTGCCCCTTGTCCTCAACAACTGTCAAGTTCTGGAAGTCAGGCTGTGATATTTTAGTTTAGTTTTGTTTAGTTGGTCTTCAAATCCAGTCACCACCAGGCTTCCCCAAAATCAAATCACTGGATGAGTGAAAGTGTTCTTTGCACATCACTAAAGCACTTCCATAAAGGAACACTGCCTTAACCCTTAACCCGACCGACGTTAGACCTTTTCTTTGTAATTGTGATATAAAGGGGTTTTCCCCTCTTTAAAGGTAACAGGGACAAGGAAGTTGATACATGCTGATCCAAGAGCCAGAAACTTACAACCAAACCAAACTCATTGCTCATACCAACCCTCTAGGACAGATAGATTCTTTAGACTGTAATCTTTACAGAAACAGACTGCCACATCTGTCTTCCGAAGAGTGACAGGGGGTGAGGGGTGGGGGGATGGGGGGGGAGAGGTTCAAACTGCTGACTTTTCAATGAGCAGTTGAGTGCTTAACCACTGTACCACCAGGGATTCTATGAACTCACATATGGTCAATTCACTGGGAAAGTAAACCTCACTCTGTCTTTGGGAAGAAATGGGAGAACACTGGCAGCTATTGTAGCTAATGCTGAAATATACGCTGAGAGAAACTAGAGTTTTGAAGCAAGGAATAATTCACTAAATAAGCGCTGACAGGGTGGTGGGGAGGGAGGGACAAGTGAGCCACTTTTATCATTGATCCCTTCCCAAATCAAAGGGCATTACCTTCACTGCCCAGAAGGACTCCCAGGAACAAGTTAGGCTTTTGAAACTCAACTGAAAAAAGTTAGTGATATTTTGACTGTACCTAATACCAGGTATCTCAAGAAGCACATCTCTAGTCTAGTGATATGTCCTAGTTAAGGATTCCTGATGGTACTATAGGATAAGCACTGGACTGCTAACCAAAAGGTTGGCAATACAAACCCACTAGCCAGTCTGCAGAAGAAAGATGAGGTTTTCTGATCCCGTAAAAATGTACAGCCTCAAACACAGTTTACAGGACCACTGTGATTTGGAATCGACTTAATGGCTATGTGTTGGATGGTGGCATATGTCCCAGTTAGTGACACACAAGGTCCCACTGGAAGGCAATTCTCTTCTTAGACTCTATTCTGGTAAGACACAGAGTAGGAGCTAAGTTTTGGTGATTATTTAAAATGTACTAGGTATAAGTCTGGAGTCCTGATGTGGTGCTGTATGTAGGATAAGCACTGAATTGCCAACTGAAAAGTTGGTGATTCAAATCCACCAGCTGCTCCTTGGAAACCCTATACAGTGTTGCTATGAGTTGGAACAGACTCAATGGCACTTAACAACAACAACATCAACAACAACAATATGTATATGTGCTATTATACTTGTCAAATAACACTTAAATAAAGCGTTAGTATTTCCCCCAATTTACAGATGAGGAAACTAAGGCTTACAAATTCAAACACCCAAGGTTATAAATGCTACAAGCTACAATCAGGTTTTTCTGATTTCAGAGTTCATTCTTTTCACCTTCTCATAGAAGTATCACACCAGAACACCATTTGAATACTGAGAAAGAGTTATTGATCTTCATTTCATGTTTTAAATAAGTATCCCTTTTTAAAATAAAACCTGTGGCCTTTCAGAGGAATACCTGGTTGGTAAAACAGATGAATGCACTTGGCCCCTAACCGAAAGGGTGGAGGTTTCAGTCTACTGAGAGACACCTTGGAAGAAAGATCTGGAAATCTGCTTCTGAAAAACTGGCCATTGAAAACTACATGGAGTCTACTTCTACTCTGATACCCACAGAACTGTCAGGCGGCAGGGTCAGCTCCATGGTGACTGGGGTCTGCTTGCAGCCTTCAGAAAGAATTTCTGAATATACAGACTTCATGTTTTGGATTAGTGTCTCTTTAGAAACAGGAAAAGGATAGAGAAGAGTGAAGGTTGGGTATTTTAGTGTGCAAATTTAAACAGAGATTCAGGGTCATTAGAACATAAGATAAGAAAATGTGTGTCCCTTATCAGATTTCAGCTGCCTGGGTGTTGAGCTGTATGGAGCACAGAGCTCCTGAACATTGAGCCCTCACATGGACATTTGGGTGATGTTTGATAACTCCTCATACGTCTCGTGAAAAGAACAAATTGATTTCATAGGCTAGTCCTCATCTTCCTAACTCATTATACCTATAAATTGAATATGTTCAGATTCTTAAATCCATTTATTGCCTGATCCTCAACCATCCCTGACTTTCCCATTGCCAAACAGGGCTTCCTGAAGGATTAAGATCACATTCTTATGATTTTAGTGCAACATGCCTTTTGGATTCCTGCCACACATTAAGATTTTAAGAATGCTGGTGGTGGGAAAAATCAGCTCTTCTGAACCTTACTCTCAGGTCGACAAGAGTAATCATAGCACATACCTTTTAAATTTGTAAATCAAAAACACAGCCAGGCCAACAAACACCACCGACAAGAGCATGAGCATGGCCGAGCTGCTGTGCCCAGCACTGGAGTCCACCAATGGAGCTAAGAGGGAAGAAGAGATGTTCACAAGGAAGCTATTAGCTGGAGGAGGAAGCCAAACTCATCCCCATCTTTATTTCTGGTCTCGAATGTCTCTGCATGCTTTGAGGCTTCAGGTAAATTGGCCTCTATCATGAGAGTGTTATCCCTGACCACATCTTCTTAAAGGAAAGAGACTCCTCCACTGTGCTGGGAAAATCATGTGGCACTTGGTGTCAATTGGGCAGTAAGTGTCCCATGGAGGGAAGCAGAATAAGGACTTGAATGTTCTTTCTCATCTCTAGACTGACTTCCTGTTGATGATGATCATACAGCGGCTCCTTGGGAACTTTGGATTAAATACTAATGCAGTGTTCCATTCTCTGTTCTGGTAAGATATAGCTGGATGGATATATTTGAGGCCTCCACATCTGGAGTCTTATATCAATAACAGCCATTTAGCAAATAGTCCTAGAGAGTCAGAGGTGGATACCCAATGGAACATACCCTTTGGATTCCTATCACAGGTTGCTGCTTCAACTCACACATTGTAAACGGTAAGGGTTTTTAATGATGATTTAATCTGGTCTTCCAGCTAAGATTTGTAGAATCAGAATCACAGAAATTAAGAGCCTGCGACAGGGGTTTACCATGGGTAACGTCATAGCAATTTCTGTTGTTAGTGGGGCTACCAAACCCAATCCCAACCTAACACAGATTGAAACAAAAGACAGAAAAATATCTTCATGTTTTCCCCTAAGATCACTCAGGGAGTCAATGGCTTCTAAGAAAGTCTTCCTGCCACTTCAACAGGATGCGTTCTAAACGGTGTAGTTAATCTCTCTGAAATTTCACTACACAAAAGGGCCCTTCTACAAAGCCATCTCCAGGCAGTTAGGGAGAAGTGTTTTATGATTATCTCCTCAGGCTCTCTGCAGGCTAACAGATGACCACTCTCTTTTTCCCAGCAGGCACTTACCTAACGTCAGCTGTGTGACATATACAACAACTTGAACTCCTGGCTTCAACTCAAACTGAACCAAGTTCTGGTTTAGAGCATTGAACAGCATCTCTACAACCTGGGAAATAAAGAAAGAGGGGCTGCAGGTGACAGTGTGACATGGAGCGATGTTCTCAGAGGGTAAACATCTAAGAATAAGATAAATAGCCAAACAATGATTTTGTTCATTCAGGGGACTACTTCACAGTTCTGAATTTGAGAAATGTGTATTAAGGTTACTGTAGCATCTTTCTCAATTTAGTTCTCACAGTTCTTAAGAGTTTTGTGAGCCAAGAAAGTAGTTGGTATCATTCTCTTACACTGAAGAGGAGACTGAAACAGAAAGACATGTGCCCATAGTTAAGAAGTACATCAGAGTTGGTAACAGACATCAATGTTTCTTTCAGTTCCTGGTTCGGTTCTCTTTCACCCATGCCTTTATAACCTATTATAGAAAAAAGCCTGTTGTGGGTTCCCAGTGGAAGAAAGTCAACCCATCATTCATTCTTTAATCTGATCAATTAATGCACACAGGGCGGGAGGCCTGCAAGTTAAAGTAGACATGTATGTGGCAGTCCAGTCCTCTGTGTTTATATCCTAGAGACAATGTGAAGTAAGCGACGAAGTCAAAGCTGCCTCTTGTTTCTGGAATCATTTTTCCACTTGACTTTCCTCCAGCAAGTCTCAGAAGACATAACAGATTTAATCACCCTAATTCCCACATCAAAGCTGAGGCTGACTTAGGTGTTGCCCCCAATTCTTAGTGAGTCTTATGCACCTTAAGATCCCAGCTACTAGTCATCTCCCTAATTACCTGTCTATCTAAATGATGCATATTGTACTTTCCAAATACAGTTCACACATGCCACTTGCTATTTCAAAATAAAGGGATCTTGTAAAAGCGATGTATGCATTGAGAAATTGTATTTATTTCTAGCCAACTTCAATATGCAATCTTGCAATGCAATGAGCCGTTTCCATTTCCAGAGAAATTGACTATAGTGTACCTATGCTGTTTGAGGACTGTGGATACATGTCGAGACAGAGTGACATCCAGGTGAGTACCAGAGGGACATGAGAAATGTCTACACAAAGGTTACCTCATACAGGAGTAAACACATTTGCTTCATGTTGGTTTTCAGAAGCCTCATTCTTACTTCTTTCTATATCTAATGATTTAGCAAGGAGCTCTGGTAGCATAGTGGTTATGAATTGGGCTGTCAATCTCACAGTCAGCAGTTCAAAACTACCAGCTGTTCCGCGGGAGAAAGATGAGGCTTTCTGCTCCCATAGAGATTTGCAGCCTTGGAAACCCTGTGCAGAGTCGCTATGAGTCGGAACTGCCTCCACGGCACATAACAACAACAACAATCACTTAGCAGCATGGGCAAGCTGGCCAGGGAAAGACCAAGGGCAGCCCATCAGACCCCATAAGAGTCAGGCATGAGAGGCAGAGGTGCACTGGGGTTTGCCATCTCCCTCACCACCAGGAGTGTGCAGATCACAGAACCATATGCCCATTTGTTAAGGGCAGTAAATCATCGGTTACAAATGCTGTTTCCTTAGTCAAAGCAAAATGAGGCAGTCCACTGCTCTCTAGAGAGACATGCTTGAAAGTCTCCAGAAGCAGAACTTAAATTGACCAAGATTTCTAGAGTCAAAGCCGTTTAAAGACAAAGAGCAAGTTCTCCTAGACTAGATACGGAAACTCAAGTCAGTCAACCAACCAATCATTCATTCAATCTCTCTTCCTTCTATCCCTCTCCCTGCCCCTTTGAAGCACACAGCATTGAGAGAGATGCATGAACAAGGGACAAGGATGCCAGTAGTTGGAATGAATGATGCCAGGGTTGTGTTTTCTTCCCATGTCGCTCAATGTACCAGTTTACTGGATTTGTGTTTACTCCAGTTAGAGCTAATTGTACTTCAAAGCCCTGGACTCTGTACAAAGGAAGGATAGACTGATGGGACAGTGGAAGGTTTTGCTTCCTTTGTTGGCTGGGAATAACTCTGTGTCCCCTGAAAGTACAGGCTGGGGGCAAGTGGCCTGGTCAAGTTTCTTCTCACTCACTTGTTCCAGGTCCTCTTCATTGCCTTTCCTCCGCTCAGTCAAGTTCTTGGGAGGAAGGACGAACAGCTCTGCTGACGTGGGAAGGCCTGGAAATATGGCCACAAGGATCTGGTCTTCTGGGACACTGGTTACCTGCAAAGATGTTTAGACCAACGGTGAGATCCCAGAGGAGGTTGCTGTAATTGTTGCTGTTAAGTGCCGTAGAGTTGGTTCTGACTCTTAGCAACCCTATATGGGGTCTCCAAAGAGCATCTGGTGAGTTTGAACCCCCAACCTTGTGGTTCAGACCTACCTTGTAGTCCAGTGCTTTATCCCACAGTGCCACACCAGCACTCCTTCCCCTAACCAATGACAAGGGGCAGGATTCAGCACAGCCCTAAGATTTCTACTGATTTTAAATATAAGCACTTTAAGCATAACACCCCAAATACATACAACAAGGTTTTTTGTTTTATTTTTCTCTTTCCCCTAGAGCTGCTTGAGAAAAAGGACTATTAGTTCTACTGCCTCCTCTGCTCATTTCTACATTTTTATGGAAACGGAAATAGTATTGCAGATGATTTTCTAAACAGTGTTTGCTGGGAACATCTGCAGACGTTCCTACCATATTATCTATTTTTCTGCACTGAGAAGACTGGAGCTTCTGGTTCATACATAAACAGACTGGTTGCAAATGAGGAAACAGGAGCTCTAGGCAAACACTGGGAAGTGCAAATTTTAAAAAGCCAACCAACTCTTGCTTTCACGTCATAAAACAGGCAGGTTTTTTTGTTTTTTTAAGTTAAACTAGCTCATATCAGTGAGTTTGCAGGAAAGGAGGTTCCTTCCTTCGTTAATGGTGGTGTTGGTTATGTGCCACAGAGTCGGTTCCGACTTATAGCAACCTTATACAGGGTTTCCGAGGCTGTAAATCTTCACAGGAGCAGAAAGGCTGATCTTTCTCCCACGGAACAGCTGGTAGTTTCGAACTGCTGACCCTGAGGTTAGCAGCCTGATTCATAACCACTATGCTACCAGAGCTCCTTTCGTTAATGGTAGAACTACAAAGTGATACAACAGCCAAATTGTTTTTCAAAAGACTTACTTTAGGGAGATAAAAAATATTCATGCCCTTCCTTCATTAATTGTAACTTGGAAAGTATGTATCCTAAAGAAATTATCCAAATTACAGGAAAGGCTACATGTAGAGGGAAAAATAAAAGTACTCACCACATAATTTATAATTGTGGATAAATGGGGAAAAATCAAATATTCGCAAGAAAAAAGAAAAATTAAGTAAATGTCGGTATACATATAAGGGGACATCAAAAACTTGTAGAAAAATGGAATTGAGAGATAATGAAATTTGTCCGTGAACTCTTTGAAGCCCACACATACACATACACATACACATACACATACACATACACATACACAAGGGTATGTTAAAAAGAATTATTAAAAAATCATAGAAATCTTTATTAGATAGAATGCTAAAATGTGAAATTATTGTTTCCTTACATATACTCTATCTAGGTCTATAAACTTCTAAAGGCAGTATTTCCATGTCTCTAACCTTTTTCCAAAGAATTCTATGCTCTCTGATTTATAACATGTCAAAATGGCAGTTTTGGCATCCTCAAGGGACTCAGATCGTGTTCCTTTGAAATGGTCTTTGAGTTTGAGGAGCAAAAAATACCCCAAATGAGCAAGATTAGGGCTAAAGGGTAGATGGGGTAGGGTCACCCAATGAAATTCGTGTAGGATGGTCCTCCTACTCTTGAAGAATGAGTACATGCATTGTCGAGATGGGCAGAAAAAAAAATCCTCAGAGCCATTTTCCTGGCCTTTCTCTCACAAACGCAGTTATTAATTTTCTAAAAATTTCTTTATAATAAGACCCCATGATCATCCTGTTTCCTTCAAGAAAATGTACCAAGATTCTGTCTTGGGAGTCTTCCAGAAAGATTGTTAGAGCCTCTGAGCTGACCTCTGTGCTCTAATTTTAAGGAATGGAGCAGTTAATGGAAGCCATTGTTTTGATTGGCCCGCTTCTCTTTTCCAGAAGATACCTGCAGAGCAGTGGATTTTTTATGTCTCTCCTGGCCACAGTCTTGGTAACTCCCATGAAATCACTGTTTTCCTGCTAGATCTGGGTAAAATGGGGAAAGCTGTTGAAAGGATGATCTGAGTCACCTGTCAGTGACTGATTAGAGGGTTCATTGTGATCATGAAAATTTGGAGTTTGAACACTGGTATAGGAGGTGCCATCTCAGAAGCAGGAATGGGGGAATCTTATTACCAACAAGAAAGAGGAGCCAGGAGCAGAGCTTGTCCTTTGGGCCTTAAGATCCCTGAAGGTTGAAACTCCTCAACCCAGGAGACAGATGGTGACACCGAGAAGCCTCAGAGAAGTAGCAGAACCAAAGGCCAGAGTAGGAGACAGCAGTGGGCTTCCAGCCCCTGGAGTCAGTATGCAGAGTGCCTTTGGTTTGGACAGGAGGCTCACTTGCAAATTGGGGTGCCTGTAGGCACTTAATTGGGGGTGGGGAAGAAGCAGCAGGCAGAAGGAGAGCTACGTTTGCTGCCCTCTACAGCTAGAGCTCTGGTAGCATAGTGGTTACGAATCAGGCTGGGAACTGCAAGGTCAGTAGTTCGAAACTACCAACTGCTCCATGGGAGAAAGATGAGGCTTTCTGCTCCCATAAAGATTTACAGCCTCGGAAACCCTGTACAGGGTCTCTATGAGTCGGAACCAACTCCACGGCACATAACAACAACAACAGCTAGAGCTCTAGTAGCATAATGTAGCATGGGGGTAGCGTAGTGGTTATGAATCGGGCTGCTAATCTCACAGTCAGCAGTTCGAAACTACCAGCTGTCCTGCAGGAGGACGATGCAGCTTTTAGCCTTGGGGTTGCTATGTGTCAGAACCAACTCCACGGCACATAACAACAAGAGTCAGAGCTGAGTGCCTTTGGCTTGAATAGCAGGTGGAGTTCCCTCTGGGCATTTGTCAAGAATTCTAAAAAAGCTTTGTAACTTTGCCCCAGCAGGGCAGAAGCCAAAGAACCTTGTTGCTGAGACGCCAAACACCTGTGGGCATGGCTGAAAAGACTGGAAGAGCTGTGCCTTGAGAATTTCTGAGCCTGAATCATAACCTGTTATCCTCCCTAAAAGTAGGCTTTCTACTCACATAAAGATTTACAGCTTCTGAAACCCTATGCAGGGTCACTGAGTCAGACGGACTTGACATTACTTAACAACTACAAACTTCTCTAATAAACTCGTATCATGAGTATTCTCTGTGATTTCTGAGCGGCCATTACAATGAATTACTAAAACCAGTGGAGAAGTAGAGAGTGTGCCAGGGAAGACTGGTGTCAGAATTGGTAAGAAAGATTGAAGGGTGGAGGCATGTGGGACCTCAACTTCACAGGAATCCATCTTGGACTGATGCTGCTTGATGGTGCTTTGCCTCCTCCCCACATGTGAAGTCAGAGGAGATCAGACATTGGCCCCATGGGCCAGCTCACCCTTCTTACAACAATACCCTAACATGTATACTGCTAAGAGAACTTGTCTGCAGCCATCACTGAACACAGAGACATGTTTAAACAGGCATTGTTTAGAATAAACATGTGCATGTATGAACTGGAACCCTAGTGGCAATATCTTGACAGACCCTGTGTGGAGATTTTATATATATATATATATATTGTTTTGTCATTATGAGAGAATAATGAGTAGTCTGAGGAAATATGTAAAAACATGTACAGCTGAATTCAGATCTACTTCCTTATATTTCTTCGGTTAGAAGTCTGTAAAAACTCAAATGAACAGAAACAATGAAAATAAAATAAAAGCCGTATAAATTGTGTTAAGGTGCTGAGATTATGAGTGAATTTTCTATTCCTGAATGCTGAGTAAAAGGAGTATATTACTTTTGTGATAAAACTTAAAAGTAAGCTTGTGCCTAAAGGCAAATTCTTGAAGAAAACAAAACTCTACATTCTCCGTCTATAAACAGTGTATTACTCTATTTCTGTGTCCTTCAAAGCAAATATACATTTCAATTCAGCTGAAATTTAGAGATCTGAAGAACAGATTTGATGCATTAAACACTAAAGACCGAAGATCAGAAGAGT
>NW_006408521.1:33091297-33136935 GCF_000296735.1 Chrysochloris asiatica | reverse complement strand
CTAATGAGATGGATTGGCCAGGTGGCATCATTGATGGACTCAAGTGTGGCAGCGGTAGTGAGGTTGGCCCAGGACCGGACATTGTTTCGTTCTGCTGTGCATGGGGTCGCTCTGAGTCGGTTCCGACTCGATGGCACCTGACAACAACAACAACCAGGAAGACTTCCCTGACTACATCTGCCTACAGTGATCCCCTGCACTCCAGCCTTGCATTCCAAGCACTAGTGGGTTACCATGCCCACCATGTTTCAGAGACATAGATCATGTCCACCGTGAAATATAAGTACATCTGTCTGGTACAGTTTTTTCTCTGAGAGGTTCTTCATGGTCTATTTGCCTTTCTCAGAAAACCACACATTCCCAGAGGTCTTTATAGATACTCCGCTGTTCTGTAAGACGCTAGACACAGTGGAGTGGAGACCAAATAAACACTTGCTGAAGTAAATAGAGGCTGGAGGTGTGGGTAGTTGCTTTCCATTTGCTCAGCTCTGATTCCTATTTGGAACGAGGTTTACAGATGGGAGCTAACTCTCAGAGAGGTGATCAAGAACTGTAAGAGTGACTATCTGCAGGGAACTAAGAAGTTCACACACCCAGGAGCCATCCTCTGGGAGCACCAAGGCAGCTTGGTTAGAACACCTCAGAGGTCTTAGCTATCCAAAAAAGTCTCAAGAACCAGACCAAGGCCTCCCAATGGGATGAAAGCAGTAACTTCACTGGCACCCTGGCTGAGCTGGAAACAGTGTACTCAGGAAGCACCTATTAGCTAATGACCTGGGAGGAGCCTCTGAACTGTGTGTCTGGATGCACTTAACTCCGTCCAAAGGGGCATAATTGACTCATTTTCATGACATTGAAGGATGAACCATCAGTCAGCATGGCTGCTCATTATTTTTGCTGCTAACTGGGTGGCATAAATGGTTAAGTGCCCAACTACCAATTGTGGTTCAAACCCATCCAGAGGTACCTTGACAGAAAGTCCTAGTGATCTCCTTCTGAAAGATCAGCTGCCTTGACACCCCAGTGGAGCCGTTCTATTCTGCACACATGAGGGGGTCCCGAATAGCAAAGGATTTGATGGCAACTAAAAACAATGATTACAATGACCATATTATTGATTTAAAATCTAGGATGTTTTTAATAAACACAACAAAAATCTGGATGCTTCCCATTCAAAGGCATACAAGGACAATCCCATTTTTATTTCCTTCTATGAATGATCTATGGAGTCCTGGTGTGACATTGTGGGTTAATGCACTGGACTGCGAGGTTGGTTTGAACCACAAGTTGGTGGTTCAAACTCACCAGCCACTCTTTGGAAACCCTATACAGGGTTGCTGTAGGTTGGAACTAACTCCATGGCACTTAACAACCACAACTATGAATGATCTCATTGTTACAAAGACTTGAGGGGAAGTTCACCTCTTAAGAGAACTCCCAACAGGAATTCTCTTACATAATTCTCTTTTATTTAATCTCTTTTCTTTCTGTAAGTTCCTTCTTCCTTTTTTTTCCCCTGGGTCTTTCTACTTTGCCTTAGCGAGAACAAACATTCATATGTCCCCTGCCCCTCTTCCCTCTAGGGGGATCCTAGCGACCTTCACAGCCTCAAATCTCTAGCATCAAAGTAAACCTCTGCTTGATTTTCAGACCTCCCTTTTCAACTTTCCTGTACATCTTCACACAATTATTTCTCATGTGCTTCAAATTCATGAAATTACAATCAGGCCATTATCTTTCCTTATGCCCATGTCTCCTTTAAAAACACCTTGACCAATGACAAAGCCATCTCCTACCCTTTCTAATCATAAAGTCTTCCTCCCTCTCATCCACACTATGTTTTATTAGTCATCAATTAAATTATTTAAAGTCCTAAGCAGGCTGTGAATCTCTCCTCTTCAGGATCTTGCTGTTTCTGGCTTGGATAACTACAGTAGTCTGTAATTGGTTGCCTTTTGTGAAGTCTTTCCCCTACACTACACCCTTCCCATCCTAGGAGTCTGCAATGCCAACAGTAGAATGAATGACTGAACTAAATATAAATCTATTGGCAGCATTCTCTCACAAGAAAAACAGAAACATTTTTACACTTCTAGTACCTACAGGCTATATGCCAGATCCTTCCAAATCTAAACCAGCTATATTAGCTAACTTTAGCCACACCTGCATCAAAGGTTGATGACACCAAATTCCTGGACATTTCCTAACAATGCCAAAGTTTAAAAAGTCTAGGATATTGTACATTCTGTTCATTCTATCAAAAAGATGCAACTTTCTCCCAGTGAACTAACATTTAATCTTTTAAAATAACACAATAGTTTAAATATTCCTTTAAAAGACTATCCCAGTAGCTCAACAAGGCTTTATTGAATTGGAACTCTGTGCCAAACATGTAATTCCCTGTACAGAGTGAATCACACCTTTCTCCACGTTCCCTCATGGCAGAAGCCATGCCTCCATCACAGAACTGATTGTAAAGTGGACCAGTGCCCAACTCTGAAGAACTAGGTACTAAAAGGTTTTCAGTTTCTCTAAAGGAACTCTCATTTTGAGCTGACTCTGTAACTCTTTCATCCTGATGGGATGATTCCTCGATTGTAGTCTGCGGGGTGTCACATATGACCAATGGTTGTCTCATGAACCTAAATGTCTCATGAAGAAAATCTCCTTAAGGGATCTGGCAAGGATAATATATTAGTATATATTCAATGAGTGGCCTAGCCACTGATTCATTCAAAGTGCAAACCCCTAGGTTGGAATCATTGGGTCAATTTCTCTTTCTAGCATTAGATTATTTGCGTTCTCTCTTTTTTATCTGTCTTGCTGAAAGTGAAGAAAACTTGAAGCACTTATTGATGAAGATCAAAGGCTACGATATAGCCTGTAGTAAGGATTGCAATTCAATAAAGAGAAACCAAAAATCCTCACAACTGGACTAATAAGCAACATCATGATAAACAGAGAAAACATTCAAGCTGCTAAGGATTTAATTCTACTTAGATCCACAATGAAAAATGCTGTGAAAACAGTAATCAATAAGTCAAATGACATACTGCATTAGGTAAATCTACCTTCAAAAACCTCTTTAAAATGCTAAGGAAAAAAAAAAAAAAAAGATGTCACTCTGAGGACAAGAATGTGCCTAACCCAAACCATGCTATTTCAATCACCTTATATGCATGTGAAAGTTGGACAATAAATAGGGCAGACCAAGGAAAAATCGATGCATTTGAATTATGGTGATGGCAAAGAATATTAAATGCATCATGGACTACCAGATGAGTCAACAAATCTGTCTTGGAAAGAGTACTGCCAGAATGCTCCTAAGAAGCAAGAATGGTGAGGCTCTGTCTCACTTACTTTGGACATGTTGTCAGGAGGGACCAGTTGCTAGAGAAGGACAAAGTAGAGCTTTGGCAAAGTAGAGGGTCTATGAAAAAGAGGAAGTCCCTCCCTGAGATGGATTGACACAGTGACTCCACCAATGGGCTCAAACACAGCAACAATTGGAGGGTGGCACATGCCCAAGTAGTTTTTTGTTCTCTTTATGTAGATCACTATGAGATGGAACCTATCAAGCACAAAATCAATCTATATATCTATCTGTCTGTCTGTCTGCCCTGTCATCTAGCTCCGTGTTTCCCTCCTTCCATTGCTCCTCTTTTGGTACTTTATCTTTTTATAGAGATACAATCTTTCATCATAAAATATTCTATTTACTACACAAAAATCTTTGGGATCATACCATAGAGTCCTTTTTATTCACAGTAACAAAGCTTAAAGCCAACTTACTTTAACTAGAGCTTTCTTGATGACATTGCCAATATCTTGCCTCCACTCTGGAATGTCAGGATTGTGGTAATCCAGATTAGGAGAGAAAGACAAGAGCTGGGACTGGAAGTATTCTGCAAGGAAAGAGAGTGAGTACATGAGACTGGGAATGGGAACCGAGTAAGAGAGAGACAAGCCAGGGAGCCCCATAATCCTGTGCTTTCAGCTATAATTCCTTCATTGACTAGTTTCTCACCTTCTGAAAAACTATTGGAATTTGGTGATTAGAAATAGAATTGTTCTCCTACTGGTCTGGCTAGTTCTAAATCTTAAATCCTCATTCTCTACAAAGAGTATTATCTGAAATCAAATATAACTATGAAGCTCCCAAAGGAGGAGGTGTTTGCTACTGTGGATGGTATGATGCAGAACTGTCAAAATCCTTACCAAGATGGACTCAGTCGGAAGGCGGCCTTTTATCTTCTCCTTTCCTCCATTCATCTGTCCATTTTACTAAGCTTTTGCTGCTTGAAAGGATTAAAAAGTAGGCTGAAATAGCCACTGCGGTCAGGATGTGAGCAATCTTCTATTTCTTCGTCATGTGATGTGTCCACATGGTTGTCCTCACTTGAGAGAATTTATCAAGTGGAACATTTATAATCTGTGCATTGTTCTGCACACATGATACACTTCAATAACAAATGTTCACTTAACGTTTAGTTGTGGGTTTTTTGTTGTTGTTGTTGCTTTTTCCCCATATGCTTGATCAGGGAGCCTGAGCTTCAAGTTTGTAGAGACGTAGAAATAGGTCCTCACCAGGGGCCAGGTGAAAGAAATGTAGTCTGAATTCAGAGTTTTCACCCCTCAGAATAAGTTTCTAGAGAACCTGGCTATTGTAGCTCTTCCTAGGCACCTGGGGGAGTTTTTGTGAAATGAAGCTAAAGTACAATCAATTCCATTTAAGATAATTTTAATAATTCAGGAGGAGTCTTCATGATAGAGAACTTGACAGAGAACGGTGGCCTGATTTACCGTTTTCTGATTTGCTCCATCTATCTTATGTTCTTGGCCTTATTCTCAAACTTTTACAGTCATTGGTTTTGGAAAGTCCAGCAATCAAGAAAACACATCAGTTTTGTATTGTTTTGAGATGCCATTGAGTCAGTTCTGACTCACAGTGACCCTGTACAAAGTTTCCAAGGAACAACTGACGGGTTTGGACTGCCAACTTTGTAGATAGCTGTCCATTGCTTATCCAATAGTGCCACACCAGGACCCCAGTTACGTGTAGTTCATCTCATGATCTGGTCTGTGCATTCTGAAAGGTCAGTGACCAGGCCTTCTTAAGCTTTTAGAATGACTGGCTGTGTCCTCACCCAAAATGTGTTGTTGAAACCTCCATAGCCCATCAGATGTTGCTTCATCTATAAAGTCTTTCCAGCTTAGAATTTCTAAAGCCTAGGATACGTGTCTCTGACTAATGAGAACCCCAAACAGACTGTGGTTCAGGCACACCAGGAGGGACCAGAAATGCCTGTCTGTAACTTGCTCTCTTAGAACCTCAGTATCTCCATAGGAGCAGGATGGGTTACTTACATAATTTCCCCATGGCCTATAGAATTTACAAGGCTTGTCAGTGTTTGGTGCTGAGGGATGCAGGGTGGGATTGGATAGGCAGGAGGGGCACTTCAGGAAACTTTTCAGGGCTTACCATGAACTGCGATATCTTTTGTGTCCTGGATAAGGGCATTCCCAGCAGCTACCTGGACAGTGATGGTGTTGGATCCCTCTGCAGGGAATGTGAAGGAAATGCTGCTCTCCAGGGTGATGAGGGGCTACAAGTGAGAGACATAAAAACACCCATTTAGTCCTCTGTGCTGCCCATTCATTGTCACACTGTGGTGGGCTACATGATCCTATGAGTCTGGAAGTTATGCCACTGGAATTTCAAATATCAGCAGGGTCACTAATGGTAGGCAGGTTTCAGCAGAGCTTCCAGACTGAAACAGACTAGGAAGAAAGGCCTGGTGATCTGCCTCCAAAAATCAGTCAGTGGAAACTATGAATCCCAACAGAACATTGTCCAATATAATGCTAGAAGACGAACTCACTGGATTGGAAGGCACTCAACATACACAGTGGTTTCAACAATGGATTCAGAAGGCATATGGTCAGAAGGATGGCCCAGGACCAGACAATACTTCCTTCTGATGTGCATGCATCACCAGCAGTGAGAGCCAACTTGAAGAAAACTCAGAATAGTAAGTCTCTGTGAGGTACCAGATTTCCTTCCTTTCCTATAAACCTCAGGCTCCCAAAAATCTACACAGCATTTACATACTCCCCAGAGATCTTAACTTGAAACAATAAAAATAAAATAAAATAACTTTATACAGCTTCCTAAAACTGTGATTATACCCAGTATTCAGTGAGAATTTTAATATAACTGAAAAGCACTGTAAAATATTAGCCATGAGAGATCAAGAGAAGACTAGGTACCCTGGATTTTGTAAACGCTCCTGGTAGCACTCCTGAGGTGGAGCAGCTTTTGTCATCTGTTCCTGGTGGCCTTGGGGGTAGATCATTTCTCTTCTACACTAATATTACATATCACTTATGTTTTCATCCAGTATTCAATTGGACTGTGTTCCATTGGAAAGTGGTCCTATTTTATTAATTTCTGTCTCACTCACCTGTGGCACACTGCCTTGAATATATCAGAAAATATATTTAAGTTGGATGCACAGTCATATTCCTAACTTTTTGTTTTATTAGAGCTGTGTTTTCCATCAAAAGGCAATTTTAACTTTTTTTTTCTGAAAAAGTAGGAAAATATATAAGCATCTGTGATCCTTTAAAAATCTCTTTTCATTTCCTTCTTTCTGATCACTGTAACAGATACGGGGAACTCACATAATTATTCCCTTCCTGGGAATCAGGGTCTTTCTAAAAGCAGGTACTTATCAGAGAGAAGATGGTGTACACATCCTGATATTGAAGAGGCAGTACCCAGGGGTCATCTTAAGGCCCCTGCTCTCTCAAGTTCTCTGTGGTTGGGAAGTTAAGACATAACAAGATGAGGTTGATGTAAGGCATTGGTCATAAAAAGATGTTACAAATATAAATGAGCAGACACTTTCTCCCCTGGGTATCAGGATAACTAAAGGAAGAGAGACTAATGACTTGGCCAACTAGGGGCTTCACAGAGCTGCCTAGCTGGGAGTGGGTACAGCCTAATACCCTGCCTGTGGACTCTCATCTGGGCATGGGCCTGGGGCAAGGCACAGAACCCTGCGAAGGCTCAGGGGGGCTGCTTCCAGAGTTCTCATGATGATAAAACTGGAATTTTTTCTAACTCAGGATTTGCAACTAGGCCTCTGATAAAATAATCTGATTTCTTCTGCTTTAAAATTCCATGGCTCTCTTTTATGACACATTTGCTAAGAAGACCTTTTTAAAATGTTTAAAATGCAAAGATGTCACTTTGAGTACTAAGGCATGCCTGATCCAAGCCATGATATTTTCAATTGCCTCATATGTGTGTGAAAGCTGGACAATAAATTAAGGAAGACTGTAGAAGAATTGATGCCTGGGAGTTATGGTGTTGGTGAAAAATATTAAATATAGCATGGGATGGTAGAAGAACAAACCAATCTATCTTAGAAGTAGGATAGCCAGAACGTTCCAGAGAGGAGAAGATGGTGAAACTGTGTCTCATGTAATTTGAACACGCTATCAGGAAGGACTAATCCCTATAGAAAGACATCATGCATGACAGAGGGTCAGTAAAGAAGCCTCTCAATGAGCTGCATGGATACAGTGGAAGTACTAATGGACTCAAACACAGCAGTGATTCAGGATGGCACAGAACCATTGTGTTCTGTTGTACACGGTGTTGCTAAAATTGGGAGCTGGCTTGACGGCACCTAACAACAACATTTTATGGCCACGAGGATGGCTGGAGTTGGGTAAAATTGAAGATATTGCAATAAGTCTCTAGCACCCTTTTTTCTCTGTTTGCTAGATGAAAAAAGAGAAAGAGCTATGCCCCATCTCCTCACTAAGAGCTCTTAACTAAGAGCAAACCCGAGGGTTCATGTCTCCTTCCCCATACATATGGTTCTGTGATAATACCCACAAGAGTGAGGCCTTGTCCATTGGACAGTACATGAGGGGAAAAGAAATTCTGTCATGTACATCAATTCCAACGGGTCAACAGTGGCTGTTTCCAGTTCTGTACTGAGAAGGAATCTGAATTCAAGCTGAGTTCTGCATTGCAACATCTGCCAAGGAACCAGGGAGTAACAATATGCGTGGCAGAAGAGTTGTTATCTCTACTATAAAAAGACCTGACTTGAACTTGGCTCCACTATTATTTAATGAGTGATGGTGGACAAAGTGTGATCTCATTTTGGATGTGCCTCAATTTCTTTATCTTCCAAATGAAGGGTTTAGGTTAAAAGATCAGTAATTAGAATTCTATGTGGTTAATGAATGGCTTTCAGCTAACTTTTAGGTTCCTACTGGTCAGTCCATTAGGCCATATTTCTCAGGAGACTTTTAATTGGTGTATCAAGTCCGTTTTATTCTTTGATAGGAAAGTGAAATTCCTCTACACACCCAGCATATTGACCAAAATAAACTTTAAAATGACAATACTAACAATTGCTGAGGATACAGAGCGACTGGGACTCAGACATATTCAGTGAGAATATAAAATGGTACCATTTTAGCAAAAGTTCTTACAATTTCTTGTAAAATGAAATTACATTAACTTATGACTCAGCATTTCTAATCTTAGGAGTTTGCTAAAGATAAAAGAAAGTGTGTACATACACACATATACACACACAACTGTTCACAGCAACTTATTCGTGACAGCTGAAAATTGGAAACAGTTCAGGAATTCATCAATAGGAAAACTGAAGAAACAAACTATCGTACAATTATACAATGAAAATACTAGTCAGCAATATATACGAGTAAATGTCTTGGTGTGGCGCTGTGGTCTAATGTGGCAGACTACAAAGTCATTTGAACAGCAAGGTCGGCGGTTCAAGCTCACCAGCCACTCCTCAGAAACCCTATACAGGGTCGCTATGAGTCGGAACTGACTTGACAACACTTCACAACAACAACACTGATATCCACAACAGTATTTATTCATATACATTGCTGTACATAGGGATTTTAAAACTATGAGAAGGGAAAGAAGCTTTACACAAAAGAATTCATACTTACGATTACATTTTTATGAAATTTTCAAATAGTAAGTCTAATCTGTGGTGTAAAAAAAAATAGAACATTGGTTGCTTCCGGGGATTTCGGCAAGGGATTTACTGAGATGGTACTAGAGAGAACTTTTGGGTGCTATAGTCTATTCACTATAAAAATACTGTTTTTATAGGAGTTTGGGTTACACAGGTATATGTATTTGTCAAATCCCAGCAAATACATTACATTTTTGAATTTCATAGTTGATACACTTTATATCCCTTAAAAAAGAAACTATAAGTATTTTAATCTAGTTTATGATTTGTAAGCCAGAACATTTAGTACAATGTTTATAACGATCTAAAATGTACTTTTGAAAGGAATAAAATAATTAAGTTAGTCTTTTGAAAGGAATAAAATAATTAAATTAGGTAAAGGGATACACATGTGATGAAACAAGCACAGTAAATGTTAGTGGTCGACTCGAAGTGGTGGGCATATGAAGCTTCACTGTAAAACTTGTTAATCTTTAGTGTAAATTCGAAGTTTTTCATAATAAAATATTTGGAGAAAAACAAAATCAGAAAATGAACAATCAAGACCCTGTTTTTCCTCTGGACTCCCTGAATGTTTCTCTCTGACAATAACTAGCCTACAGCACCTTTTTCTTCAATTTGTTGCTCTCTGTGTTCTCTCATCTCTTCGGACTTTTCACCATCAGGCAATCACTCTAGTCACAATTGATGGTGACTCTCTTAAGGGAACTTTCACTAATTCTGTCATTTCCTTTAGTTCGCAATATTCTGCTTAGCCTCCTCTTTCCCCACACATTCTCCTCCTAAGAATTGGGTGGTTGATGTGGTGCCTACCAATAGCGTCTCTATAGAGAAAGGAGTGAAAATCCTCCTGTCCCTGCAGATAAGGACCATCTTTCATATGATGACTTCCTAGGAGGCCCAGGGGTTCAGTCTGGTCCAGGACTGCAGGACAAGAGGAATGCCTTCTACAATGGAAGGAAGTATGCCACCCACCAGTCAGCCAGGGCACCAAGCAATAGAAAACATGCTTCCTGAGTGGGACCACAGGGAGTCCAGCTTGGAGGCACAGAGTTGATGGTGAGGGAAATAAAGGTGCTAACTTTGTTTTCATTTTTCATCAGCTGTTATGGAATCATGTACGATTTCTCTGTCCTCACAAAACTGGAACACTTGACAAGATTCTGGAATGCGTCAACCACCAATGCCTGGTGCCCGATGTGACATTAAAACCAGGATAAGGTTCATTTACTCAAATCTATTAGAAAAGCAGATTCATTTATTAAGGCAGGCCTCTGTTAATCCCAGCAAATTGGCCTTTCAGAGTCCTTCAAATCCAATAGGCAGCCAAGGCACTCTTCTGCCTCTGTGTTTTGTCCAAGCTGCAGGGCCAGCCCCACAGCAAAACCCACCAGAATGCTAGTTCATCCTCTGCAGAGCGTGTGGACTGCCTCCCTCCCCACTGAGAATCCCTCATGTGCGACAGTTCACATATTATCCACTGCGCCCAGCAGGAAAATGACAAACCTCTGAGTCACTATTTAGTTATGAGATTTCCACTTGACTAATGGAATAGGGAGCTGCAGAGAAACCTCGGGATGCACTTTCCCTGACGCAGCAAGCCAGGTTAATGCTGGATATGGTCACAATCTCCCTAATGTTAACAGTATACCCTGATAAAAGCTGCCATTTCCAAATTGGACAGATCATACAATCACTATGCTTGCCTCACTTCAAATTTTCAGCAGATTGCCTGTGAAAACTGCTTATCATATGAAGTGGAAAACACAAAATAGAGACTAGTGCATATACTATGTTTAGAGCTAAGTTTAAAAAAAAAAAAAATGTTTTAAATTTTCCAAAAAAGCCGGAAAGAAATAAAGCAAAATAGTATCCATAGTTGTGTTAGGACTCTGGAATTAATGTGAAAATTCAGAGTTAGATTTAAAAATGAATACTGAAGGATACAAGTTCACACACATCTACCCAATTTAAAGGGGTCTTAAGTAGCAGATTTGTCTAATGTACTATGTCCTTGGATTTCTTGCTTTGCTGCTTCAATGAGTGTTGATTGTAGAGACAAGTAAATGAAGTCTTTGACAACTTCAATATTTTCTCCATTTACCATAATGTTATTTATTACTCTAGTTGTGAGAGGTTTTGTGTATTTACATTGCGGCGCAATCCATACTGAAAGCTGTGGTCTTTGATCTTCATCAATAAGTATTTCAATCCTCTTCAATTCCAGTAAGCAAGGTTGTGTCATCTACATTTCACAGGTTATTAATAAGTCTTCCTCTAATCCTAATGCCACATTTTTCTTCATATGATCCATCTTCTCAGATTATTTACTTGGCATACAGATTGAATAAATATGGTGAACGAATACAACCCTGGCCCACACCTTTACTCATTTTAAACCATTCATTATCCCCTTGTTCTGTTTTCAGAACAGCCTCTTGGTCTATGTACAGGTTCATCATGAACACAATCAAGTGTTCTGGAATATCCATTCTTTGAAATATTATCCAGAACTTGTCCTGATCCACAGAGTCAAAAGCCTTTGCATAGTCAATAAAGCACAGGTAACCATCTTTCTAGCATTTTCTGCTTTTAGTAAAGCTCTATTTGATGTCAGCAATTATATCCCTCATTCCATGTCCTCTTCTAAATCTGGCTTGGATTTCGGCAGTTCCCTGTTGATGTACTGTTACAGCCACTTTTGAACTACCTTCAGCTAAATTTTATTTGCATGTGATAGCCATGAAATTATTTGATAATTTCCACATTCATTGGGTCACCTTTTTTTAGAATGGGCACAAATATGGATCTCTTGGCCAGTGTTTCCCAAATCTGGGAATAGATGAGCGAACACTTCAGTGCTGCTTTAGTTTATTGGAAGACTTTAGTTTGTATTCTGTCGATTCCTGGAGGCTTGTTCTTTGACAATGCTTTCAGTGAAGGTTGGGCTTCTTCCTTCAGTACTGCTGGCTATAGATCATATACTACCTCTTGAAATGGCTGAATATCAATTTTTTGTTGTTGTTGTTACAGTGACTGTGTATTCCTTTCATCATCTTTTGATGCTTTCTACATCCTTTCATATTTTGCCCATAGAATCCTTCAAAACTGCAAGTCAAGGATTGAATTTTTCTTCAGTTCTTTCAGCTTAAAAAATGCTGAGTCTGTTCTTATTCCCTTTTGGTTTTCTAAATCCAGATCTTTGCACATTTCCTTACAATATTTGGTTTTGTCTTAAGCTTCCCTTTGGAAATTTTCTGTTTAGCTCTTTTACTTCCTCATTTCTTCCAGCCACTTTAATTTCACTACAATTAAGAACAAGTTTCAGAGTCTCTTCTGACATCCATTTTGGTCTTTCTTTCTTTCCTGTCTTTTAAGTGATCTTTTGCTATCTTCCTCAATGATGTTCTTGATGGCATCTCACAACTCCTCTGGTCTTCAGTCATTAGTGTCCAATGCATCAAATCTATTCTTGATATGACTTCTAAATATAGGGTGGGATATGTTCAAGGTTACATTTTGCCTCTTGTGGACTTGTTTTCATTTTCTTCAGCTTCAGCCAGCACTTGTGCATGAGTAATTGATGGTGCGTTCCACAGTTGACCCTGATCTTGTTTAGGCTGATGATATTGGGATTTTCCACAATCTTCTCACAGATGTAGTCAATTTAATTCCTGTGTATTCCATTTGGTGGGTTCCATGTATATAGTCACTTTTTATGTTGTTCTAGAAAGGTTTTTGCAATGAATAAAATTATTGGTACAGCAAAATTCTATCATGCTATCTCCAGCATCACTGGACCAATAAACAACATTCTTGTCAACAGAGAAAAGACTGAAGTTGTCAAGAACTTCAGTTTTCTTGCATCAACTATCAACAGTCACGGAAGCAGCAGTCAAGAAATGAAATGACATACTGAGTTAGGCAAATCTGCTGCACATACTCAAGTTAGGCAAATTGAAGCTGTTGAAGAGTAAAGATGTCAGCTTGAAGACTAATGTGCACCTGACCCAAGCCATGGTATTTTCAGTAACCTCATATGCACATGAAAGCTGGGCAGTGAATAAGGAAGATCGTAGAAGAATTGATGCATTTGAGTTATGGTGTTGGAGGAGAATATTGAAAGTGCCATGGGCTGCCAATAGATCTGTTTTGGAAGAAGTGAAGCCAGAGTGCTCATCGGAGGCCAAGATGGTCAAACTTTGTCTCTCATACTTTGGACACATTGTCAGGAGGGACCAGTTACTGGAGAAGGGTATCATGTTTGGTAAGGTGGAGGGTCAGAGAAAAAGAGGAAGACCCCCAATGAGATGGATTGGCCAAGTGGCAGCATCAATGGACTCAAGCATGGCAACAGTAGTGAGGTTGGCCCAGGATCAGGCAGTGTTTCGTTCTGCTGTGTATAAGGTCGCTATGGGTCGGTACCGACTCGATGGCACCTAACAACAACAACATCTCCAGAATCATTTTTATCACCAACATCAAATTTTCCAACTACTGAACTTTCCTCTTTGTTTCCAACCATTGCATTCAATCACCAGCAATTATCAATACATCTTGATTACATGCTTGATAAATTTCAGAGTGAAGAAGTTGGTAAAATTCTTCAATTTCCTCATCTCTGGCTTCAGTGGCTGGTGCATAAATTTGAGTATTAGTTAAGGAGCTCCGGTAGCGTAGTGGTCATGAATCACCTGCTAACCTCAAGGTTAGCAGTTGAAAACTACCAGCGGTTCCAAGGGATGCTCCCATAAAGATTTACAGCCTGGAAAACCCTATGCAGGTGTGGAACTGACCCCATGGCGTACCACCACAGTATTAACTGCTCTTCCTTGTAGTCATATGGCTCTTATGTAGTTTAAGATAGATCTTGAAATGTTCTTTTTGAACATGAATGTGAGACCATTGACTTTCTATTTGTTGTTCCCAGTATAGTACACCATATGACAGTCTGATTCAAAATGGTCAATACTAGTCAATCTCAGCTCACTAATGCTTAATATATTGATCTCTATGTGATCCATGTCATTTTGGACAACTTCCAATTTTCCTAGATTCATACTTCACACATTCCTTGCTGTGATTATTAATGGTTACTTTCAGCTGTTTCTTCTCATTTTGAGTTGTGTACCATCAACAAATGAAGGTTCATTCATGTCATCATGGTCAACTGTACTTTGAGGTAATATCGCTTCCCAAGTTGTATTTCTGAGTTTCTCCCAACCTGAGGGACTCATGTTCAGGCCCTATATATGACAATATTCTGGTGCTACTGATAACGTCTTCATCTTCTGACACTAGATCTGACAATGTTCTACTGCTCTTCATAAGGTTTTCAGGGGCTAAACATTCTAAAGTAGTCTGTCCCTCCTTCTTCTTGTCTGTCTTAGTCTGGAAGTTCTGCTGAAACCTGTCCACCAGAGGTGGCCCTGCAGGTATTTAACATACCGGTGCCACAGCTTCCAGCATCACAGCAACACTTAAGCCAATGCAGTACCAGAAACTACAGACGAGAAGTAGGGCTACAAAGAAGAGCCAATTAATTCTAATTGAAAGGTTGATTTCATTCAACTATCTGGATGAATTTGTTTCATTTACTTAGTCCTAAAACCTACACACACACATATATACCAACACTACTTCCCAAGGTTATCAGCAGAAGTGTTTCCTTTGTAAAATGGAATCATATCTCCTTTACCAGTAATGTTCTGAAGATGAAATGAACTCGTCTAAATGAAGAACCTGGTGCAAAGACAGTACTAGGAATAAGTGATCAAAATTAGCAATACACAGAAGTTGCTCTGCCCTCTCCTTTTACGTGTCAGTTTTCCAGGCAAATGAAACCAAACATAAAATCAGAGCATTCACCATGACACCCAAAATCATCTACTCATTTGCCAGTCAAATATGAAGAAGCTTCAAAAAGCTCATGGGAAATTGGAACTACAAAATAATGGAATTTTAACTTGAACTTTTTTAAGTCCCCCAGTATACCTTGTTGTTGTTAGGTGCCCTGGAGTTGGTTCTGATTCAGAGCCACCCGGTATAGCATTTCCAAGGAGTTGCTGGTGGGTTTCAACTGCCAACCTCATGGTTAGTAGTCCAATGCTTATCCTTTAGCACCACACGAGGACTCCTGGTATATCTGTTGTTAAGTGCCGTCCAGTCAGTATTGACGCATAGCAACCCTGTATAGGGTTTCAAACCTGGTGAGTTTGAACTGCTTACCTTGAGGTTCAAACCAACCTTGCAGTCTAGTGTTTACCCTACAGTGCCACACCAGAACTCTTTGTATATGTAGTAACTGAAAAAATCCAAGATTACAACAAAATATGGAACAAATTCATAGAACAAAGAAAAGTGTAGAATAAAGATTAGAGGACAAGGAACCCCTAGATTTGTGTGTTTTATCATAATACTCTTTCTCCTTGGTGAATAACTGAACTTTATTAAAATAATGAACTAAGCAGATTGAGAACCAAGTATGTTGGTCCATATCTTCCCTAAGTTTCCCTATCGCCAGCATAAAGGAGCTGATGGTGCAGTGATTTTATGTCTTCAGCTGCTATCATAAAGGCCAGCAGTTCAAACCTACCAACTTCTGTACAGAAGAAAGATTTGGCACTCTACTTCAGCAAAGAGTTATAGCCTTGGAAACTCTATGGGATAGTTTGGCCCAGTTCTAACAGAGTCCTATAGAGTCAGGATTGACTTGATGTCAGTGGATTTTGGGGGGTGGGTATTTCCTGCCCCGCTTCCCGCTATGTCCCTTTCACCAACCAATCAGTAAGCTCCGAACCTTGGTGCTATTGCCGAACCACCAGAAATAGGTAAGGGTGCCCAGTTGACTGGGCCACACGACTGCACTGATGTTGACCTCCTTATTTCTTATAGCGACAAATGGAATTCGGAGATGAACATGCTCCACGGGACCTATGGGGACAGAATAACAACGTCAGTGTTTATATTCCTGGAATGAGCCGTCAAACATTATCACAGTCTCAGATTCCCAATGTCTGTTATAATCACCTGTAATAAATCAAGGGTAATAGACTTGCAAATGTTGGGAGGGGGGAGGTGTGTGTGTGTGTGTGTGTGTGTGTGTGTGTGTGTGTGTGTGTACTTGAATTAAGCTGTGTGTTTAATCGGGAACTCAGATCAGGCTTCACCTTTATGAGTGACATCAGAATTCAATTTGCGTCTGATGAACCCAACCAAGACTGTTTATGAAGCTCCATTCCAAGAACAAAGTGAGTTGACTAGACACTTAGCCAAGACATGGGAAGATAAACAGCAGTTTATTTCCTTTCTGATGATTAGCCTGTATTGTGATTTGGGGTCAACACATTGTATGGCGTGCTCGTCCATTATCCTCAATTCTTAATTGGTTTTCATCTTCTTCAACAAATGGCCATTGTGTCTTGTCATCTACAGAACATGGGGGGGTGTCATTCAGAAGCCAGAAAGGCTGTTTCCCAAAATGGAAAAGCACATCTCCCCAAATTGGAAGAGAAACAAATGCAAAGTTCCAAATACTAAGAAAGCCGTTTGGGAAAGGGTGACCACATTTCATCTTTTAAAACCAGTATAAGCCAGCACTATGTTCTAAACTAGCAGGTAAGAGACCATGCACATGTGTACCCCATACAGAATACACAGAATACATGAGGCTTTTACTTCATTACCAGAATAAAATGAGAAGAGGAAAATACTGATGGGGAAAAGCTTGTGTATTGTAATTGTTGTTAAATGCAGTTGAATCGGTTCTGAACCATAATGATCCTTCATAGGGTTTCTGAGGAGCAGGTGGTGCGTTTGAACTGCTGGCCTTGTGGTTCTCAGTCCAGTGCTGATGCTATAGCACCATACCATTTCTTCATTTATCAGGATATTATTGAATGGTTCCGTGGTGAAGATTTTAGACATTGGCACTCATATTTTTTTTTTTTTAACTCTGTGAGATTTCTTTTTAACCTTCGTCTTCTTTTCCCTTTTCCCTCCCCTCACACCTTCCTGCTCTTTTCCTTTTTATCCTTGCTTTTCCCCTCCATTCCACCTTTCCTTATAGCCTTCCTTCTTAAGTAAATCCAAATAAAATACTTTATCTCTTCACACTCTATAAAACACATCTTCCTGATTTTCACCAATTTGTTTTGATGAGTGAAGGTGACTGAGGAGACTTCTCCATGAAGCTAAGCTCTAAATAAGACATGGGAAGATGTCTAAACAGACATCTCTTTTGCCTCAAGTTCTTCTCTTGGGTAGAACACTTTTTAGGATACTGTTATTGTTGTAAGGTACCATCGAGTCAGTTCTGACTCAGAGTAAGCCAATATGGGGTTTCCAAGGAGTAGCTGGTGAGTTTGAATCGCCAACCATGTGGTTAGCAGTCCAGTGCTTATCCAACAGCCCCACACCAGGACAATAGCCTTTACTATTTGCATCCTTGGTCATTTCCGAGAGAGTTCAATTTAAAGATAAGAACATAGATGGATCCCTTCCATGCCAACGTCCCATCCTTTTCTTTTATAGACTTTCAATCCCAAACAGACTATTATCCTGTCTTAAAAATGAGACAACAGTTGTTCTGACTTTCTAAGACTCATGAGAATATATGAAAATGCTGTGACATGGTAAAAGTATGATAGAATCAGAGATCACTGTTGGTAGTTGCTGTCGAGTCAAGCCAACTCTTAGCGACCCTAAGCACAACAGAAAGAAACACTGCCCCGTCCTGGGTTGTTATGCTTAAGCCCATTGCTGCTGCCATTTGTCAGTCCATATCACTGGGGGAGTCTCCTCTTGGTAAAGTGACCCTTCACTTTACCAAGCATGATGTTCTTTCTTCAGGGACTGGTTCCTCCTGATAACACACCTGTAGCATGAGAGATGAAGTCTTGTCATCCTGGCCTCCAAGGAGCATTCTGGCTGCACTTCTTCCAACACAGATTGGTTTGTTCTTAAGGCAGTCCATGGCACTTTTAATATTCTTTTCTAACACCATAACTCAAATGAATAAATTCTTCTATGGTCTTATTTATTGTCCAATTTCACACGCATATAAGGCTACTGAAAGCACCGTGACTTCAGGCAGCACACCAGAGTCTTCCAACTGACATCTTTGCTCTTGAATACTTTACAGAAATTTTGTGTGGCAAATTTGTCTAATGCAATACGTCTTTTGATTTCTTGGCTGTGCTTCCATGAGTGCTGATAGGGGGTCCAAGCAAAATGAACTCTTTGACAACTTCAATCTTTTCTCCATTCATCATGATATTAGTTAATTAATGGTCCAGTGGTAAGGATTTTAGACATTCACACTATTTATATCATTGTTTCTGTCTGCTTTCAGGTAAAAGTTCCTTTAAGGCCAATGGACATTTTTCTGAGTTCTCATTTAACAAATTCCATGCCATTGCTAATTTTATAATGGGGAAAGAAGGTTTTTTTTTTGAGAAAGGGTCTGCTCTTTGGGTGGGGATACCGGACAGATCTAAGGAGCTCTTGTAGCGTAGTGAATTACGAACTGAGCTGCTAACCACAAGGTCAGCAGTTCGAATCTACTAGCCGCTCTGCAGGAGAAAGATGCGGTGTTCTGCTCCCATAATGATTTACAGGCTTGAAAACCCTATATAGGGCCGCTATGAGTTAGAACTGACTCCACGGTATTCCACCACCAGCCAGATCCACTTAGTCTGGTCCAAACTGTACTTTTTAAAATATTCAACAAGTGCTCAAGAATCTATGTATGGATTGCCGAAAATGATTCTTGTCTCTACAGCCCTCTGACCTGGTCCCAGACATGATACTTCAAGATTGTTTTCCAGCATACAATTTCAAATTTGTCACTGAGATGTACATTTGGGAGTAAGTTCAATGATTTTAAATAGGGAAGTCAGTTAAATTATTTTTGCATGGTTTACCCACTTGGCTGCTTGAAAGAGTAAAAGAGCACACGGTGAGAGAAAACAGAATACATTTATTGCTGTTTTTACTGATTTTTATTACTTTTTCTCTTTATTGCCTGTGTTTTACTGATTCAATGGGAAGAATGTAGACCCTGGGAAGGGCTCCCTGGCTAGATGAGGCCCTAGGAGGGTGATGAGGAGCTTCACTTCTTCAGATGACACCTCAGAGCCGTTCCCTAATGCCCACAGACTGTCCTCTCCATTTGCCCCCCTACTAAAAGGGGCCCCTTTTAGCCTCAAAAGGGGTATTGAGGGTGTAGTAGGCTATGTGTGGGCTGTTAACTGTAAGGTCGGCGGCCCAAAGCCACCAACCACTCTGTGGGAGAAAGATGAGGGGGCCTGCCGCTGTAAAGACTGCAGTCTGGGAAACCCTTAGAAAGCAGATCTGTGCCATCTTAGAGGGTAGCTATGAGTTGGAATCAACTCGATGGCAGTGAAATTCATCCCCCAAATCTCTCCTCCAAAAGGCATAAAACCCATCCCCCATGTCCGCTCAGAGAAATCCTAATTTTTCGACTTAACGATACAGACTTGACTTGTGGCCCTGGGAATTCTCCTTTGTTTTATGTTACTCTGGGACGTTGGCTGAACCAGGGCTACCATCGTCACGTACTTTGTTGCCCCACAAGAGAAATGGAGGTCTCCTCTTCCTAAACTAATGCCAAGCACAAATGGGACACAGCTTTCCTGAGGAAGGCCATCTGTGAACAGAGGCATATTTATTTCAGGGTCTGCAGAAGCAGGTTTGGAAGAATGGTATGTGGCAGCTTTTGAGGGCAAAGACCCAGAGCCAGAGTTCTCAGCTAGCTTCAGCCTGGAGACAAACTATGAGAAAGGAAAATGAGAGGGGTTTAGACCAGAAGACAGCAAACTCCTGAAATCTTCACTGTCCAACAGAGCCCCTTCTGATACAAATCTAATAATCTGTGCGAGATTGCTTATTATGGGCAGCTAACAACTACTTTTGTTAGCTAATGGCCCAAGGTGAGGCCAAGAGCAGTTTCCCACTATCATAACTGTCTGGTAAATGCAGCCATGATTGATTTGGAGGGAATTATGAGCACGATAAAAGTTTCAAGGAACATTTCCTCCTTCATGCACATAATCCTCAGTATAAACCAGTTCCTCTGTTGTGTTATTTTATAAATATATATATATTGTCACTAAGACACATTGGTCTTCATGCCTTGCAGTTGGCAGAAGCAGGGGCATGTTCTTGGAACAGGAGAAAGTAAAGTTCCTTTTCTTTCACTGTCTTCATTTTCAAATGCAGCAGAAATGTCAGAGAATAAGCTCACAGGAAGTATTTAGCAATCATTACTGTAATTGGTAATAGTCATCACGTGGACAAGCTTATGCTAAGCCGCATTGTAAGCGCGGTTCAGGAATGAGTCAGTACAGCAGACCTGAAAGGTCTATAGGCAAGGTTGGCCTCTGGCTGGTGGCTGAGAACTTGGCCCTCAGTGTTGCCTGTCAACAGTTAACTGAAGGGCTAACAGATAAAGTTGATTCACTGGGGCTAGATGGTTTGTACAGATTCTAAAGATTCCTTCCGGGAACCATTCTAAATTATGGTACATGCTACGCAGAGGATACCCATGTGATTAGTACAGATTCTAAGGGTCCCTTCCAGGAACATTATAAGTTATGGTACATGCCAAGCAGAGGATGCCTATGTGACCAGCTTCTAATAAAACAGACAAACAGAACAACAAAAACATGGACACTGTTGAGTCTCAAATGTACTACCCTGGTAGACAACATTTCATATGTGTCTTTACAATCTGGTGCTGGAGTAATTCAGCATGTCCTGTGTGGCTTCATGGGAAAGGACTCTAAGAGGCTTGTGTCTGGTTTCCTCTAGACTTCAAAGTCCATGTGCCTTTTTCCTTTGCTGATCTTGCGCTGAACCTTTATGCTATTGCATTCGTCATGAGTACAGATGTATTCTCCGACCTATGAGTCGGTGAATCTCTGAACCCAGTAGTTCACCAAACCTAGGAGTGGTCTTCGAGACCACTGACATGCACACACATTAACCAGTTCAATCCTCACAGCATCTCTGGAAGCAAAAATAGTAAAATGAGGAATCAGAGATTTGCAAACCTGAAGAAAGTTGACCACTATTAAACATTTAGCAAAGTGTATGTTCAGAATTCAAACGCATGTCTACATTGCTCTAAACCCTGTACTCATGAACACCTTGCCCAGTGCCCATGCGGGTGCCTGACTGGACTGCTGGCACTGAATGATTTTAATGGATGCGGTGCTGTAATCACCCACCTACAGCAGCACTCCCCTCCCTGCACCTGAATGTAAACTCAACAAGGACAAACCATGGCTGCAGTATTGTTTCTCTGATGCTTACCTTGCCCATACTAAGAGCTCAACAAATGTTTTTGAATAAATGAGTGAATAGATAAGCTCTAGATGTCTTAATTATGTTTTCTATTTATTGTTTCAAAGCCCTGAAAGACAAGGTTGCAGCCAGAATTGAGCCATTTTGTAACTGGAGTTCAGAAAGAGCCAGATGAAAGAAAAGTAAGCGATCTCTTGGTCGGTAGCCTGCACAAATGACGTATATAGTCCAGGATTCCCCCATGCATGTCCCCTACTGCCATTGATTCTCACACCACTGCATGCCCAGAGAGCTAGGAGATGCTTACTGTTTGCAGGGACCTCTTCCATGGGGAGCTGATGTCACTGAGTTATCTACAGGGCATCTGCTCCTTGTATTCACTTCTGTTGTTGTTATGAAGTGACTCATAATGAACCTGTACAGTGCTACCCCATGAGTTAGGACTTAAGCCTTTTCAAAAATGGATCATTTTCACCCGAAAGCCATTATGGGGACTCCTGGTGTGGTACGGAAGGATAAGCACTGGACTGTGAACCATAAAGTTGGCAGTTCAAACTTACCAGTTGCTCTTTGGAAACCCTATACAGGGTCACTAAGATTCAAAACCAACCAGACAGCACTCAACAACAACAACAACAACAAGTAAGACCCAGAGAAGTCCTTAGACCCTTGAGTGTCACTCACAGAGGGGTATTCTAATTCAGTGCTGTTAAGTCGTTCCCTACTCATGGCACCTGCATGCAAAATGCACTGAAATGCTGAGTGACTGTTGTCAGTCTCAGGATTGGGTGCACACTAGGCCACTATGATACATATACAGAATTTACACTGGCTAATTTTCAGACATAGATAATCAGGATTTTCTTTCTAGTCTGTCTCAGTCTGGAAGCTCCACTGAAATCTATTCAACAGCCTAGTAACAATCAAACTTCCAGTGAGAGACAAGTAGTCGTTGTGTATAAGGTATATTGGCAGAGAATCAAATCTAAGTGCCCAAATATGTAAGGCAAGAATTCTACTATGACCTACCAGTGTCCTCAGTAGAGGTGTAGGAACCCACTATTAGCCCCAGAATCAGGATTTCTTGATCCAACATCCAAAACCCACTACAACCTACTGCCATTGAGGAGATTCCAATTCCTAGCAACCATACACAGGGTTTCTGAAACTGTAAATCTTTACAGAAGCACACAGTATCATCTTACTCCGGTGGAACAGCTGGTGGGTTTGAATGCTGATCTTGTGGTTATCAGCCCAGCACCTGACACACAGCGCATATTTGCTTCCATTTAAATGAATCAAGTCCCAGATAGCAAATATAAAAAAATGCATCCAGTATAATCAAAATATTTCTGAGCATCAGCTGTTGTTCTGGTTTGTGCCAAGCAACAACCAATCACTGAAATAGATTCCACGGCAAAATATATATATACGAAAAATAATAATGGAGATTTTAGAATTGTTGCTAGCAGAAATGAACTGGCCATAACATGGAATATAAGATTTGAGTTCTTTTGTGTGCTTAGTTCTACATTTTCAAAATCTAAACATGTGTTTCTTTAATTCTTCTCTTTTTCTTCCAGCAGAGAGAACAGTTTCCTTTGATTTGTGTTGCCTTCACTCATAATGGTTAGAAAATTAGCCTGAGGCCATTACCAGATGGGGTTCCACTTCTTGTATTTTCAGGAGTCTCTTCAGCAAAGGGAAGGGACTTTCATGACTATCTGTCTGCACGTGCACACTGATGATAACAGAGCAGAGTGAAGCTGAAAGGGAGGGGGCAGTGGGATGGTGTTATCCAAACTTCCAAAATAATCAACTGACTTCAGGATTGTGAACTTTGAAATGCAGATGAGTTTTCTGACAAGTATCATTAACACAGTGGGGCACAGTGGTAGTTTCTGGACCCATCAGCTCTGCTGACTTCCAGGATGGACAGGAGTTGCCACTTGAAATGAAAGTAAGAAAGAGGCTGCCTTGCTCTACTTACAAACCACGTGCAGGAAGAGGACGGCTGTGTCTGAGCCCAGGCTGTTCTCGGCATAGGCTGTCACCTGGAAAATTCCTGCACTCTTGTACACGTGCTTGATGCCATCCTCGATGGGGCTGAAGTTAGCATAGGACACAGCAATCCCATCCCCAAAGTCAAGCTGGATGTTTGTCCTTTGGATGTCACCCTGCAAGGGGGAAGAACAGTTGGTGGGGCTCATTCAGATGGTCCAGATAGGCTCCCATTTGAGGTTTCCTCCTGTAGCTCCCACATTGCCCCCTAGGAACCCGCACTCTCATCCAGAGGGCTAAACGCCCTCATCACATTCAGCAACCTCCGATTAGATGACCATGGGGCACTGTGGACAGATAAGTGTCCCTGTATGCTCATGCTCAGGGGCAACCTGTATTAGGGTGGAAATGGCAATAGTGGGTAAAGGAGAGCCTCTCTGAAGTGGGGAAATTTACTTCTTCATTATCACCATCACCACTGTCCACACCATACAAATAGGAGACATAATCGCTCATCAATGCCGTGGTTTATTCCCTCATAACTAGATGTGCTAGAAGTATTGCCCTCATTATAAAAATGGAGCAAAGATAAATGAATTTTTAGACCAGATTCTCAAAGTAGAGGCAGACCCAAGTTTCAGACCTAGACAGCCTGGTTTCAAAATAATGCTCAATCACAATGCTGTAATTATTAAGTGTTCCTCTTTCAAAGTATTTATGATTACATTCCCAGCACTGTTTGAACATAAGCTTCTCTTCAAAATCGCCCTCTTATGTAGGATTACTGCTCCCATTTTACAGATGAGTACTATGAGAGTGAGTCAAAATTGATCTGCACTCTGATTATATTAAAACGCCCATCCTCTTCCACTGCTGATGACAACACTGAGCGTGTATGTGTAATGATTCTGTTGAACAGACAAGTGTAAGTGGACTATGTGGAAAATCATTTTCATTTGAAAATCAGCCATGGCTCTGCCTGTAAAGTAATCTATGACAGACATGGATTTTGAAAAGTTTGTACGAGATGGGAACTGAAACAGCTCAGAAACGGCATAAACAGAAGCATTTGGACATCTGCAAACAAAATTTGGACTGATACCTGAAAGAAGGTCAAAATTTCATTTAAAAAACTGTTACTGGTGATGAGACATGGATTTATGACTATGAGCCTGAGAGTAAACGGTAGAGTATGAAATGGAAACATCTTCAATTGCTGACCAAGAAAAGGTTCAAAAGTCAACCAGCAGCTGGAAAATTGATGCTTATAGTTCTCTGGTGTTTTTAAGGGGCAGTATTGGAATACCATTGGGAAAAAGGTTCAACAATCATCATTGCTCATTACACTGAGATGCTCACTGAGGAGCTGAAGCCTAAACTTTGGATTAAATACAGAGGACTGCTACCCATGGGTTTGGCAATATTGCATGACAATGCACATTCCAACACCTCTGCTCACACTGTTGATACCCTGCAAAAACTCCATTTTAACATGAAAAAGCATCCTCCTCCCTCTAGTCCTGATCCTGCTCCATTGGACTTTCACCTGTTTGGTCCCCTGAAAGTAGCCCTTCAAGGACAAAATTCACCTCTAATGAAGAAGTGAAGACAGTGTTGTATTCATAGATCGCAGCTCACACTAAAACATGTTTTAAAAGGTAATATGGACGCTTGTTGACAGATGGGCAAAGTATATTGAAAAGCAAGGAAATTATGTTGGAAAAAGATGCAGAAAAATAAATTACACCCAGAGTGCTGATAATTTTTCACTCACCCTCATACATTTCAGCTAAAATTACACCTCTTTTCTGTTGGCCTGGCCTTTCCCTGAACCTACATAAGCCTGCACTCCTCTGAAGCTTTTTCTGACTATGCCAGCTCTCAGAGGTGTCTGGCTCGTCAAAGGCCAAGCACCTACTGAGACCAGTCTGGATGCTGCCTGGTCAGACATGATTTCAAAGGTTCAGAAGCATGCATCTCACCACTGCAATGCTGAACCCATTCTTTCTTGCCATCCCACCTACTACATAGGATGAAAGCAAGGAGCCTGACCCCAGAACAAGGATCTCTGCTTACATACAAACACAGTTGAGGGAGTAAAGGGGAAAATATATCCTTTTGGAATTGTGAGCCAATCCTTCTGCCTGGCAAATGTGCATTGATCACCATTGCTCTTCCTGTCTCTTTTCCCCATGGTGACTCAGATGTGAATGAAATATTGATAGGTGTTCCCTTGTACCCCACATAATATCAACTCTGAGTTTGTGAATATAAATTAAAGTGGAAACGAACTGGAGGCATTCACACAGATCAGACCCTGGCTCTTCATACCCATTCAAGAGAAGGTTTTACCACTCTGCTCTGTAAACTCCCTGGGGAAAATGCAACAATGACCTCCTCTGAATCTGAAAGACCTTCACTTCTAGCACACAGTGGGGGTGAAGCCTGAGGAATTGGGCAACCCTGGAAAAGAAGCCCCCAGAGTCCTGTCCAGTGTGGACCTGACTTTAAAGGTTTCTCAAGTGCTCTAGGGCTCGCTCTTGGGAGAAAGTTCCTGGTCTGCTTTGGCCTTTTCCCAAGATCAAAGGAGTGCAGAAAAATTTGCATATGCATATTGAGGGCTTGGTAAATCAAGCCAGCCTTCTTGCTCCACCAACTAAGCAAGGAGTGCCTGGGACTTTCTTGGTTGTGGAGAGGAAAATGGCTCACAAGAGGAGCAAGAGGCAGACAAGAGCTATTTACATCCTAGGATGAATGGATGCAGCCCACTTTACTGTCTGGATTGCAGAAGACACTAAGAAGCCAACTAATGGAGCAGCTAGCTGATGAAAAGACAACTAAAATGACATTCTTTATAAAGATAAATTGAAAAGAATTTCAGTAGTTTTCTTTCACATTCACTCATACTTACAAAGTCCTTTAAGAACCTTTTTGGTCTCACTAACCAGTAAGGTTAAGGGTAGACGAAAGCATAAGACTCCTGGTGTGATGCTGTAGGATCAACGCTGGACTGTGAACCACAAGGTCGGCAGTTCAAACCCACCAACTGATCCTTCAAAATCCTCCGATACAGGGTGGATATGAGTCGGAAACAACTTAACAACAACGAACAAAGCACATGAGGCTGCCCCCGAGGGCAACTCAGAAAAGTTGAATTCACTTCTTTCAATGTACCTTCCCAGTATATGATCTTATGGTGATAAACACGCTCTCAGCAAAGCAGACTCCAAAGAGGAACACCAAAGGGAAACTCCAGATGTGCATCTCGCCATAGGCAAATGAGGGCCCACTATAGACTCAGTCTTCATAAGATGAAGGCAGTTGTCTTTCACCTCTGTTTCCCATCGTGGCATCACTAGGGTTGGAGTCACCCAATGAGGTAACTCATGATGTCACCCTCCCACTCCAGATCATACAGAATCCTTAGTAATGTGATTTTGATCATGGAATGATATGTCATAAATACAGTTTCAAATTATATAAATGTAGTATTTCTTAGACTATGAATACCAACAACAAAATTGTTTTGTAAAATCCTACACAGAATTATAACATTACTAGTTACAATATTATTTGTAATTGAGTGGAAGACTTTCTTTGATACTTTTCCATCTTTTCTATTAATTACTACTTTATTTTCAAGAAAGTTGTTAATGTAAGTTAGCAAATACTAATTAGCACACCTTTGTAACTAAAACACCAAAAAATTTGACAAAATCAGCAACTATCGAAACATTGTTGTTACTAAGTGCTGTCTAGTTGGTTCTGACTTACAGTAACTCGGCATAGGGGTTACAAGGAGCGGCTGGTGGGTTTGAACTGCCAACCTTGTGGTTATCTGCACTTAGCTAGTTCAGTGCTTAGCCTAGAGCACCACACTAGGACACTGGTAGCAACAAGAACAACAGTGCTAGTTTGTAGAACTGCAGTTGAAACCATGTGATTCAGAACATCACTGTGATTGGGTAATAATGGCAGCTTTACTGGAGAGCAACGTTGTTAAGTGCCTTTGAGTCAGTTCCTCTGCATAGGGTATCCAAGGAGTGACTGGTGAGCTTGAACCGCCGACTTTGCAGTTCAAACAACTTTGCAGTCTGGCACATTAACCCACAATGCCATAGAAGGTTCAAAAATTAAATAAGCACAGAGTTTTAGTCTAGCAGGTCTACATGTAAGCTGGTCTTATAAAGAATGTTTTTGTTGTTTAGCTACAGGGTATTTTTATAAAAAGAATCAATTTCTGCTAAAGCACTGTGCAAAAATTTTAGAGAGATATTTTGGTGTCATAAAGTCCTGGGCTGGCACTGTGGGTTAATGCGCTGGGCTGCAAGGTTGAACTGCCAAGTCGGAGTTCCAGCTCACTAGCCTTTCCTCAGAAACCTTATACAGGGTCACTATGAGTTGGAACTGACTCAAAGGAACTTCACAACAACAACAATAATTTTGGTGTCACCCCCTCTGACTGTTTCATCTGATGCATGCCCCCAAGCCCCCTGGTAATGTCACTGATCTCCCATAAGTATCAACTCCTCACCATTGGCTTTGGTGTATGGGCCTATGGGACTATCAACTCTTTCCTTTTTTCTTCCTCTGGGAATAAGGAATGGTTGCTTGCTTGCAAGTCCTGACCTGGGAGCCCCAGGTTACCACCTACCTCCTCCATGAGGATGATGAACGTTGCATTGTGCCCTTGTTCAGCCACCAGGCGCCCATCAGTTGTTACCACGTGGAGGCCCCGAGGGGCCTTCCCAGGGCATATCTGGGCCTTGGCAGTATACTTCTCCCTCAGTCCATCTGTGCAGTTGTTGGACACAATCCTGCGGTACCTAGGGAATATTGAGATCTAATAGTGTGGCTTGGTTTGTGCCATTTGTGTGTGTGTGTGTGCTAGCAAGCTAGAGTGCAAAAGAGACAACCACTTCACAAAGCTGCCCCTAAACACCAAGTCTCAAAGAAGACAGCCATTTGGGAAGTTAAACAAATGCGTTAGAACTGCTATTCCTCCATCCCAGGAAAAGTAGCGACTTAAACATTATTATTGATCCAACCTGGTGAGTCAAGGATAGGATCAGTGTCTAAACTAGCCAAGAAAAATCAATGACTGACTCATACACAACAGAGGAGGCAGAGACTCACTGGGCTGATACCATTTTCAGTGCTCTCTGGGCCAGAAAGGAGCGTGGGTATACCTCCAGGTTTCTTCTCACTGTGATTGATCAGGGAGCCTCTTCTTGCTGACCTACCTTCCACTCTCAGGACATCATCCCATCCCCTGACACCTAAGAGCCCTCTCATTAGAGCGACTGGGTTATTTTATAGAATAGTTTCTATCCTTGCCAATATTTTATTTTGCTTCTTTCTGGCATTAGAAATCAGATACAATCTCTTTTCAGAAATGAAGGCTTGAGCTAAACGACAATTACTGTCCATCTGAGGTAAATGTCAAAAGGTCAAGAACTCTCAGTGATTAGAAATCTCTTCTGATGCTCTCTACAAAGGGACTCTCCGGAAAGAACCCTTCAGCTTTTCTCAGAAGGGAATCCACTCATTACAAACAAGCTTTCTCCAAACTCCATCTTGGTTTAGTAGCAATGCATTCCCTTCTATTCCAATTTGGGAAACAGGAATGCAGGGCTCGTTGAATTCCACCCGTGTTTTACTTACCCTGTGCTGTTTAAGTAGCTCTGACCCAGGCTGCAGTCCTTTGACGGGGATGCTGGATTGTACCAGAAAGCTGGGACACACTGGCTCTCCCCATGTCTTTCATAGCCATAGTCACTGTCAGGAAAAGAAATATCGCACAATGATGCAAAGGTAGGAGTACGAAAACTCACAGGCACGCCAAACATACCTGTGTCTCTATAACCACCTGAAAAATCACAATGCATTATGTTAAATATTCCCACTGAGAGAAAATATTCATACTCTGAGAGTGGATTCTAGCTTTAGAAATTATACCAACTCATTTGAAGTTCAGATTATAGAATAAAATGTGATATACTAGGTTAACAAAAATGGAGGTTCCAGTTTTAAAAAGGGATGAATATAAATCACGTGGTGGTATACTAGTTCAGGATAGGGAGGGATGCTAAACATCCTGAGCACATTTTAGATTTCAGTGGTGGGGTGTGCTGTGAAGTCAGTCCCAACTCATAGCAACCCTGCATAAGGTTTCTGAGGCTGTAATTCTCTACAAGTGCAGAAAGTCTCATCTTTCTTCCCTGGAGTGGCTGGTAGTTTCAAACTGCTAACCTTATGGGTAGCAGCCCAATGGATAACACTACACCACCAGGGCTGCTAGATCACAGAATATTGAAATAATTAGATGATTATCAGGAGGGAAGCTCAAATGACATATTGCACTATGCAAATCTGCTACAAAAGACCTCTTTAAATTTTTAAAAAGCAAAGAAGTCACTTTGACGACTAAGGTGTGACCCAAGTTGTGGTCCTTTTAATCACCTCATATGCATACAAATATTAGATTAAAAAAAAGAAAAAGAAAAAGAATTGATAGATTTGAATTGTGTTGGCTAAGAATATGAAATATGCCATGGACAGCCAGAAGAATGAACAAATCGGTCCTACAAAGTGTATAATCTGAAGATGCTACAAGCGAGGCGGCAAGACTTTGGACAGGTCATCAGGATAGACCAATTATTAGCAAAGGACATCAAGCTTGGTGAAACAGATGGTCAAGAAAAACGATGGTCAGTGGCTATACAATGGACTCAAATATACCAGTGATGACAAAAATGGTGTAGGATCAGGCAGCACTTGATTGCATCATATGAGTACATCAAGTTGCCATGACTTGGAGCCAACTCAATGGTAACTAACAACAACCAAGAGGATGCTGTAAATGTAACAAGACATTTTCTGTGGTAAGATTTTGTTTGTGTTGTTCAAAAATTGGTTTCATATTTTTATTTTTATTCAGATATTATTTTTATGCACTCATCCTTTCTAAAAGACAGACACGTATGTTCACATATGCACATACAGGTGGGTCTTCAAAAATGTCATGGAAAATAGAATGAAAAGATAATAGCATTTTCCATGAATTTTCTGAAACCCCCTCATATAGTCATTTCCTTGCTCTGTTGAACAACTAACTGCCTCTTGGTCTACATACAGGTTTGTCATGAGCAGAATTTAGTGTTCTGGATACCTGTTCTTTAAAATGTTTTCCAAAGTTTGTTACGATCCACACAGTCAAATGCCTCTGCATAGTCAGTAAAGCACAAGTAAACATTTTTCTGGTATCCTCTGCTTTCAGGCAAGATCTATCTGGTATCAGCAATGCTGTCCCTTGTAACAACAACATACAATCATGACAACTTTTCCTGGCTACACAGAATACAAACCCCAATTTCCTTTAAAAAGGAAACAAAACTGTAGCTCTTTTCCATGTTTCAGCACAATTTCTAACCATAATAAAATGAAATAGAATTAGGTATTATCTCCCTTCCCTCTGCTTTCCATTGCAAAAGGAAGTAGCTGGAGGAGAGGGTCCTTGTGGATTGGTGTATGAAAAGTTGGAACTCGAGAGCAGTTTTGATATGACCATTTTAAATAAAACTGGAAGGAAGGAAGAAAGGGAGGCAGGAAATTTCTGCCAACTCAAACCTTTTCAAAACCTGAATCAACTATCAAAAATCTCCAAGTTTGCAAGTTCATATGGATTTAGTTGTGTACCAGCTAATGGCATGCTGAGAGATGGTTATCATTTTAGGAATTTTTGCAAGCCGACTGTCAAAATGTAGCTTACCAAAAATTAATTTATCAAGCATTTTAATATGAATTCTATTAAAAAGGTAATACTTAAATTCCAGTGGTTTCTAATTACTTTCTGCATGTTACGATTATCCATACTCTTGAGGTTATGTATACCAATAGCTCTTATGGTAACCCATTTTCACCAAGTGACTCTGAATCATGGCAACTCCACGTGTGTCTGAGTAGTCCTGGTCTCCATATTATCTTCCATAACTGATTATTCACAAGTACACTGTCAGACTATTTTCCCCTAGGCATCTATGGGTGAACTTGACGCATCAATCTTTTGATTAGCAGGCTTAGACGAAAGTGCTGGTAATTTACTTCTGAAATATCAGTCAATAAAGCCTCTCTGAACCACAGTTCTCCTCTGACACACATGGGGTTGCCATGAGTTGGAATCCACTTGACAACAACTGATTGGTTGGTTTTGTCTCTGTGTTGGAAACCCTATATAACGGTAGGCTCTCCTGCACATCTCTTCCCAATGCTGTGTTCAGTGACATCATATCAGTAGTTTAAAATTACCCATGGTAAGAACATCCTCAGCAATCAGCAACTGCTACTATACAGGGCTTAGTGTCTGTTCCAAGAGAGACAATAGAGAATATTTACAAATATCACTGACGATGCTATTTGCAAACATTATTGACCTGTGAATACATAAGGAGGTGAAGTGTCTGTATTACTCCTAGAAAATTCCCCATGCACTGATGCAGTCAATCTGCTGAACGCCTTGCTAACCCGAAGAAGTATCAGTAATCATTGAAGGAGGGTCGCTCCCTTCTAAGTAGTTTTGGGAAGCAGAGACATGTCTTAACATTCTTTGCTAAATGTAATCATTTTCAGCCATTTCATTCAGCTCTGCTACCTGCTAGGGATTTAGTCATTTTAAAAAGGTGCATCAGGCAAGCTGCTCTGCACCTCATTAATAGTTAATAACATTAATGGAAACATCACTGGCTGCCCTCAAGCTGTGGACTTCTTCATTAGCGTCTGCTAAATGTATATTAAAAACTCTTGCACTGCCTAGCCTTCCTTCCGGCTCTGGAGTCTACATCGTTTAGACAAACAAGCAGTTCTAGCTGCTGCTGCAGCTTCCTGGAGAAAGGCGTCTTTTTTTCTGTTGCATTGTGAGGTTTGCAAAGAATGTACCAGAAAGTTTGATTTGCCTCAGGGAAGTGTGTTGTCCACAGTTTGTGTAAATACACAAGAAGTTCCCGTGAAGAAACATATGGCCTCTGGATCTGTCTTCTCTGTCTTGATTATAAAAGGGTTTAGAACCTCTAAAAGGTTTATGGGAAATCTTGTCCATATAAGAGCTTTTCCCATATGTTCTTTCATTTCCCATCTAGGAAGAAGCCATAGATGATCTAAAGAAGGTACAGACAGGAGAACTTTGGAAAACCAGAAGTCCTCTGCATGTCACTACAAGAAGGGGCTCTTGTCTTCCTTAGGTCCAATCCCTCCAGGAGGCAGACTAGAAAAGAGAGTCACAAAAAGTAGTAATGACTTGTCAAAAATTGTACGCAGTTGACAGTGGTAGAAAGAGAGGGTCACTAAGATTCCTGACTCCCCAGTTCAGCATTACTATGATTCCATGAGGCATCTAGGAGTCCTGGTGTGGCACTGTGGGCTAGTGCATCAGACGGCAAAGTCATTTGAACTACAAGGTCAGTGGTTCAAGTTCACCAGCTGCTCCTTGGGAACCCTATACAGGGTCGCTATGGGTTGGAATCGACTCAATGCCACTTAACAACAACACAAGGGTCCTTAAGAAGAATATCTTAAGATTGACATTCTGAGGCTCTTGGAGCCAATCACCAAGTCATGTTCCTTGCTGGCCCAGCTGCATGGCTGTCCCAATCTCAGAGCCTGCACAGTCCTACCACAGCCTCACTGCTTCCTGCCCTCCCAATTTCTCCTTGCACCAACGTCCCATTGTGGGAGGCAATGTAGCATTCCAGGGTTGGGAGTGCAGCGGCTCTGTAGTGTTAGAAACAGGCAGCTAAAGGTTCTTAGCAGACACAGTGTGAGCAATCAACACAAAAAAGTAGCAACAACAATTAGTAATTAACATCTTCATCATTTAGCTATGGCATAAGCCTAAATGTAGCACTAGAGAAAGCAAAGCAATGACATCCAGTCGTTTCAAATATTTCCTTGGAAACACAATAAAAATCCCCAAGGACTTCTCCTTAATTCTTCTACAGTCTTCCTTATCCATTGCCCAACTTTCACATGCATATGAGGCAACTGAAAATACCATGGCTTGGGTCATGAGCACCTTAGTCTTCAAAGTAAGTTCTTTGCTCTTTAAGCTTTAAAGAGGTCTTGTGCAGAAGATTTACCCAATGTACTACACCATTTGATTTGTTGACTGTTGCTTCCATGACTGTTGATTGTGGACCCAAGAAAAATGAAGTCTTTGACAACTTCAATCTTTTCTCCATTTATCATGATGTGATTTATTAGTCCAGTTGTGAAGATTTTTGTTTTCTTTACATTGAGGTGCAATCCATACTGAATGCTGTGCTCTTTGAGCTTCATCAGTAAGAACTTATGGTCACAAAAAATTACTGCTAAGTGACTGAGTGAGTGAAAGAAGAGGACTATTTGGCCTGACCTCTGGTCCAAGCTAGTTTATCACCAACCATGTGTATTTGGGTGTCCCAGAGGGCTACACCTTCTTAGCAGCCCTTATATGACTTCAGAACAGGTCCCTTTGGTTCCCTTTTCTGATTCCCCTGTCTCTGACAAACTTAGTTCTCAAGGTGGAATTGTTCTAAGCCCCTCACCAGCATCATGATGGAGGTGACTACAAAGTGGCTCACTAGAATAAGCTTGGGGCTGGGGGATTTATGAGGCTCTTGGGTGGAAGCATCAATTTTAAGCAAAACTCATTATTGAAGCATACTCTAGATGGAATGGTGACAATTGTGAAAACAAATGGCATCTGACAAAGAAATGCTTGAGAATTTATAAAACCTCTGATCAGGCTAAAGAAGGATTCAGGTGGAAAAGCTGTTCCTTAAGTGAATTCAGGTTGCCACTTCAACTCTTTCACAAGTCCGTCCATTGTCTCCCAATCGGACTAAACTAGACTACAACATTTCCTTGCTATCTCCGAGGCTTAAACATTGCCTGGAACAATCCAAGGGACATGCGTAGTTTTAGCTCAGGGAAACAACTAGGTGGAATATGTATGATAGCTTGTACTAACTGAGATGGGTGCTTCTGACTCGCATCCTTTCCTGGTAGGGAGGGCCACTGAGAAGGAGAAGCAGCTATAAAACTGTTGCCATATTCTGCTTTCCAGCATTCACATAAAAACTAAAGAAAGTATATTTGGCCTAAAAAACTATAATTTTTAAAACCAATATCTGTACTTCTTAAGGTAGTCTTACAAACAAGAAATACAACCCCAAATTGTTGTCCTCATTGTCCATGAAAGTCATTGCAATAATCCAGAAACTTGAGAAATCAAACTGTCTACCCTATACTCTATCTTCTACCTAGAGTGGTGCCAAATTTTTTTTAGGCCATATGATTTTATTTATTTATTTATTTATTTTGGAGGGGAAAGGGGCCAAGTTCTCAGGTTATTATCACTAATTCAGTATTAAGACTTATCTGTTTGTTTCTCCTACCTCAGGCCCAAGTGGTTCTTTTTTTTTTTTTTTAATATAAGGTATGATAGAAAGGAAAAAAGTATAACATGATTTGAATTCAAGTAATTTCAGAGTCTTCTTAAAGTTCAAAAATATATTACAGTTCTATCGTATAACTGTGCAAAATTACTTCACTAAAATGGTGTTTAGGTTTAATGGAACTTTCCCTATTAAACCTTATCAATGGCAATAAACCTAGATCATTTGGGAATAAATTTTAATTTTAGAATAACTTGATTGGGGACCTTACTTCTTCTGACTCACAAGATGATTGTACAATAGTAGATAGGCATGATTGCTTAAGAAGCAGTGTGCTGCAAAGGAGAGAACCCAGGATTTAGAGTTTAATGCACTTGAAACTCAACTCTCTCTCAGCTACCTGACCTTGGTCAAATAACTTGCCATCCAGATCATTGTTTTCTTTTGCTTAAAATGTCAATAATGCTGCTGATTACAACTATAGAGCACTGAATATAGGTGCCAACTCTATAAATGTGACAATATGAGAAACACAGAATGCATTGCAAAGGCTTGTATTTCCTGCCTCACCTATGTATAGATAGGTTCTGACAGCAGTTCCCAAAGAGGGGTTCAGAAATATTTTAAACTCTGCCACCAATACTGAAATAAATGGATAACACTCAAAGGTACTACTTTGAAGACAGCACTTATTTAGTTATATAAACTCTGTTTCACTTGCTAAAAAATACCATGAGGACTATTTAACCCTGGGGTACAAGACTAACAGCAACTGAAGTCGTAACAATAGCTACCATATGGTGGGCATCGATTGTGTAAGCCAGAAGGATAAATGCCTTATCTACATTAATTATCTGCAGCAATTCACTTATCAATTAATTTATTCCTCCCAAAGACCTAAAGAGATACCCATTATTATTTTGATTTAACAGATGAGCAAGTGAAATCAAAAAAGGTTTCGAATATTTCCATCGGTCAAAAGGTTGATGTTTAAGAACTAGGATTATTGTCTAAACCAGTGGATAAAGAAATTACTGGAGGAAAGATATTCGTTACAATTTATGACCCTTCTCAATGGTGAGGGTTTCCAAAAATGTGAGAGACACACAGAAGAAAATGCAGCATGGCCTATTCAAGGGTAGTACGCCTTGATGGAGTCGTATAGAAAAGAACACGAAACCAAACTCATTGCCATCGAGTTGATTCTGAGCTAGTGACTCTATAGTGTGTGGCTGTCATAGAGCTGCCCCAGGGAGTTTCCAGGCTGTAAATCTTTACGGAAGCAGACTGTTACATCTTTCTCCCACACAGTGGCTGGTGGGGTTTGAATTGCCAACCTTTTGGTTAGCAGGAGAGCACATCAACCACAATATCACCAGGGATCCTGAGAAGGATGTAAGAAAGCCTGGCATTCATATTCTGAATATTCTGTTTGGTGTCAACATGGCAAGAGCTATAATTCTGACTACTGTACACAACACTATGATTATTTTTCAGGAATTGTAGTTGATAATTCAAAAGTATTGTGCATACTGTGAAGAAATCCTCAACTCCAAAGAGTAAAAATTGGACCTAAGAATTCAAATTATAACTGTTTATGATGTTTGATTTTAATGATTCTCACTGAAACTAAGCTTCCTGAGGACATGAGTTCAGGATGAAGAACAGGTGGGAGTGTCCTTTACCAGCTGTTATAAAACTTGCAGGAACTGGGAAACCAATAATGGTGTTCTAGAAGTCTGCTCCAGAAACACGCTGGAAAAACTGAGAATGCAATGGGTAAGGTGGCTGGGCACTTACTCAGCACGTATTTGAACTTGGATGTGTCATCAGGCAACAGAAAAGTCCAAATGCAACCCTGTTATTACCTTGCCTCTTCCGCAGTTACAGGGTAACTCGAGTTCTTCGTGTTTCTTCTCACCTAGAATGTGCTAAGTCAATACTCATAGAAACTCAGCTTCAGCTTTTGTCATGAGGAGAAAGAACTCATTTAGCTGAGCACAGAGTGATATACATATATTGACAATGTTAGGGAAGCTTTGGACTTCCCTAAAACAGTGTTCACAAATGGGCTATACCTATTTATTAAATGCTTACTATGGGCTAGACACTAAAGACATAACAATTTTAAATGTCTATTAATGTACTGCGGGTTCATGCGCTGGACTGCAAGGTCAGTTTGAACTGCAAGGTCGGCAGTTCAAGCTCACCAGCTACTCCTTGGAAACACTACACAGGGTTTCTATGAGTCAAAACCAACTTAATGGTCCTTAACAACAACAACAACAAATCCCTGCACACAAAGGACTTTTGCTATTGGGAAAAGACAGGTTAATTATAAAACAATCAAAAAGATAAAAAACAAACAATTTTTGACAAAGGAACCAAGCGTAAATTGCTACAATTTGATGAATTTGACCTATACTTATGGCTGTAGTAGCTTAAAATACCAACAGAGAGGGAAGCAGTCTTCATATCAAGTATCAATGCTATCCCCCTCTGTATACAGGGTAGATAAGGATGGGCAACTTAGACATTGGCTACCTAAAATGAGGGGGCAATAAAGGCACAAAGTGACTGACTTACAAGTTTTCAAAAAGGAGTTTAATTTAAGAGTGTGCAGGGAAAAGTAGAGACCCCACTGAGTATTTTTCATCTTGTCTAGATGTGTCTGGTGAAAAGAGATGGGGATAAGATACTTATGATTCAGTAGTGAGTAATTGTTATCATGACTAATTGTGACTGTCACAACTGTAATAAGTTTTGTAAGAAAAACAGGGGAGTAGTTAGTGTTACAGTCCAGAAACAGAGGACCTTAGGACCATCAAGGGAGAAGAGGACAAGCAGAATGTGAGACCCTATGAAGAGAAGCAGTGACACCAGAAATGGAGGCAGAGATGAGCACATGGACAGGGAGCAGCTAAGGACTCTAGACTCATGGAAAGAGAAGGACTGAGTGCTGGTGGCCAGGAGGCAGGCTTACAAAATGTGCCCTTTGGTTGTTCAAATTATTATATATTCCTGAGTGTTTCTGTGTACATTTCCCGCCCCCTGACTCCCCCTGAAAAAAAACCAAAAACAACAAAACAAAAAACAGGGAATGAAGCAAATACGGTTGAATGATGATGCACAGAGGAGATTGTAATCATTGCAATGAAACAATGGTGTAAGAAAAAAAAAAATGTTCATTTCATATGGTGATCAATACCAAGAAGAAAATAACAATAAGACAATGTGACAGAGTGTGTCTGGGTATATATAAGACTAGGTGGGCTCAGAAGACATTGCAGTGAGCCATTGCAGTGAGCTGATATTTTTGTTAGACATGACTCATCCTAAGGTGCTAGCTACACTCACATTTGGAAGAAATTCTTGTGCTTGCTGTTCTTGCTACTGGGACTGAGCCGAGACTGATGAAGGTGCAGTAGGGTGCTCATGTTGCAGGATAGTCAACGAGAGAAGAATAGTAAGAAATTAAGACACAAAGGGAAGGCAGGGCCAAATCACTTACAACTGAGCAAGGCCAAGAAAGAAGATTCGATTACATTTTAAGGCAAAGGGGCAGACAATAGAATACTTTAGTCATAGGAGTGAAGAGATCTGGTTTATGTTTTTAAAATGTAACTCTGGTTGTCAGAAGAATGGACTTTCGGTTGACAAGGGTAGAAGTGGAAAGACAGTTAGTAGACTCTTAGAGTGAGCCAGACAGTAGTGGTGAGATGGGTGTTTGAGTTACAGTGTATGTTGGAGAGAAAAAGTTCAAGGACTCACTGAGGGTTTAGACCTGAGCATCAAGCAAAGGGAGAAACCAAGTCTTGGAATTTTGTTTTGAGTTACTGAGTGGATTGTTGTATGTTTCACTGAGGTTGAAGTTAGTGGGCCGAAACCCATGCCCATGGGGTGAATCAAGAAGATTTCTGATCATGGCCAGAGAGGAGAGAAAGGCCAGGTCAGTAAGTACATATTTGGTAGTCTGGGAGTCACTGGTTAATAAGTGAGAGTTAAAATTCTTCTTTGTGGTTGTCATTAGAGGGAGAAAGAAGATATTATAAGAGAGTTCACCAAGGAGAGTACAATTTGAGTACATACTGGAGGTCAGTATGTCCAGGAAAGCAGCAGGGTCATAACCCAGTCAGACCTCTCTGGTACTTTCCAAGACAGCTCCTAATTGACGGTGAGAAGAAACCTGCTTGGAAATACTTCTCTGTAACAGCAGCGACCTATCCTGTGTCACAAGAACACAGGTCTCCCATCTGGGCCTTTCAACCAAAGCCACAGGCCAGCAGACCCACCTACCCCTGGGTCATATCTTATACCTCTACTCCGTGTCCATCCTTCAACAGGGAGCTTCAACAGTGAGCTGTCTAAAAGGATTAGAGATGAAACATTAAGAGACTCACCACTCAAAGTCCCAATCAGCACAGACACAGGGTTCTGAGACCACCTTTCCGGAGTAGTCTCTGCCCAGTGCACACTGAGCTCCTGGCTTGCGTTTCTTGAATATTTTCCTTTCTCCCATGACACAAGGTTCCCCCTAGGGAAGAAAAAAAAAAAATCCATAATGAGAAATGTAGAAAAGTACCAAGTAGGTAAAACCAAGCAGTTCTTAACAAGCAGTATCAGGGGTTTCCCCCTCTTCTGGTCACCCTATATCATAATCTCATTCCCAGGAACTCTTCTGGAGTCTCAAGAATAAAAGTGTTGATCTTTTATTATCACACCAAAGGAACATCATGGCAGGCTGGCGTACCACTATCCCTCCACCCAACCTAGCAAGTGCTGTCTATGCTATTCTGCTTCTTCCCCACCAACACAGAGAATGCAAAGGCTCCAGGCAGCCTCACAGAGCACCCGCGAAACACTCAACTGGCTTCTGTAGCAATCCTAGGGGGAAAGGTCCATGTTTGGCATATTTTTCACATCACAGCGATATTGAAATTACCCAAAACCTTCCTTCGCTCTGATAAACTACCATACCCAAGACCTCCTTCCTAGTCAGGGACAAGAAAAGTTGGTAGACTTCACAAGGCTCTACAGGCTCTGGAAAATGGAGGAAGCCTGCCTAGGTTGCATAGCAGTGAATATTTGCTATTGCTAGACTGTTCCCTCCCCAACTCTGAAACTTTTCTTTCTCTGGGTCTGAACCCTTCTCAGCGGTCCTAATCACCATACTCTAGGCTCCCTAGTTGAGGCTGAATCCTAGAAAGGATTTCACTTCCACCTTAGTAGATAAAAGGATAAAACCACTAGGGGGCTTCCCTGCATCTAAAACACCAAACACACTGCTGGGGAGTCAAAACCAACTCTTATTGGCCTATTACTGTTGTTGCTAACTGTTTTGAGTGGGTTCCAACTCATAGTGACCCTGTATAGGGTTTCCAAGGAGCAGCTGGTAGGTTTGAACTGCCAACCTTGTGGTTTTCAGCCCAGTGCTGAGCATACAGCACTAACCGGGAGTCCATTGACCCTGAAAGACAGAGTAAAATTGTCCCATAGGATTTCCAAGGCTGTACATCTTAATGGGAATCGATTGCTACATCTTTCTATGGTGGAGTAGCTGGTGAAATTGAACAACCGACTTTTTGATTATTGGATAAGCACTTTAACCACTGTACCATTAGGACCTCTTCAGCACTCTGTGTTGTTGTTGTTGTTATTGCTAAGTGCTGTGGAGTTGGTTCCAAGTCACCGTGATACTGTATAGGGTTTTAAGGAGTGGCTGGTGGGTTTGAATGGTCTCCCTTTTGGTTAGCAGTCCAGTGCTTGTACTACAGTACCACACCAGGCCCTTCAGTACTCCATGGATAGGACGAAAACCAGAGGCTATCACAGTCAGCTCTCTTCCAGACTACACTTACAGTTGTCAATGAGCAGACGTGGATCCTCAGACACTCCCAAATCTACCCCATGACCACATACCCACTACTATACCCTTCTCCCATAGGTAGATCCAACTCATATCCAGCAGGACCAGTATCAGCTCCTGTTCTAGAAGGCAGGACCCCCCACCTGTGGTATACCTGATTGAGCAGGTGCCAGGTCTGATAGTCCTCCTTGGTGCAGCGCCGGCTGAAGATGGATTTGTAGTCCACTTTCACCAGCTGCCATTCAGAACGGAGGCTGAAGTGGCCAAAAACTCTATGAGTTTAAGGAAGGGATGACAAAGAGAAGCAGAACAGGGACCATCGTCAGTCATCAATGCAACAAGCCTGGGCACCAGGGATTTAGCTGCAGCCTGTACTTCACTGGATCTGCCAAAGACATGGCCTTGAGGGTCACTGAACAGAAAGTCTACTCAATACACAGCTCCAGCCAATTAGTATAGCATTCACAATGGGCTCAAAACCATTATGCTATTGCAAAGGTAATGTATGTGCTTTATAGAAAATCTTTCGACTATGGAACAGTGCAACGAAAGAAAGAAAAAAATCACCCAGTAATCCAAAACCCATTACCCAGATAAAACCATTGTTTATTATTTTTTAATATGATGTTGCAGTGAAGTGCCGTTGAGTCAATTTTGACTCAGAGACTCTGGATAGGTTTCCAAGGAGCAGTTGGTGGATCTGAACTGCTGACCTTTTAATTCACAGTCCAATGCTTAGCCTACAGTGCCATAGCAGGAGGCCTTTTTATATATGTTTGTAAACCTTGAGTTGATTTCAACTCACAGAGACTCTGTTTAGGGTTTCCGAGAAGCAGCTGGTAGGCGTGAACTGCTGACCTTGTGTTTCACACTCCAATGTTGATACTACAGCACCACATTAGGCCTTCCATTTTTCCTCAATGTAATATTGCAGTTTAATCTACTGATGTGTACTGATAGGGACTCAGTTTTCTTATCTGGAAAGCAGATTATATGTATGTGTGAAGACTAGCTAAAGTATACCCCAGCATTTTCAAACTCCTGACTGAATCTAAGCATGCTTATATGAAACCTCCACTACTTAATTGTTCCTTCTCTGAAAAACTCCCATTAGTATCACAAAAGGAACTCATATTGATGCACAGTAGAGCAGCCAACCATCTGCGTAACTTAGATAATCAATACTGACCTTTTCAAAGCCCCGAAGTTGGTAGCCCTATAAATATGAATGATCAATTGTTTCTGGAAAAATGGGCAAAAAAGACTGATCACCCATACTCCACTAGGGTGGAGTGCCTTGCAATTACTATGCAAGACGTCTATCACAGTGATGTAGAGGGGGTACCGATCTTGCTGGGAACTCACACTAACTGAAGTCTTTCAAGAATTGGATGACATTCATTTCAACTACCAGCCTTGGAGTTTCCTTTCTCCATGTTCAGAGGCTTTATAAAGACACCTGAAAGACTAACTCTCATGAGAGAAATCTCATTGTTTTTCTAAAGAATGAGGACGGTAACGGAAGTGGTGGGGCTGACTGAAGTTGAGAAACAGAGACAGAAATAAGATTGTTTTGTAGGTCATGCGACCTAAAGTGTGCTTCACGAGATGACTTTGCGCTGTGGGCTGAAAGTTAAATAAGATGTTTTGGAACGTTGTCTAAAAGATTAAACAGTTTTAAGGGAAAGATGGAGAGTGTCTTGCTTAGTAAAATTCCACGAGCTTTTTACAACTCTTAGCTCAGCACTCAGCAGTATAAGCCACAGGTCTAGCGTTCTCAGGCTTTGTGGCTGATATGGTCTAGAGCAAAGGCAGTTGGGGGTCTTCTCTGGATTGTCTCTGCTTACTTGTATTCTTGCTGTATCCAGTGCTTTCCACCTTCAAAACACTGATGCCAAACCATTCACTGAAATAGTTCCACATTTAAGCCCCAAATTAATTTATGGAGAGGTCACTTGCTAGTCTCTTTCAAATGTTTGACAAAACATTCTTAACTCATAGAACATTTTCCATTTGTTTGATCAAGGAGATTCAGTGAAGTTGATATTTATTAAGGAAATAAAACAAAACAAAATAAACAAAAAAATCAGCAACAATGGGAGAAAATCCTGAGAAATGTCTTTTTCTCCTCTCTCTCCAGTCTGTCCAAACCCTCCCACATTTAAATACCACCAACTCGAGTAAGTCTTCTCTGTTTATAGAGTCCTCCAGATAACTCTAAGCCAAACACTTCTGACTATGGCAAATAGTTTAAAGTCATTTCACGGATCACAAAATGCATCAAGTTAGATTAATCTTATTCCTTTCTATGACAGACAGGATTACTAGGCAGTTAGAAGGAAATATGGGACACATGATTTACCTGGATTTCAGCAAGTCATCTGATAAGGTCTGCCAGAGCAGTCTTGAGGAAAACATGAAAAAATGTGGACCAGGTGCTAAGAAAATTATGTGGGTTTGTAACTGACCAAATGGTGCCTAATTAAGGCACGAAAATCAACCAGGAAGGAGAGTGTGAGAAGTCAGCTGCAAGACTCTGGTGTCTGCTTTTTCTGGTTCATTATTTTCATTAATGACTAGAAGACATAGAATTAATGGCCATCAAATTTTCTGATGACACAAAGCTGGAAGGGACATGAATATGCAGAATGGCAGAATCAGGTCTTGACAAACTGAAGAGATAGGCTGAATTTAATATGATATGATGCAACAGGAAGAAATGTCAGGTCCTCCCCTTAGCGATTACATATGTACTGGATAAAACAAATGGGATTTGGCAACAGGTTAGGCTAAATAAAAATATAATACAAGTAATAATGTTGGTAATAATATTAACAAGAGCTAAAGAGTGTCTATATACCATGCAACCAATATAAATTACCATTTCAGGGAGACACTATTTAGGATGATCTCAGAATGCATTAACAGAAGTTTAAATATTATCCACAACAAAAGAGGCAATGATAAGATCACAAAGGAAAACTGTGGTTAACTTTGAATGCCACAACTCAAAAAGGATATATACATTATTTTTCACATATAATACACCTTTGGAAATACCATGCAGATGCATATAAGATGCACATATTTTGTATAAATATACAGTAAACTAAATCTCTTAGTCCAAAGTTCATAGATGGGTTTTGGTGGTGGGATGGAGCAAAACGGAATCTCCTGAAATTCTACACAAAAATCCACACTTACTGCACATGTACACTTATCTATGGAGAAATCACATATATTTGATCAGTTTTTCAAAGAGGTTCGCAGTCTCCAGAGTTTAAGGACCATTGAAAAAGGGAGTGGTTAAGATGGTATTTGATTGAAGAACATATTTCATTCATTTATCCAAGAAGTGGTATAAAAACTATGGCTGGATGCCATGGGAAAGACATAGGAGCGGATGGAGAAGGGGAAAGCAACAGGTGGGTACTCTAGAGTTGAGGGTAAAGATTTAAAAATAAATAAATACATAAAAATGTGAAACTTAAAAATACAAGAGACTATAAGAACAAACTCAGAGATTCTGGAAGGTCAGTCTATGACCAAAACAAGTACAATGTAAAAGAAGGTAAACATGTAGGAAAAGAGATCCAAATAGGGGAAAAGGTCAGGTCGATTATAGGATAAAATAGACTGCAATAAATGGTCAGAAAAGTTAATGGACTATAAGGCAACCTCAATGAAAATTAACACTTAACAACATACCAAGAGAATGAAAATCCACGAAGAATATGAAAACATTAAAACTATGAGGAAACTTACAAGAAAGAATGCAAAAATCATGAATTCAACAAAGAAAGACAAACAGAACAAAGAAGCAGCAACACCACAAAAAAAACAAAACAAATGTAATGACAGCAATTAATCAATACCTATCGATAATTATACTGAACGTTAATGGATTAAATGTACCTGTTAAGAGACAGAGGGTGGCAGAATGGATAAGAAAACAAGATCCTTCAATATGCTGTCTGCAAGAGGCACATCTCACACACAGTGACAAAAACAGATTAAAAGTTAAAGGATGGGAAAAAATATACCAAGCTAATTGCAATAAAAAGTGAACAGGAGTGGCAGTACTAATCTCGGATAAAATAAACTTTAAGGCAAAAACAAGCTTAATAGATAAAGATGGACATTATATCATGATTAAAGGGACAATTGAACAAAATGAAATTACTATATTAAATATCTATGCTCCCAATGAAAGAGCGCCACAATATATAAAACAAACTCTAATAGACTTGAAGAAAGAAATAGATGAATCTACAATAATAGTGGGTAATTTTAACACACCACTTTAAAAAATGCATAGAACAACCAGAAAGAAACTTGACAAAGACACAGAAGAACTAAACAACACAATCAGCCAACTGGACCTCATAGATGTGTACAGAGCATTCAACCCAACAATTGCACAATACACATTCTTTTCAAGTGTACATGGAACATTCTCCAGAACAGACCATGTTTTAGGCCACAAAACAAATCTATGTAAATTTACAAATATCAAAATACTACAAAGCATCTTCTCAGATCACAATGCTGTCAAACTAGGAAGACCAAAGAAATCAAGTCAAATACATGGAAACTGAATAACACCCTGCTGAAAAGCGACTGGTAGTGGAAGAAATTAAACGTGAATTCGCAAAGTTTCTAGAAATAAATGAGAATGAAAACACAACATACAAAAATCTATGGGAAACGGCGAAAGTGGTGCTGAGAGGACAAATTATTGCAATAAACACACATATCCAAAAAGAAGAAAGAACTAAAATTAACACATTAACACAATATCTACAACAATTAGAAACAGACCAACAGAGGGAACCCACAGCTACCAAAAGAAAAGAAATAATAAAGATTACAGCAGAAATAAGTGACATAGAAAACAGAAAAACTATAGAAACAATCAACAGGACAAGACGCTGGTTCTTTGAAAGAATTAACAAAATCGACAGACCATTGGCA
>NW_006408521.1:33067940-33091197 GCF_000296735.1 Chrysochloris asiatica | reverse complement strand
AAAAAAAAAAAAAAAAAAAATACAAGAGAACTTCCTAAACAAACAAACAAGATTGCTCTTAGGGGCAAGAGATGTTCAAGAGGAAGCATATGCCCTATAGGCACAGATCTCCAAATGCAATCTGGATCATTTCCAGGGTTGATGTTGAGTGATATGCAAGTATCATCCAGATGTACAAGTTAACTGACCATGTTGTTGATCATCCCAACTCTCTTGAATATCTGTTTGTAATCTCAGAGTGCTCATTTCAAGATCAAACACAAAAATGGGAGCACAGTAAGGACTTGTGGATTAATTCCAATTCATCTCTTCTATAATCTTGGCAGGTGTATTCTTTTTATCTAGAGTTCTTTGGCTTCTATCCCAGATTTCTTTACATGGACTTTCCTAGATGTTTCCCCAATCTGAAAATTAATGCAACAATATTTTAACTTTGGAATGAGCTAGCATGCTGTCCCATGGTGTCACTTTTATATATCAGATGTAAAATTTTAAAGACTTAATCAATGTTAGGATTATGAGGTTTCCTCTTTGGGCATCAACTAAGATCAATGTGACACAATCCTTTAGCAACTTTCTAGCATTAATGTAACCCCCATTTTCTTATATATTCTCAGTGCTGGGAAAACCAAAGTTCATTGTAGGCTCCCTCCTATGGTAAATAAATGTTTTAGAACATGGCCTCTCATTTATATAGCTGAGTCTCTGGATTCTATTCACAAATATTATAGTCATTCACTGCTTTTCTGGTTATAGCTCCTAGAAGCTGAGGAAATAACAGAAACATATCCCTGGACCTGATGTCAAAATGTATCATCTGTTGAGGTGATAACCCAATAGAGAAATCAAGAAAACAATGACCAGGAATCATGCCCATCACTTTGGTGTGATGACTACTCAGAAGGTTCACTTGATCTTCAACTGGACAGAAAACAAGTCCAGATGGTTTATAATTAATAACAACAACAAAAAACCCCAACTGCTGTGGTGTTAATTTTGAATGATACAGACCTTATAGAAAGAGTACAACTGCTGCATTGTGTTTCCAAGACAGGAAATCCTTCAATGAGTAGACAGCCTCATCTTTCTCTCACAGAAAAACTGGTGGGTTTTCACCCTCACCTTATGGTTACCAGCCCAATGCGTAACTCACTGTATCACAGGAAACAGCAAAACCCCAGCTATAAATGTGTCATTTGGTGACTGCTCTTCTAAAGGTAGAATCCACTTACAATGAAGTTGGAACAGTTGATTCCCCACACTTGTTGTTGTTGTTGTTCTTGTTAGGTGCCATCGAGTTGGAACTAACTCATAGCGACCCTATGCATAACAGAATGAAACACTGCCTGGTCCTAGGCCAACCTCAGAGTTGTTGCCATGCTTGAGCCTATTGAAGCTGCCACTTTGCCAAAACATCTTGCTGGGGGTTTTCCTCTCCTTCTCTGACCCTCCATCTTACCAATCGTGATCTCCTTCTCCAGCAACTAGTCCCTCCTGACAATATGTCCTAAGTATGAGAGATGAAGTGTGTTCATCCTGACCTCCAAATAGCACTCTGGCTACACTTCTTCCAACACAGATCTGTTGGTTCTTTTGGCAGCCCATAGTACTTTCAAAATTTGAGACCATAACTCAAATGCATCAATTCTTCTATGGTCTTCTTTATTCACTGTCTAGTTGTCGCATGCATATGAGGTTATTGAAAATACCCATGGCTTGGGTCAGGCGCACCTCAGTCCTGAAACTGATATCTTTGCACTTCAGTGCTTGAAAAAGGTTTTGTGCAGCAGATTTGCCTAATGCAATATGTCGTTTGATTTATTGACTGCTGCTTCCATGAGTGTTGATAGTTGATTCAAGAAGAATGAAGTCCTTGACAACTTCAATCTTTTCTCTGTTAATAAGAATGTTGTTTGTTGGTCCAGTGGTGAGGATTTTTATTTTCTTTACATTACAATGCAATCCATGCCAAAGGCTGTGTACTTTGACCTTCATCAGTAAATACTTTAAGTCCTCTTCACTTTCAGCAAGAAAGGTTGTATCATCTGCATATAGCAGATTGTTAATGAGTCTTTTCCAATCCTGATGCCACGTTTTTCTTCATATAACCCACCTTCTCAGATTATTTGCTCAGCATACAGGTTGAATAAGTATGGTGGAAGAATACAACAAGCCTTTCACACACCTTTCTTAATTTCAAACCATTCAGAGTTCCCATGTTCTGTTTGAACAACTGCCTCTTGGTCCATGTACAGATTCCTCATGAGCAGAATTAAGTGTTCTGGAATACTAATACTTAGCAATGGTGTCCATAGCTTGTCATGATACACACAATTGTAAGCCTTTGCGTAGTCAATAAAGCACTGGTAAACGTCTTTCTGATATTCTCTGCTTTCAGCCAAGATCCACTGGACATCAGCAGTGATATCCCTCATTCCACAGCCTCTTCTGAATCCAGCTTGAACCTCTGGAAGTTCTCTGTCAATGTATGCTTGCAACCGTTTCTATGTTACCTTTAGTAAAATTTTACTCACATGGGATATCAAAGAGATTGTCTGATGATTTCTGCATTCCATTGGGTCACCTCTCTTTGGAATGGGCACAAATATGGATCTCTTCCAATCAGTTGGCCAGATAGTTGTCTTCCAAATTTCTTGGCATACATGAGTGAGTGCCTCCAGTGCCGCCTCACTTTCTTGAAAGATTTCAATTTTGATTCCATCACTTCCTGGTGCCTTGTTCTTTGCCAATTCCTTCAATGCACCTTGGATTTCTTCCGTCAGTATCATTGGCTCTTGATCATATGGTACCTCTTGAAATGGCTGAACATCAACCATTTCATTTTGGTATAGTGACTTTGTGTATTCCTTCCTTAGTCTCTTCATGCTTTCTGCATCATTCAATAATTTTCCCAGAGAATTCCTTCAATAACAAAAGTCAAGGCTTGAATTTTTTCTTCAGTTCCCCAGCTTGAGAAATGCTGAGTGTGCTCTTCCCTTTTGGATTTCTGACTCCAGATGTTTGCATATTTCATTGTAATATTTGACTCTATCTTCTCGAGCTGATCTTTGAAATTTTCTGTTGAGCTCTTGGACCTCCTCATTTCTTCCATTTGCTTTAGCATCTCTATGCGAGAGAACAAGTTTCAGTGTCTCTTCTGACATCCATTTTGACTTTTCCTTCTTTCTTGTCTTCTCAATGACTTTTTGCTTTGTTCATGTATGATGTTCTTGATGTCATTCCACAACTCTTCTTGTCTTCGGTCTTTAGTGCTTAATGTATCAAATCTGTTCTTCAGATGATCTCTAAATTCAGGTGGGATTATATTCAAGGTCATATTTTGGCTCTTGTGAACTTGTTTTCATTTTCTTCAGCTTCAGTCTGAATTTGCATATGAGCAATTGATGGTCTGTTCCACAATCTGCCCCAGCCTTGTTTTCACTGATGATATGGAACTTTTCCACCATCTCTTTCCACAGATGTAGTCAATTTGATTTCTGTGTATTCCATCTGGTGTGGTTCATATGTATAATCGTCTCTTATGCTTTCTAAAGAAGGTATTTGAAATGAACAAATCATTGGTTTTGCAGAATTCTATCATGGGATCTCCAGTATCATTTCTATCACCAAGGCCATATTTTCCAACTACTGATCCTTCCTCTTTGCTTCCAACCTTGGCATTCCAATCTCCACTAATGATCAATACATCTTGATTGCATGTTTAATCTATTTCAGATTGAAGAAATTGGTAGAATTCTTCTATTTCACCTTCACTGGCTTTAGTAGTTGGTGCATAAACTTGAATAATAGTGGTATTAACTGGTCTTCCCTGTAGGTGCATGGATATTATCCTATCACAGACAGCATTGTACCTCATGACTGATCTGGATATGTTCTTTTTGACAATGAATGCAACACCATTCCTCTTCAATTTGTCATTCCTGGCATAGTAAACCATGTGGTTGTCAGATTCTAAATGGACAACACCAGTCCATTTCAGCTCACTAACACCTAAAATGTTTATGCATTCCATTTCATTCGTAACAATTTCTAATTTTCCGAGATTCATACTTTGTACATTACATGTTCCAATTTTCAGTGGATGTTTACAGCTGTTTCTCTTCATTTTGAGTTGTGCCCCATCAGAAAATGAAGGCCCTGCAGGCTTTACTCCCATGGGCTTTATTCCATTCATATAATCAGTGCTTTGAGGAGGCAGCTCTTCCCCAGTCGCATTTTGAGTGCCTTTCAACCTGAGGGGCTCATTTTCCAGCACTATATCTGACAGTGTTTCTCTGCTATTCATTATATTTGCAGTGACTAAATATTTGGAAGTAGTTTGTCTTTCCTTCTTTCTTGTCTGTATTTGTCTGGAAGCTCATCTCAAACCTGTCCACTGTGGGTGACCCTGCTGGTATTTAAAATACCTGTAGCATAGCTTCCAGAATCACAGCAACTCACAAGATACCCCAGTATGACAAACTGACAGACAAGCCCTCTTCACACTTGGAGGACCCTTTTTTGAGTGTGTGGGGATGGAGTGAGTAATAAGGTTGATATATCAGTTGAATACATAAAAAAGAAAATGCAAGAGATCCAAGAGACGGGCAGGCCAGATGAACCAAGAATGTAGAATATCTTTAGAAAGATAATCGGATTTCCAAATTTGGTGCTATTTCTTTAAGAAAAGTCTTCTATAACTCCCTGAGCAGCACTGAGTTCTGTTTACTCTGAATCCCAAATGATTGTCTTATCTCTGAATCAGTGGTTCTCTAATGTTGTATCATAATCATCTAAAAGAATTATTAAATGTAAGTTGTCCCACCCCCAGGGTTACTGATCAATTTATTTAAGGTGAAGCCTGAGTATTTGTATTTATAATAAGTCATTAGATGATGCTGAATCTGCTGAATCTAGAGAATCTTTGCTCTAGAACATAATCATTCAGCATTTCTTAATTTTCTTGTCTCTTTTGTCAGATACTTGTTACCTAATTAGAAAACCAGGACTGGGAACAATTCTTGTCCTGATTTATACACCACAGAGCATCTCAACAGTAGATGTTTGACAAAGAAAGGAGACTTGAAGCTGGTTAATTATTAAGTGTCAGTGGATGAATCATGACAACTGTAGAGGATGGAGTTTCATCCTTAAGTCTTCGGCAAAGAAATGCTAATTTCTGGAATGACCAAATCGCTATCAACAGTCTCACTTTGTTGCAATTGTATGACCTCCAACTTGTCTTATTTCAAAGTGGATTTTCGCCAACTGATCAACCTTTCATCATATGAGAAGATATATATGAAATCCTGATGAGCAACAAATGTTTTATTATTTTTACTATTATTATGTCCATTGCTGGACTCCCCACTGACTCACAGGTAGTGGCCATCTCACCAAGGGCTTCCACAAGGCTTGGCTCAAAATCCCTTTAGAGTACATACTAATTTCATATGCAGAATCCTGGTGTGGTGCTGTGGGATAAAGAACTGGACTGCAAGGTTGGTTTACACCACAAGGTCAGTGGTTAAAACTCACAGTGGCTCCTTGGAAATCCTATACAGGATCACTATGAGTGGGAACCTGCACTTAATACCACCACCACTAACCTCAAATGCATAGTCCCACCTCTCTTCTTTACTCCCTTCCCCCGCCTTTTTTTTGTATTTTGCTGTGTTCCTACAACATAAATACAGACAGCTGCCTGTAAGAAGGAATTTTATCTCTTGGTTCCCCTGAGCAAGTTGTTCCCAACCTCAGAAACAAAATAAATGAACTCTCTAAGCCATTTCTCACTATATGGATTTTCAGGAAAAATCTATTAAAATGCATTATTGTTGTTTTTTTCTTTTTCCTTTAACTTTTTTGGCACCTGGAATTTTTCATGAGCACTTTTGGCTCCACTCAGGAATCACCTTTATCTTGGGTGTACAACAGGGTTGTTGTATTCTTTCACCATACTTATTCAACCTGTTTGCTGAGCAAATAATCTGAGAGGCTCGGCTATGTGAAGAAAAATGTGGCATCAGGATTGGAGGAAGATTCATTAACAACCTACAATATGCAGATTATACAACCTTGCTTGCTGAAAGTGAAGAGGACTTAAAACATTTACTGATGAAGATCATAGCCTTCGGTATGGATTACATCTCAATGTAAAGAAAACAAAATCCTCACCACTGGACCAATAAACAACATTCTTATCAATGGAGAAAAGATGGAAGTTGTCAAGGATTTCATTCTTCTAGGATCAATCATCAACACTCATGGAAGGAGCAGTCAAGAAATCAAACAACAGATTGCATTAGGCAAATCTGCTGCACAAGACTTTTTTAAAGTGTTGAAGAGCAGAGATGTCAGCTTGAGGATTATGGTGTGCCTGACCCACGCCATGGTATTTTCAATAACCTCATATGCATGCAAAAGCTGGACAGTGAATAAGAAGAGTGTAGAAGAATTGATGCATTTGAGTTATGGTGTTAGAGGAGAATATTGAAAGTGCCATGGCTGCCAAAAGAACAAACAGATCTGTGTTGGAAGAAGTACAGCCAGAGTGCTCCTTGGAGGCCAGGATGGCCACACTTCATCTCATACTTTGGACATATTGTCAGGAGGGACCAGTCGTTGGAGAAGGATATCATGTTTGGTACGGTGGAGGGTCAGAAAAGGCGAGGAAGACCCGCAGTGAGATGGATTTGCAGTATGGCAGCATCAGTGGGCTCAAGCATGGCAACAATTGTGAGGTTAGCCCAGGACCAGGCAGTGTTTCGTTCTGTTGTGCATTGGGTTTCTATGAGTCAGTACCAACTCAATGGCACCTAATGACAACAACAACTAACCTTAGAGATGAACTCCCTCTTTTGTCTTACTCCTCTGGTGCCAATGTGGTAATATGAGTGCGGGCGCAGAAGAGCCTTGTGTGCTGTTGAACTGTTGAACTTTTAATATACAGGTGGGAAGGCATGGCAGCATGAGTACAGACAGAGAAATAGTCTCTAGTCCTAGTCTCCCTATAAAGGAGCTAGATGACCTTGAGAAAAATCACTTTCTTTCTCAAGCAGGGGCAGTACACTTCTAGAAGATGAGTGACTTTAAGTCTGTGATACACACACTCACAGGATGGAATGCGGAAGTAGCTTGATGGAAGGTAGTCCCTTCAAAACAATTTCCAAGGGTTTTTTCAGCCCCTGTATCTACCTGCAGGTATATAAGTTATCTATCTTCCTGTGGCCTCCACATGAAGGATTTGTCTATTAGAGTCATTTGTCTCTGTCTCCAGCAGTGCTTCTTTCAAATAACAGATGCTCAATAAACAGTTCTGGGTTCATTAATGGATGGGATTAAGCTAACAAAATCATTCATTTCCTTCAAAATTGGAGGAATAGCTTTATCTGCCCTTATTTCTGGGCCAAAGAACATGACTGAGCTTTGTGTCATTTGGGGTTTAGAAGGGCAAAAACTATCTCAGGGGTAAACCACAGGAGCTGCTCTGGCCCTTGTCATCCTGGATTCTGCTAGGGTTTCCACAAACGATTGGAACTTGCTGGGACCCAAAAGAACACACTTTCTCTAATCCACCATTCAGATCTCAGCAAGCCTTGTGGAAAGGGGAGCAATTAAGTTAAGGGGTGGCTCATAAAAATAAAAGACTTCATTAGAATTCCAAACACATTGAAGGTTAGCTACTCATTAATTAAATTATTTCAAAGGGGATCTTGGTACATAATTACTATAATTTAGGTAGAAACAATGGCACACTAAATATAATTAGAGGAGTAGGCATGGTAAAGATGTTTTCCTCTTTACAGGAGAGCAGCTCTGGGTCATCTGATTCTCCCCTGCATAGTCCCTTAGGTCTTTTTTCAACCCACTTTCACACAACATTTTATCTGCATCTCTGAGAGCTAGGAAAAGAGAAGTGTCAAGGTGAGCATGGTGGAACACAACTCTTCGGGGGAGAAAAAGGACAAGGATTCATTACCAGAAAGTCATTGGAAAAGTCCAAAGGAAAAAAAAAAAAAAAGCAGTCCTTTGGTAGTTAAAGAGGATTTCACTGAAGATACAGGGAGTGTTTGACTGCATTAAACTAGCTAATACTATACTGTCACCAACCTGTACTCAGAACAGTCCCCTTTCTTCTGACTTCCTTGGAAACTCTAGTACCTGTATCTTGAAGCTCTGCTAAGCTCTAAGTCTAATTTTTTCATCCTGAAGAACATTTTCTGAAATAAAACAAGCTGACAGAGTCAGTTTCTTCCTGACTTTCTTCTTTCTAGATACTAGGTAATTCTCAGTCATCAAGCTAGACTTTCTCAGCATAGATTCATAGACTCTCCATCCTTTCATTGCACTTCTAAAATTTCTCATATTCAGCAATGCCATGTGAATCTCACCCCCATGTCCCAATGATAATGGCTCCCACAGCCACATGCTTATCATGCAACTGTTAGAGGTTGCAGTGCTGTTATCATCCTGAATCCTTCAGACAACCCCCCTGAGAATCACAGGCACAGGCACAACAGGAGGTTGTGGGACTATGTTCAAGGTCAAGGTTGAGGACAGATTCAAGTTGGCAGTAATGTGACGTTGGTACGGTGTTGTAGGATAAGTGCTGGACTGCTAACCACAAAGTTAGGAATTCGGATCTACCAGCTTTTCAGAAACTCTAACCAGCGTTGCTATGATTCAAGGGCACTTAACAAAAACAGCAACAAAGTTCTGCCGAAAATTGTAAGCCAAGCTCAGTCCTTTCACTTCCTCACCAGTTTTACCTCTTTTCATCATCTCTCCATCTTCATTTGATCTATCAGACAGTTGTCCTAAAGCATTATCCCAATGGCACTGCATGTGTTTTCAGAAACTACACTTAACAGAGTCCACATTCTTCAAACTAGTCTTCTATCACAGACCTAGATCTTACATTCCTTTCCAAACATTTCTTCTTCAGGCTCCCTTTGTTCCAGCCAAACTTATGGGACACTAGGTGATTCTGTGGACAAATGGGGTTTTATAGTATTAACTCTTTATCTTCCTTACAACGAGACACTGCAGTCATAAAAATCATAGTGTTTGCTAACCACATTATATGGATTAACTGGTTTCATTCATTAGTTCCATTTTGCACAAGGGAAAATTGACGCTCACAGAAATTAAATAATTCATTCACCAAAGTTACACCGCCAGTAAGTGACGAAGCCAGGAGTCCAACTTAGACAGCTGTTTCTATTATTCGGATGCATTTCTCATCACTGTGCTTTCAAGAAGGCACTTAGTCCTTGTTAAATGCTTTGTGACTCATTAGCAATTAATTCACGGTGCAGTTTGGCATTGAGGTGCGGGTCTGGGGAAACTCTTAGTTCTAGCCCTTAACAGGCTATTTGTACAAAAAAGTAGAAACACCGTGAAAGATATAAAACTGAAAGCATGTTAGAGGAAAGGAGAAATCTACTGAGAAGATGTGGGGAGAGCTGATAGGCACTGGACTACAAGGTCAGCAGTTCAAACCCAACAGTGTTCTGTGAGAGAAAGACGAGGCTTTCTGCTCCTATAAATATTTATAGCCTTGAAAAACCTATACAGGGACACTATGAATTGGGACCGACTTGACACCATCTAACAACAACTGAGAAGATGTCTCTAGAGAGCTATAATCACAGCCCCATTTATTTAACAATCTAACAATCTACTGTAAGGGGAATTCTGTATTTGAACATGAACTATGACAAGAGTCAGGCTTCAGTTAGCTTGGCCTCCAATTGGGGTCCCCAAGGGCAAATATGTCAGCTTGAGTACTAAAGTGCGCCAGACCCAAGTCATGATATTTTCAATAGCCTCAGATGCATGTGAAAGTAGGACAGTGAATAAGGAAGATTGTAGAAGAATTTATGCATTTGAGTTATAACGTTGGAGAAGAATATTGAAAATATCCTGGGCTGCCAGATGAACAAAACAATCTATGTTGGAAGAAGTAAACCAGAATGCTCCTTAGAATCCAAGATGGCCAGACTTCATCTCTCATACTTTGGACATTTTATAAGGAGGGACCAGTCCCTGGAGAAGGATATCATGCTTGGTAAAGTGGAAAGACAAAAAAGAAGAGGGAGACCCCAATGAGATGCATTGGAACAATGGCAGCAACAAAGGATTCAAGTGTAGCAGCAACTGTGAGGGTGGATCAGGACAGGGCAGTGTTTCAGTCTGTTGTACATGGGGTTGCTATGGATCAGAACCATCTTGACAGCATCGAACAACAATGAAGCATAGCAAGGGGTCGTGGTATGGCACTATAGTATAAGCACTGTACTGCTAACTGCAAGGTCAGTGGTTCAAACCCACAAGCTGCTGTTCAGAAGCTAATTCTATGACATACAACAACAACATGGCATAGAAAACACCAAAAGGAATTGTCAAGTCTTTATCTCTAGGGATAAACTTTTACATCGATTCCTTCAATTTTCCCACTCTAGGATAACTAAGTTAACAGACCACTAGTCTGTTCAAGACAGCAAAGAACTAAAACCCAAGTCTCTGGACACCCAAATCTGGTAACTCTTTCTCTCATGCTTTTAATGGGCAAGATATTCAACTTGTAGTCTGAGCCACAGAGTTCCATAAGTGATTGTGGCACCATGAATAATTGCTGGAGGAATTCAAAGATGTGCTCATACCCAGTTAACCAGGGAAGAACTCATCCAAGAATGATTTTCCTGACCTTTATCCCAGACTTAATTCTAAGAGTCCTCTGAGTTTTCTGAACTTCAGTCTAGTACTCTGAAACTACAGATGTGTACTACCATTTTCTTCTAGAAAGAGGGTCTTCTGTGAAGTGCACAATCTTTCCAATGAATGGCATAGAAAAATGATACATACTGGTCTCTAGGGAAATGAGCCTAGTCCCATCTAGACACAACCTAGCTGTTCTCAATGAGTCTTACAGGCAAGTGGGGTCAGAAATCCCAGGGTGACATAGTCTATATTGGATTTCATGGATGACCAGCATGCTAGATGGGAAGTTGTTGTTGTTGTTAGGTGCCATTGAGTCGACACCGACTCATAGCGACCTTATGCACAGCAGAATGAAACACTGCTCAATCCTGGGCCAACCTCACTACTGTTGCCACGCTTGAGTCCATCAATGCTGCCACTTGGCCAACCCATCTCGTTGGGAGTCTTCCTCTTTTTCTCTGACCCTCCACCTTACCAAACATGATGTCCTTCTCCAGCGACTGGTCCCTCCTGACAATATGTCCAAAGTATGAGAGATGAAGTTTGGCCATCTTGGCCTCCATGGGGAAGTACAAACCCTCAATTGACCAATGAAGGAGAACTTCTCAGGGGACAGGGAAGAAGAAGAAACCGCCCATTGATCCAGGTGTTAACCTTACATTCATGTACAGATAAATGTGCCCAAAATCAAGTGCTCTGCAATAACCCCGTCTGGTTATATGCAATTTCTCCTTTTAGAAAAACAGAATTTATTCCTCATTCTTCTAAGTACTTTGGGTATATCATCAAGAGGGACCTATTTGCAGGTCCCTGGAAAAGGACATCATGCTTGGTAAAGTACTGGGTCAATGAAAACAAGGAGGACCCTCAATGAATTCAAGTGACACAGTGGCTGCAATAATGGGCTCACAGAGTGACAACTGAGAGGATAGTACAGGACTGAGGAGTGTTGGGCTCTGTTGTGCATAGGGTCACTATGGTCTGGAACCAAGTCAGTGTCACCTAACAATATCAACAACAGGAAATCACAAATCCCAACTCAATACTGTTACCCAAACTCAACTCCTTTCACTGGCTGGATGTCATTAATTTGAGAGTAAATTATTAGAAACCTGGAAAACAGTTCTGAAATGCCTGAAGATTTATGATGAAGTCATTTTGCAAAAGGTCACAGGCAACCCTGCTATAATTAAATCTTTCATTAATTTAAAAAATACACAATAACTTACAAATGCAGCATAAATTAACCAGATGACCTTGACAAAATTATTTAGAGCACTGCTTCATCAGAAGCCACTATCTAGTAATTTCCTGAATTTTTATATTATGAGTATGATTTGTCTGTTTTCTCTTCTGTCTTTGATTGGGTTCCAGTAGCCTGTTTATTTGAAAAGATAAAGTATTAATTTACTAACAGCACTGATACTCACTGGAGAATAGGTAATGAAGAGTCCTTTTTCTCCTAGGTCACAACCTCAAAGTTGAATTAAACGCGACCTTCACCAATTATCCACAAATACTTAAAAACAGCCCTCCCTCTTCCTTGTTATCTGAGAGATACAGTTTTTTTCATGTGTACATTTTGATAAATGATTTCCCTTTTCTCATTAAAAAAGAATGCATTCTCAATAGAGAATATTTGAAAACCATAGAGATCTATAGATGAGACTACTCCACTAGAGATAACTACTCTGAATATTTTGTTATGTTTTCTTCCATTCATTGGCAGTGCTATTATTCCTCAGACAAAGAAATAACAATCAGAAACCACAGCCAGGTTTAGAACCTTTGAAAATCACAGTACCCTGAGGTCTGTGGTACTATCTACATTCCCAAACACACACAAACACTAACACACTACCACTACCACCGTAATAATTAAAGATCTGAATTGTGTACTGAACAGAACCTAGAGCCCTAGAGCTGAGATGAGCCTCAGACAAAACTGATCTTTCCCTCACAGGTTGTGAAAGAGATTTTATGGACTGTGAATTTTCTGTTAGTAGAGATCTTGACAGCTTTTGTTTATGCCTTTGCCCCCAAGAATTCTAATAATTCCTAGAACAGTGCCTATCTTGTACTTCAACACATATTGTTGAATAAATAACAAATGTTCTTGTCATAGTAACTTGTTGCTCGTGGAACCTGAGTCCTTACTTTAGTGTTCCTGCAAGAGTCTCTTTCTCTTGAAAAGACCTAAGCTCCTTACATTGCCTCTTGACTCCTGTCTCCATAAGCCCTCCTCACTCCTCAGCTTCCAAGAAGGAAGCAGCTAATGACTTGTTTCATGTCTAAGCAGAAATAACAGTGTTCTGGGAAGGCAAGCCATCAGTGTTAGACTCCAGAAATTCAAGTCACATCCTTGGCTACTGGTGTGTGTCCATGCCACCTGATTGTTTTCCTATTAGGTGTAGGTGGGATTAGTGGTAAGAAAGGTCAGTGGTTACCAGGGCAATTGCACTGAATGAAGCAGGGCATGAACTAGACCTTAATATAAACAGGCAGGGGATCAACAGCAAGGAATTCTGTAAGCGGAGCCTCTGCTAGTTACAGAGGACGACTGGTGAGAAGGTGGGAAGAAACAGGGATTAAGAGTCTTCAAAATAAGTGTTGGGGACTGGGTGACAACAAAAGGAAGACTGCTAAAGAGACCAAAAGTCATTGGCATTGAAGAGGCAGAAAAAGAGAAAACTTCTCTTTCTTATGAATTTAAAGAAGTCACCATATGTCCAAGCAAGTCTGTTTAAGTCCCTAAAAGTAAACAACTTCACTGACTGGCAGGAACTGTGGTATGTGAATTGGGAAAAGATGAGTCTGAAAGAGAACCTAAGCGATGGGAACAAGAGAGAGAAAATGGCTATATAAGGTATGACTGGACTCCTCCTGATGTGGCGCTGTGGGTTAATGCGCTGGACTACAATGTTGGCTTGAAGAGCAAGGTCAGTGGTATCAAGCTCATGAGCCACTCCTTGGAAACTCTATACAGGGTCACTGAGGGTTGCAACTGACTCGACAACACTCAACAACTACAACAAGAAGACATAATTTAAGAAATGGGAAAGAATAACAGGGAAATTAAAAAAAAAACCTCTAAGAGGAGAAGAAGGACAGAAGATGATGGCATTGTATTTCTTAGTCTCTTACTTTGTGTCAAATTCTGAACCAAGAAATACAAAGAACCACAAACAGTACAAAAAGTTCAGCCCCACTTCAGTCCTTCCATAGTTTTAAGAGTAATTAATAGCATTAATTCCTTACCACGTATCTGCTGAAAACCAATTATGCACAAGTATCCATATTAGATGCTGTTGGAGATGATGAATAAGTCAGGGTTTCAAAGCTCATGAATTTTACAGTCTTAAAACGACCTTGCACTCTAACTTCAGAGATGTTCACTATTTTAAAGCAACTAGGAAAGAGTGTAAGAAGATGGGTGATAATGTCAATTCATCGTTACTCAGCAACTGCACTTGTAAGCATGTAGCCTAGAGAACATCTTCCATGTATGTACAGTGATGTGGCAATACATTTCCCAATAATCCTGAACTAGAGCTGTACTTAATGCCCATGAGCAGGAGATGAGGAATAAATTATGTATATTCATATGACAGAATGCCACAATTTGATAAAGGATTCCATAAAGGAATCCTGACCCAAAGTGAGAGGAGGGGATGCAGGACAGAATTTCAAATTTTCATGGACTCCCAACTTTCTGACACTACGCTGTTGTTAAGTGCCATTGACTTGGCTCCAGCTCAGAGCGCCCCCTGTACAGGGTTTCCAAGGTGCAGCTGGTGGGCTTGAACTGCCAACCTTGTAGAGCAGCAGTCCAGTGCTGATCCTACAGTGCCCCACAATGATAACAGACACATATTAAATTGGGTTCAGGAAAATGCAATAATTAATAAGGAGGAGATCAATATAGTATCACTATGGCAAAAGAAGACAGTGAGAGGCACACAAGAGTTAGAGACAACAAAGTTAAGTACTGTGAAGGGGCTTCAAAAAGTTCATGCAAAAATGGAATGAAAAGATAATGGAATTTTCCCACAAACTTGTTGAAGCCCCCTTGCATTACATACATAATCCAGCAATATCAATAATATCATAATCCTGCAAAAACAATAATCTATGAATGGAACATAGGCTGACATACAAGAGGAACAGGGTAAGCAGATGGGAGTACACCCACAGCCACACACAGCTTTGGCAGAAGTTTTTCAACGTACGCATTTGACATGATAGCCCTTATATGTACTATGCTATACATATACCCATGCATATAGTGGAACATGGAGCCCTGGTGTTCCTGTGGGCTAGGCATTGGACTGTTAAGTGAAAGGTTGACAATTCAAAACTACCAGTTGCTCTACAGGACAAAGACGAGGCTGTCTGATCCCATAAAGACGTATAGCCATGGAAACATTATGTAGGATTGCTATCAGTTAGAATTGAATCAATGGAAGTCGGTTTGGTTTTTCATTTTGAGTATAGTAGAGCAAAGAGGGGGCAGAGTTATGGAAACTTAGCCACAATTAAACACTCAGGGGGACAGCTAAGTCAGTTGGTATAACATAGTTAACAAAGACAATGTTCTATACCCTATTATGCTGAGTAGTGACTGGATCTTTAAAGCTAGCAAGAAGCCATCTAAGATGCAACTTTTGCTCCTTTCCAATGCAGAAGAAAGAAGACAGAAGAAAATCAAAGACTCACAGCAACAATTAGTCACAAAGAGTAATGGACCATGCATTAGCCTCCATTACCCTGAGGCCAGAAGAAACAGATGGGACCTACCGCTTATAACACTATGGCTGGTATTACATTGGACTTAATGGGAGAAAAAATGTAGAATAAAATTCAAAATAATAAAAATGACCCAATTTATTGGTCTGATAGACATGCATGGAACTCTTGAAACGATAGTCCTTAAGCACCTCCAAACCTGTAATTGAACCCATCCCTGGGATCACTTTACAACCAAACCACAGGTAGGCCTATGATGTGAACAAAAACTTTCATGAGGAATATGCTATTCCAAATAATCAGTCATATGAGTCAAAAAGGAGAGCATTTTGCTGCAAAGTAAAGCTCAGAAGGTAGGAAAGGTCAGGGAAAGATGAATGAAACAGGAAGAGTACTGGTACATTGTGAAAACTACAACTAATGTTACTAAACAAAATGTGTATAAGTCATTCAATGGAAAGCGCATCTTCTCTGAAAACTTTTACTCAAAAAACAATTAAAAATACAAAACATAACAAAAAACCTTGATTATCTTCTTAAAACCAAACAATAGTGTAGCTTATCTAGCAAAAACAAAACAAAACAAAACAAAACTGACTTACTATGAGCATTATGCAACTTACGAACTATCTATAGGGGATCAAAGTAACAACAGTAACCCAGAAGACTAGACAGGGACTTTATGGGGCAATCGTTTATGGTAATGGGGCAGGAACAACTTAACAAAGGAGGCTGAGAATGACGGACAAGTTGAAGAAAGTAATCAGAGTTTCTGACTTGACATATGTTTTGCTGTGTGTATTCTTAACAAAAAAATAAATATATTTTTATATATCAAGCTAACGAAAAAGGGTTAGACCAGAGAGATACTACTGACTGAGAGAAGTGTGTGGTCACATGATAGCCTGTATATACACTGTGCATTTTAAAACAACATAAAGTGGACTTCCAGAATAAGATGGCTGAGTAGACAGACGCATGAGCCCATCCTCTGCAACAAAGACCTGGGAGACTGATTGGACCAGAGGCAGATGGTGATCTTGGAACCCTGAACTTCAGAAGAAAGAACAGAGAGGTGGATTGAAGAGGATGCAGAATAGGAACGGTCAAAGAGAAGAAAAACGGGCAGGTTCTGAGCTAGTGTGGAGCGGCACAGCCATCTAGGGATTTTGTGAACAGCTATTGATAAAGTGACCTATGGGCACAGGATGAAGCTGGAGGTCTTTAACACAAGGGTACAGTCCACCCCTATTCCCATTTCCTCCTGGTAGCCAGGGATGTGGTCAGTCTCTACCTTCACTAGCTCAGCTGCCAGTGGTACCCCTGCCCTCAGAGCCTCTGCACTGCCCTGGCCTGCCTGGGGTTGGGCACCAAAGACAGCACCTCTGCTTCTAGAGGCACATGAACCTGCCCTGAACTAGATTACATAAACAGTGAACACAACAATGTGTTCACACTTGCAGTCTCTACCACATTCACTAGGAGAAGGGTAGTGAGTGCCTGAAAACACACCAGTATACACTCATCAACTGCATATATATATATGACACCACAATGCCTTGAGGAAAACAATTTCAGCATACACAAAGAAACAAGACAAAGTACCTCAAACAAGTGAACAAAATACAATCTCAGAAAACATAATCCTAGAATTGGCACTATTTGATACAGAATTTAAAAGAATGATATTTAGGTACCTTCAACTGATTGAGAGAATGATCGAGAAAATTGCTAATGTAGCCAAGGATAACACATAACTACAGAAGAATTCAGGAAACAAACGGACAAAATAAATTAAAAAAACAGGAACCATACAAAACCAGCAATTAGAAAATCAGAAGCTTAAAATTAACACTTTGAAAACAGATAATACACTGAAAAGGCAAAGTAGTAGAACTGAATCAATGGAAGGCTGAATTACTGAGCTTGAAGGAGGCCGATGAAATCATTTGGTCTGGCCCTGCCAAGGCAACCGCAATTCCAGCTATCACATTGTTGTTGTTGTTAAGTACCATGGAGTCGGTTCCGACTCACAGTGACCCTGTGCAGGGTTTCCGAGGCTGAAAATCTTTACAGGAGCAGAAAGCCTCATCTTTCTTCTGTGGAACAGCTGGTAGTTTTAAACGGCCGACCTTGAGGTTAGCAGCCCTATTCGTAACCACTACGCTACCAGGGATCCTTTAGGGATGAGTTAATTAAATGCTTGATCAAATATAGAAGGGTAATTTTTAAGTTGATTATTTTGCATGCCCCATGAATGATGCTACGAATTTTGGCAGGAAAAAAAATGTTCCCCATCTTTATTCTATGAGTCCTGATGTGGTGCTGTGGATTAATGCACCAGACTGCAAAGGTGTTTGAACTGCAAGGTCGGTGGTTCAAGCTCACCAGTCACTCCTTGGAAACCCTATACAGGGTCGCTATGGGTCAGAACTGACTCAATGGCACTTAACAACAACAACCTCTATTTTATAGGAACAATCAGGAAGAAGAATTTAAAATTTAAAAAAAGCCTAAGATTTATGTTGGACATAATTAATAGGAATAACCTGCATGCAATAGGAATTCCAGTATAGAAAGAAAGAAAGAAAACAAACATAGAAAATAGTGTCTAAGAGTTACTAGAAGAAAATTTCCCTGACATCAAGAAAGATAAGAAGATAGGCATTCAAGAAGTTGAACAAACTACACACAGGACAGACCCCAGAAGCAAAACACCAAAACATAATAAAATTTTTCAAAAAAAGATACAGAATGAATCCTGAGAGCAATTCAGGAAAAATGAAAAGTCACCTGCAAAGGAGAATTAATAAGACTAAACCAGTAAACTGATGATATATGGAGGGAATAATAATCAATGTAATGAAACAAGCTATATGAATGGTTGAATGTGAAGCTGACGATGTGCCCTGTAAACTTTCACTCAATCCAAAATAAAAACATTTAATTATTAAAAAAAAAAAAAAAAAAGACTAAACCAGGCAGGCAATAATGGCATGTGGAATGACATATCTAAAGCTCTGAACGAAAAAATAAATAAATTTAAAAAATTGCCAAATGAGAATCATATACCCAGTAAAGTTGTCCATTAAATATCATGGCAAACTTAGGTCATTTTCAGATAAACAGAAATTAAAAGAATTTGTAAAAACTAGACCAATTTTACAAACAATACTAAATGGAGCTCTTTGGATACAGAACCAGCAGCAGTAGACAACAACTTGATACTAACATACAAGACAATATCATCTAGAGCTCAGCCCAGAAACAGAAGTATTTGAAGTAAAGCAGACCTACAAAACTGAAAATAGAGAACCAGAGATGCAGTCACCACAAGATCAAGTAAAAACAGGGAATAATGTATTTTCCAGAACTTCCAAATGAAGAGGAAATCAAGCAGATTTTAAGAAAAAATAAACAAATCAAGATAAACCTAACTAGCATGGGCTGCCAAAAAAAACCAATAGATCCGTTCTGGAAGAAGTGCAGCCAGAATGCTCCTTAGAGGCCAAGATGGTCTCCTTAGCTCAAGGTCAGCAAATTATAGCCATGGGCCAAATAACTGGGCACCTGTTTTGAATGGCCCACAGGTTAAGAATGGGTTTTACTGAAACTATATAAATTAAAAGGAACCCTGGTAGCATACTGATTACGAATCAGACTGTGAACCGTAAGGTCAGCAGTTCGAAACGACCAGCTGTTCCACGGGAGAAAGATGAGGCTTTCTGTTCCTGTAAAGATTTACTGTCTCGGAAATCCTGTGCAGGGTCGCTATGAGTTGGAACCGACTTCATAGCACATAGTCACCAACCACCATATAAATTAAATCAGTGAAAAAAAAAAAAAAAATAACCCAGAGAAGAATGGATTTTACATTTGAGACAATTGGGGAACAAAAAGGGCAAGTGAAGAATATTCTATGACACATGAAAACTACACAGAACTCAAATTTCACAAACAAATGAAATCCATATTTAAAGTGTTATTGGAATCAGTTTATGGTTGTTTATACATTGGAATGGGAGAGCTGAGTAGTTATAGCAGACATTGTATACACCACAAAGCATAGACTGTTTGCTATCTAGCCTTATTCTAGGTAAGGAAACCAGAGCTCAAAAACCAGGTAAGGAGACCAAAATACGTAAGGCATTCCAAGGTCACACAAGCGGCCCAGGTTCTCTGCTACCTACCATCCTCATCCCAAATTCACACAGTGGAGCCATCGGTCAAAATAAGTTTTGCCTTCCAGACTCTCGCTAAGCCCAGTGTATTCAGTCATGTCAAAGCCCCTCCGTAAACATGCATTCTGCTTTTGTGTTCTTTGGTATCCACAAGAGTGGGCCTCAAAGTTCACAGCAAGCCTGGTGACAAACTGAAGGATATGAAGCAAACCCCAGGCTGAGAGCTGATGATGTGGGAGATCCACGGGATTTGCCAATTACTCGAATGACTTACTTTGGGAAAAGTCAAATCAGACTCTCCTAGCGAACAACAGAGAATTGAAAAACAGATCAATGGAAGCTGTGCTGGTTCATTTCCAACGACTTTATCGGATGTAGTTACTAGAGGCTAAACAATGCATTTAAGCTCAGGGCTGAGCTTCCTCATGGGGCTAAAGCTGTATTTAAAAGCATGGTCCCTGTTAAGCATGTACACACAGACAGCCTCTTAAGTCAAAAGGTCTTCACTTTTTGTAAAATAAATTTTTTTAACTTCTGCAGCTTTGGGATTTGTATAATTTTCTAAGAAAAATGCTATCTCTCCCATTAGATCTGTTGGAGGAACAATGGATCAGAGATTTATGTCAATTAGAATTGGATTTACAGTGGGACTCCACAAGACAGTCAGCTATAGCCAATTTGCTGAAGGCAGTTTGCAGCTGTCCTTGCCTCTCGCTGTCCCCTCTTCAAGTCATGTATCTTCCTATCACTCCATGTTTGCCCACTGTCCCCCACCACACACACCAACACATGGAAGGTACCTCCTGCATCGCTCCAGCTAACCATGAAGCCTTCTGAAGCTACAATCATTTCTTTCTCTGATATTTAATGGCAACTACAATTTGTCCCACACCTTGCCATTCAATTACTCCCTACTTCTTTCAGGTGTTTTTCATGTTCCTTTAAACAGATTGTGAATTAAAATTCAAGATGGAGTCAGCTGTGACTTGGGGTCTGGCAGCACAGTGGGCATTCATCAATAATGAACAAAATGTTCCTTGATTTCCAGCTCAGAGCCTGGAGTTTGAATGCCATATTCCTTGTTTTCATGTTGCCTTTTACTAAACAAGTGAACTTCTGTGTGCCTATGTGTCCTCATCGAGCAGTGATGATAATCCGAACCACCCCGCAGGGTTAGTGGGAGACTTCAGTGAGATTACAGTTGAGAAAGTGGTCAATTCAAAGCCTGTTGAACAAACAAGTAGGCCGCAAGGTCTTTGTTAGACCTCCAGAGCAGATTGAATGTTCCTTAGGGTTTTTTTTGTGTGTGTGTTTTGTTTTTTTTAACTGCTCATTCTTGGCAAGATGTATCAAATTTCTTCCAGAAAAAACTGACTCTCCCTTCTGTGATTTTTCTTTTATGGACACCTGCCAGGTTCTCCCTGCCCTACCTACCCCCCATAGAAAGATTGACTAGATCTTGGTTTAAACATTTCATATCAAGGAAGACTTTAAAATGCAGCTTAGAGGATGCAGGAAAGCATCATTTTCCCATGGCATGTCACATCTGAACCAGTCATAAAAAGAGCTCTCCTGAAAGTGCTGATTTGGGGACAAACAAGATTTGAAGACAGAGTAGACCACAGAGGTCCATGTGTTGAAACTGCCACAGGCATCTCATCAACCTGGAAAGCCAAGGTGCTGCCATTGGTCGCCTGGCCTGTCAATCAACCAACCCTGTCCTCAGCCTTCAGTAATAAGAACGGTCACATTTCATTGTGAATTAGGCTAAACTAGCTGCTTTCTGTCAAAGTTACCAAGGAGATGTTGAAATAATAACATTTGAAAAGACAGGGGGAGAAAAGAGCACCAAAAGTAAGCAAATCCCAAGCCTCCAAGCCAGGGACTGTCTCTCCCACACAAATCTCCCTGCAAAGCTATAGTGTTAGAAGGTGCTGAGCTTTCCTGAGTCCTGGGAGGAGTAAAATCTGGGCTGACTCTTGTGGAAGGGGTAAGAAATCATTCCTAAGAGGATCCATGTTCTCTAGCTACCCTGTCTGCGCCCATTTCCCATTCCACACCCCTGCTTCATAAGCCCCCTACATAGAGCTCTGTAGACAGACAAAGCTGGCTTTGATTCCTATGCAATGACTGCTCCCTCATACCAGTAACCACTGGATTCTGATGACAGCCTTTTAGCATCTCTGGGAATCAAGAATCAACTTTCTAAAATGCTGAAGAATCCATAATAATCACAACATAGGTAAGATTCCTGGGGGACTATAAAGATTCACTCATTAACTCATGCACATCTTCATCCATCTAATCATTCATTCATTTAACTCACATATACGATGAACTCCTCAGGGCTGCCACAAACCTGACAATTACAAGGCACTCAAAAAGCAAGATGCATAAAGATTTGACGGCATGGAAACTTAAAGTCATGTGTATGCCTATGAATTTACATATATGTCTCTCTTAGGGGTTAATGAAGTTGGAGGGCAAAAATTTTAAACAATACCGTTTTCATCGGTATTTATTTTCTAAAGTGTTATGAAGAAGAAAAAAAAAATTATTTTTTTATATTGCTCTGGGGAAGGTTTCCGGGAAGGACACAGTTACACTGAGACCTGAAAGCTACGTAGAGATTTTGTTGGTCAAGTGGGGACAGAAAGGGCATTCCAGACAGACACAAAGACAAAGACCAGGGGCATCAGAGAAAGTCAGTGTCGTTAGAGCATGGAGATCAGAGGTGAGGTCCTAGAAAGGTGGTCAGTAGATGTCTGTAGGCCTTTCAATGAGTTTGGACTTTATCCTGAAAGCAATGGAAAGTCTTTGATGGGTTTTGAAAAAAGGAGCGACCTGATGAGATTTCCAATTTCAACATCACATTGGATACACAGGTCGCATTCCTAAACATGACGGAAAATTCTTCATAGTCTCACTTTCACACACCCAAACATGCTCTTCAATGCCTCTTACCTTTGTGTTCCTCCATTTGCCTTGAAATCATCTATTCATTCAACAAGTACTTGCTGAGACCTCTTTTTGGTAAGGGTGTTACAGTACTGAACATAACTGCTAAACATTTCTTCTTTCTTGGAACTTACGAGCTTCCGTATTCTATTGCCAGTGCTTTTCTTCCAGTGAACTGTTACTGAAACTTCCAGACAAACTCAATTGTCACCTTCTGTGAGTGTGACATCTTCAATCGCCTCCGCTGATATCCTGGTTCTAAAGGAGGACTCCTAGATAAATAGTATACTACTCCTTACTACCCATTAGCTATGTTGGCCTGAGAGCTCCATGAAGGCAGAAAGAACTGCATTTATCTTTTTAATCTTTCTTAAGCACTAGCAGGATCTGATACACATTGGAAACTCATTAAATGTTCTTGGATGGAAGAACTAATAAATATTTAAATCTTCCAAATCAAGGTGACAAGATAAGGCAATTAAAACATAGTGTGAATAACTTGGCACTTTTCCCCTTAACCATAGCTTAGAGAGAGAAGACAGGGTTCACAGCAAGGGGAAGACTACAGAATTTAAACGATCCTGGCATGGTACTGTAGGATACATACTGGGCTGCTAACCTCAAGATTGGCAGTTCAAATCTACCAG
>NW_006408521.1:33012259-33067730 GCF_000296735.1 Chrysochloris asiatica | reverse complement strand
CTATACAGGGTGTCTATGAGCTAGAACCCTATACAGGGTGTCTATGAGTTAGAACCCTATACAGGGTGTCTATGAGTTAGAACCCTATACAGGGTTGTTATGAGCCAGCACTTAACAACTTAACTGATGTTTTCAGTTTGATGGAAAAGTTAAACATTCTTCCTCATAATTCATTCCGTTATCTTCACAGTTCCTAAGAAATATATAATTTTTAAACATCTGCTTCAATCTTTTCTATTGCTATTCCATGAGGGAAAATAAAAATTTAGTCCTAGTGGGCTACTTTTTTTTTTTTTTTTAATTTTTTTTTTGAAAATCGAGTGAAGGTTTACAGACAAGATTTTCCATTCAACGAATCAGACACTTTCTTTCATCTGAATGCCCGCAATCCTCCACCCGACAATAGTTATCCTACTTCCTTCCTGTGGGTCCTATTTCTAGTCCACCCACTTTCTCATCCTTTTCAATATGTCCTTAGGTAAATGGTACCTTTTTAATTTTGAATTATTGACCATTCCTTGGTGAGCATGCCTTACTAGTGTTGTTGGCCCCCCTATAAGCCAATCTATCCCTTGGCTGAACATTGGATCATGAAGCTGAGTTCCTTTCCAGACTTGAAGGGTGGGTGATATCCATAGTCTCAGGTTCCTCCAGTCTCTTTCTGACCAGTAAGTCCAGCCTTTTATTTTATTTTTTCTTTTGAAAGCAATTTTTAGTTTTGTTCTACATTCTACTCTGTCTGGGACCTTCTAATATGAATTCTTTCAGAGAAGTTTGTTCTAGTTCTTGTGGTCTCAGAGTGGTCCATGAGTCCATTGGACAGCACTTTACAACAACAACATAGGACTGTTAGGGTTGGAAGGTGCTCGACGGCAGTAGTTAGTTAGTAGCTAGTTAGTTAGTTAGTATGTAAACTTCACAAGAGCAGAGTTTCTGCTCTAATTTGCAGAACTAAAACAGTATCTGACACATGTTATCAAGAAAATATTTATTAATGTCATAAAGTAACTTTTGGCAGGATCTTAGATTCTAGGAGCTTATCTCTGAATGTCTCTTTTTTGTTTATCTCTCTGTCCCTCTAGGTTTACTCATATATACATAGAAACTTTTGCATATATGAAGAAGCTTCAAAAAGTTCATGGAAAAAATGAAATTAACAGCTTTAAATCTATTAGATAATAGAAAAAATAAAAACCGGGAAAAAAATCCTTGAGCAGAAAATGTGGAATAAAACTCAAAATTATAAACAAAACAAAACAAATCCAAGAAGACCAGACTCACTGGCAGAAAGAGATTGGAGGAACCTATGGCCTTCAATTCCCCTTCAGGTCTGGAAAAGAATTTAATTTTGTGGTCCAGTTTTCAGCCAAGCAGTAGATAGGTTTATAGGTGGGACAGCAACACTAGTAAGATATTCTCACCATGGAATGGCCAATCATTAAAGATCCAAACGGGAAATTTTACCTAAGGAAAAAGAACAGAAGGGATGGGAAAGAGGGTGGAATGGAACTAGGAACAACTAGGAATAAGTGGGATCACTCTTACTACATGGAGAGCTGGGAGCCTTAGCTCAAAGGTAAGAAAGGGAAATTAAAGGCATCTAAGCTAACAAAGAAGTAGTAAAACTCTATTTGCAGATGATATGATCCTCTACATAGAAAATTCAAAAGACTCCGCAAGAAAACTATTTGAACTAACGGAAAGGGCCAACAAAGTGTCAGGTACTAGATCAATACATAAAGTTCAATTCAATTCCTTTACATTAACAAAGAACTTGGAAAAGTAAAACAAATCACTTATAATAGCCACTCAAAAGAAGATATACCATATCATATCAACTCACCATCAATAATAAAGTTCAACTAAACTGAAAATGACAAATGCTGGAAAAGGTTGGGAAAGACTGGAAGGGCTACAAAATGGTACAGCTACTGTGGAAAATGGTATGGCACTTCCTTAAACAGAAATACAATATGACCCAGCAATCCCTTTACTTGGCATATATCCTAGAGAAATAAGAGCCACAACATGAATAGGTATATGCACACCCATGTTCACGGCACCAATATTCACAATAGCAAAAATAAGGAAACAATCTAAATGCCCAACAGTGGAAGAAAGGATCAACAAACAATGGTACATAGACACAATGGAATACTACTCACCATTAAAAAAAATAACGGTGCATCTATGAAACACCTTACGGCATATTGATGAACCTTGAGGACATTATGCTGAGTGAAATAAATCAATCACAAAAGGTCAAATATTGTATGAAACTACAATTTTAAAAACTCAAGAAGAGATTTTCACACTAAAATAAACATTCTGTGATGGTTAACAGAGGTGGGACAGGATGAGGCATTATTTAATGGCTAGAGGGTAGACATTCTAACTTGAATGAAGGGAAGGTAATATAAAATAAGAGGTCAGCAAAAAATGAGATAGCTAGGGGAAGAGTGCATGAATTAAAGGCAACATAGGTAAACACTGCTATATATACAATCCTGCAATTATGGTGATCTAGTGGTTACGGATCGGGCTGCTAACCTCAGGGTCGGCAGTTAGAAACTACCAGCCGTTCTGTGGGAGAAAGATGAGGCTGTCTGCTCCCGTAAGATTTACAGCCTCGAAAACCCTGTGCAGGATTACTATGAATCAGAACCAACTCCACAGTACTTAACAACAACAACAACAAATATATGCATGAATAGACAAGCAAGCTGAATGGGTGAGGGAGGGAGAGTGGGAGTATACCCGTGAAGATTTTATATATATACATCTAGATATGTAAGATTATATATAGAGAGAGAGAAAGAGAGAGAGAGAAGGAATTCTGGTGTGGCGCTGTGGACCAATGCGTCAGATTGCAAAGTCGTTTGAACTGCAAGGTCATTGGCTCAACCTCACTAGCTCTCCTTGGGAACCCAAGATAGGGTCGTTATGAGTTGGAATCAACTCAATGGCACTTAACAACAACAACAACAATATATAGAGATGTATGTAGGTTTGACAGGATACTTATACATGTCTGTTTATTTTGGTATAAATATATATTCATGAATGTGGTAGAGAATACACTGGCAAAATAATGAGAACTTCTTAAGGAAATAAGTTACTGGGCCTAGGGGCCCAGGGCCATAGTCTCCAGGAACACCAAGGTCATTTGGTGTAACATAGTCCACAAAGACAATGTTTGACATTCTATTTTGATGAGAAGTCACTGGGGTTCTTAAAAGCTGGTGACTAGCCACCTAAGATACAACTATTGGTCTCTCTTTCTATCTGGAAGAAAGAAGACTGAAGAAAATCGAGGATGCTCAGGGACAATTAGTCCCATGGAAAACTGGACCATGCAAACATCAGTCTCCATGACTCTGAGACAAGAACTAGATGGTGCCCATTTACCACTGTCAACTGTTCTGAAAGGGATCACGTTAGAAGGTTCTGGATAGAGTGTGAGAAAAATGTAGAACAAAACTCAACATCATCAAAAGAGATCAGGCTTAATGGTTGGATAGAGGCAAGCGGAACCCTGAGACTATGACTTTTACTCATCCTTCAGATCTGGAAATGAGCTCACTCCCATGACTTAACTTGCAGCCAAACAATAGACAGCTCTGTAAGAGGATCACTAGCCTCTATGTTAGAATAATTACCCATTTGAAAATTGAAAAAGGCAGCATTTACCCAAGGACAAAGTCTCAAAGGGATAGAAAAGGAGAAGGAATGGAAACAGGAAACATAGGGAGGAAGTGGGATAAGTGATCTTATCTTGTGGGGAGTACAATTAATGACATGACACAAAATGTGTGGAAAATTGATCGGCTCTCGAACCTTTCACGCAATTCACAATAAAAAGTTAAAGAAAGAAAAGAAAACTGGAATTAAAGGAATTTTTCATGAACTTTTTGAAGGCTCCTAGTCTATATTCTCAACACTGGACAAATAAACATTCTTATCAATGGAGAAAAGATTGAAGTTGTCAAGGACTTCATTCTTCTTGGATCAACTATCAACATTCACAGAAGCAGCAGTCAAGAAATTGAAGGATGTATTGCATTAGGCAAATCTGCTACATAGGAACTTTTTAAAGTGTTGAAGAGCAAAGATGTCAGCTTGAGGACTAAGGTGTGCCTGACCCAAGCCATGGTATTTTCAATAACCTCATATGCATGCGAAAGCTGGACAGTGAATAAGGAAGACTGTAGAAGAATTGATGCTTTTGAGTTATGGTGTTGGAGGAGAATATTGCAAGTGCGATGGGCTGCCAAAAGAACCAACAGATTCATTTTGGAAGTAGTGCAGCCAGAATGCTCCATGGAGGCCAAGATGGTCAAACTTCATCTCCATACTTTGAGCATATTGTCAGGAGGGACCAGTCACTGGAGAATGATATCATGTTTGGTAAGGTGGAGGGTCAGAGAAAAAGAGGAAGACCCCTAACAAGATGGATTGGCCAAGTGGCAGCATTGATGGACTCAACTGTGGCAACAGTAGTGAGGTTGGCCCAGGATGGGGCAGTGTTTCATTCTGCTGTGCCTAAGGTCATTATGAGTCGGTACTGGCTTGATGGCGCCTAACAACAAGTCTCTGTATCTATCTGTCTATCTATCTACCTACCTACCTATCTACTACTCCTAACTATCTCTCTATCTCTCTATCTCTCTATCTCTCTATCTATCTATCTATCTATCTATCTATCTATCTATCTATCTATCTATCTATCAATCTATCAATCTATCTATCTATATTCATTCTGTCATCCTAGTGGCAAGTCAACCCTCTGGATAGGGGAATAAAAGTAGAAAAGTGGATCAAAGTGGTCCATTCTGGGGTCAGGGAACTAGAAAAAGATTTTGAACTGATCATTATATGGACAATATGAGGCATAGGAGATACCCATTTACCCCATTTTTGCCTGCTACATCTTATATCGAGAAAATACTGATTCAAATTATTTTTAAATGAACACAAAAATAAAGAGAATAGTAGTATTCCTTTAAGGAGCTCTGGTAGCATAGTGGTTACGATTCAGGCTGCTAATCTCACAGTCAGCAGTTCAAAACTACCACCTGTTCCATGGGAGAAAGATGAGGCTTTCTACTACCTTTAAGATTTACAGCCTCGGAAACCCTGTACAAGGTTGTTATGAGTCAGAACTGACTCCACGGCACATAACAACAACAACAAGTATCCCTTTGAATTAGAAGACCACACCCTTCCCCCAAACCAACACAGAAACATCTGGTGAGCCTACTGGTACCAACCCTACAGTTTAGAAAATTTCCAAAGTTCTGTTCATCAAACTTCTGTCATTCTGTCGAGTGAAGAGTTCAGACAATGGCCTTCAAGTCAACTTGAGGTGGGAGACAATACTGGCTAACACAGGGCTACCACTGCCACCCTCTCATACCCCCTTATACACACATCTGTACATTTATGTTGTTGTTGTTAGGTGCCTTTGAGTCGGTACTGACTCATAGCGACCCTATGCACAAAAGAACAAAACACTGCCCGGTCCTGGGCCAACCTCACAATTGTTGCCACCCTTGAGCCCACTGAAGCTACCACTTTGCACAGGTAATCAATGTATAAGGAATTAGAATTTTCTATGCTTTTAGAAAACAGCATCTAATTATTATAATTTTTCTACATTCAGAAAATATTTCAAGACTCTTGACAGTTTTAATATCTACACACTGGCCATCTATTCTCATTGTAAAGAACTGCAGACAAAATTTCAAAGCAAGTTCATCTGAACTGGAATAACAACCGTAAAGTGTGTGTATGTGTGTGTGTGTGTGTGTGTGTGTGTGTCACACAAGCCCTCAGGTTTTCCCCTAAAATCACTGTTTGATTTCAACACGTTGGCTGTCTAACTCCCATCATCTCCTCCCTGACTCTATCCACTTCCTGGTCTGTTTTGAAAAGAAACTTCAGCTCTCTGTTTGTTTAAGTTGTTAATAAATGGAAATTTGTTATTATATTTTACGTTTCATCAGAAATCTTAACTTTACAATGAGAAGCCTAGTTTTCTTATCATGTCAAGTGATCTTTTGCTTGCTCGCATTGCATAGAAGAGGAAGCTTTGGCCCAGAGATTAAAATGCCCTTGTGTAAGTTTGGGGGTGGGGTAGGGGCAGAATCCACGTCCTTGGAGGAAGGATAATCAAGGTATGTGGGCTCCTTTCTATCTACCATATGAAAAGAAGTACTCACGTCATAATTTGAGTCTCAACTCCTGCCTCCACCAGAGCCCCGTCGACGAAGAGAGGGACGGAAGTGAAACCATACTTGTCCCAGGAATGGCCCTCGTCAAAACTCACCCTGGGTTGGAAACAAGTACATAGAAAAGGCAGCTGAAAATAAAACCAAGCTCTTTTGTAACCATTTTTCAGGTTATTAAATTCTCTGTATCTTGCTTTCTGGCAGTTTGGATTATCAAAAGGCATTAATCTTCCACATCTCCCTCATATTATTGAGATTTGAGATCAGCACTGTATTTCCTGGTCCATGCACAGACAGCACCAAAGCTGCAGAAATCTTTCATATGTTAGAGTAAAAAGGAAAAAACAAAACAAAAACAAAACACCCAAGCAGGACGGCTTAGTGGATGGACTGTCACGTTTCAAGTACTCAGAATGGAACCTGAGGTTCAATTTACAGCACAATCAATTCAGCCCTTGGAGTTTCTGACACAGATAAATTGAGTATTGTGGGGTATGCCCTATGGGAGGGGGTATGTGTGTCTTTCAGACCAAACCTTAAAAAAAGCAATTTCCTGTTTGTTCAGAATAGATGTTAGGATCATTTTCGCTCCTGATGTCATTTTAAGGGGCTTTTAGGGACAGGCATTAAGTATCTGAGATATTCTGGGCAATGCTCTTTCACCATGCATTCAATAGCTGGAGAAAAGGCTGGCCCCTTGTGGATACAGCACCTGACACTCGTCACAGGGACTGCTCCAAGTGGAAGAGACTTGAGCCATTCAGAATGCTTGCTTCAGGGTCCTTTCCTCCCCCTGACTGAACTGAGACACAGCCCAAACACTATCTTCTCTGGGCAGTTTTGCTGACACCCTTTGTTTCCCAAGACAAAGTTAACTGATTCCACCACTCAGGCTGAAGGGCCTCCTCTGTGAGCTCCTAAAACACTGGGCCTTCTCCTGAGGAATGCTTTCTTGAATCCCTCATTCAAGATGCTAACTAAGCACCAGGAGTTCAGGGGTCAGGTGTTACCTTGTTTATTAAATAATCCCATAATAGCACATACACATCTGTTTACAATGCTTCTACCATTATGTTACATATACTTTAGAAAATGTGTCTGCCTTTCCCATGAAGTAGTGAGGTTTTTGAGGTCAAAGACTACCGTTTAGTTTACATTTCTAGTACTTAGTAGAAAACCTGGCATATGGTTGGTACTATATAAACATTTAATGAACAAATTACTTAAAAAAAAATTAAGAAATGATTAAGGGTGTTCCCTAATTCACTCTATCATTTCGTCATGTGTTAGCTATAAGAAGTTTCTATGACCTGGATGTAGGATTCTCTTTTACCATCAGTAGTCAACCTACTCAGTCCATTTTCTGTATACCTACTTCTCTTCAGTTCTCAGTCTCTCAGTCTTTTTTATCTCTGTTTATCCACTCTTCTCTAATATATTATTTTAAAAGAATACTTACTTTACCCAACGATAATCACCAGACTCTCATCTAATAATTTTGATCCATGTATACAAATGAAAAGCAGACAGTTTGCTACAAAACTTCTATTTTTTTCTGTGGCTTTCTAATTGTCAACTTTGGCATGACTTTTAAGGATGTAATCATTTCAGTCTTTTTAAAAGAATAGGTTGGAAGGATAAATAACCATTTAAGCTGGCCCAGGGAAAGGTGGGCAGATTTGAATTACTTTTCTTAGAAATCGGTTTCTCCTTTCAACAGTGAACAAAAACACTTGATTGAGAGTAGCTGTAACTTTTTTTTTATTATGTGTCCCATTGGTTCCTAAAATAATCATAGTGTTTCAGAGTGTCCCATGGATGCTAACTAGTTAACACTTGCTGGTTATGTCCTAGAGAAAAGGACACATAAGGTTAATGTGTTTGTGTGTGTGCACGAGCAAGACAGAGAATTTGGTATTGATTCTAGTGTTGATAGTCACAAGCTAAAATAAGCCAAAGACCTCATCTCTTAGTCTAATTCTCAGAATTCCCTTATTAATAAAGGTCAGTTATTAGAAGTAGCAGGAAAAAGTTGTTTCCATCCCAGGAAAGAGGGAGACTTCATAACACTGTCATTCGTGAGCAGGCCAAAAGGAAGTCATTGTACAATGAAGATAAGATATCATAGTGTAGACAAGATGGGAGCATCACAACTTTCCAGCACTGAGATGAAGGTTCTAAACCAAAGATAAGTCCATGATTGGACAAGGATTAGTAAAAGATCAAGGACCTGATGTATGAACTCAGTTCATATGGAAGGAAGAGAATTAAAGGCTAGATAGAAGAATGATATTAGCAGACACCTAATGGAAAAAAAAAAAAAAAAAGTGTCCAGGTAGGAAATACATCATATAAAAAAAAAAAAAAAAAAGTGTCCAGGTAGGAAATACATCATATACAATAACCAAAATCCAAAGTTGGCATGAGGTTAAGTACAAAAAAGAGAACAGACCTCCTGAACCAGGTGGAGGCATCAATCCTGTGAGGGTTGTTTATGGTCACAATGCCTTTTGCAGGCCTAGGATTTTGCCACTTAGGTGACTTTCTGAGAACAGTGTTTTTCAATACTTGAATATCTCAGGCTGAGGCAATAGTTAAAAGCAAAACTCTCCAAAGGAACTCCAAAAATCCTTCACTAGAAAATGCAATCTCTTGGATTTCTGAAATGCTGTTATTCCAGTCTAGATGACCTGCTCTTCCTGAGCGTTACTCTATTTGAAGACTGTTGTTGTTGTTAGAAGCTATCGAGTTGGCTCTGACTCCTAGCAACCCTAAATACAACAGAATGAAATACTGCGTGGTCCTATGCCATCCTCACAATGGTTCCTATGTTTGAGCCCATTGTTGTATCCCCCGTATCAATTCAATTCAGTGAGGGTCTTCCTCTATTTTGTTGACCTTCTACTTGACAATGCATGATGTCTTTCTACAGGGATTTGTCCCTCTTGATACATGTCCAAAGTAAGTGAGATAAAGTCTCACCAGCTTTACTTCTAAGGAGCATTCTAGTTGTACCTCCTATATAGGTGTGTGTGTTATTCTGGTAGTCCATGGTATACTTAATATTTTGTACCATAATTCAAAAGTATCACTTTGATCTCCCTTACTCATTGTCTAGCTTTTATATGCACATGAGATGGTTGAAAATTTTGATGACTAGGAATTTTTAAATGCTTTGAAGTAATTACACACTGAATGATATCCCTAAAGGGTCCACCTTTCTTCTCCTCAGTTCAATAGTTCAATTCCAAGACAAAGGAATGGGAAATTTCTTATTAGGTTCATATGCAAACTTGAAATCTGTAGGATGGATGTGGAGTAGTGAATTATTTAATATATCTCTTTTAGCCTTAGTCTTTGTAACTCCTAATGTGTCTGGGTAAGAGAAGGAGAGAGAAGACACTACTGATAGGATGACTGGTTTCATCTACTGGCTATTAGAAGAGTTGATTGTGATTATAAAACCTTGAAACTCTAACATGGTTATAAAGTGAGTCATCTCAGAAGTAGAAGAGGGGATCTCACTGCTGTCAGAGAAGAAGCAGGAGTGAAATGTGTCCTTTAGATTCTGAGATCCCTGTGCATTGAACTTCCTTGACTCAGGAACAGAAAGCTGTGAAACCACACAAGTAAACGAAGAGCAGCAACAGCAGATCCAAGAGCCAGAGCCCAAGGCAGAGCAGAGGGCTTCCAGCCCACAGTGCCAGGAAAGCTGAGTGATCAGGGCAGGAGGCTTGTTTGTAGAATGCAGTGCCACTAGGCACTTACCTCAGGGAACCAGGTTTGTTGACTCATGTATCTAGAGCTGAGTGACTTCAGATTGAGGCTTGGTAAAATGGTATGTACTGTAGGCATTTATCAGCAGCCCTAACAGAGCTTTGTAATGCTGCCAGTGCAGAGACAGGCCTGTCTGTGGGCACAACTGAAGTGAGGCTGCTCTGACTGTAAAAGGTGGGCCCTGAACATTTCTCACCCTGAATTATAACCTGTTAACTTTTCATTATAAACCCCATAACTTTGAGTATGGTGCCTGAGTCCTGTGGCCATTGCAATGAATTATTGAACCCAACAAAGAAGCAGAGAGAGTTGTTGGAGGGATGGTTTATTGTCATAGTTTTGCAATGGTCAATACTGGGTTACTTACAAACTCGGACTTAGGGACAACTTTAATGTTATGTGACAGCTCTGTGGAAAACTGAACCTACTCCTACTTGCAACATATTCTTTGTCACAAGCAACTTCATTCATTGGTCATGCATTGAAAAAGCTTCAAGCCAGTTCTTGCACTAAAGTAAGGCTAAATAAGAATCACATGTACCTATTCTGGCTCGTCTACAAATTCCACTTAGACATAGGAATAGATGATAACTGCATCCCAGGGACTGCCTATAATAATAAAAAAGACATTGCCAATAAGTGGATTCCAACTCTTGCCAACCCTATGTGTGTCAGAGTAGAACTCCTCCACAGGGTTTTCAGAGGCTGATTTTTTTTTTTTTTTTTTTTTCTAAGTAGAGCACTAGGCCTTCTGAGGCATCTCTGGATGGACTTGAATCTCTAACCTTTTGATTAGCAGCCAACAGGGACCTCTAGAGATGCAAAATCCAGAGGAGAGCTATTCCAGAGGAGTATCTATAGTAAAATGAAGGTACTACTTGGAGAAAAAACACCAAGATGTCAGTGGTTAGAAGTTTATTGAAAAAGCATTCAAAACAGAAATGGAGACCGAGAAAAAGATGGAACTCAGACAACAAAGGCCTTCTCCTACCACTGAAATGAGAGAGAGAGGATTTGATTCACATCCTAAAAGATAACTTACTTCTCTATAGTGAATGGATTGCTGAGGTTCAAAGTGAATTCAAGGAGATGAAGTGATTCTAAGCAACCAAGCCAAAGAAGGGGATTAGCAAAGCATTTACAACAGTGTGAACAGAAAGAGAAATATTAAGGATATTTTTAGCGGTGGCATCCAGAGGATTTGGGGATGTTATACGTATAAGTAGGGTTAGCAAATGAAAGAAATAATGGACAAGATGGAGTTTATGCTTAAACAATTGATATGGGGATATGGAAAGAAACAATGATTCTTGCTGTTGTTTTGGTCCATGCCAAGATTTGGATGCTTTGTGCATGTCCATGATGTGACACTGTCAAGGAGATCTCTGGGCAGATGGATCTAGATTTCTAGGGAGTCAAGACGTAGGTTCCGAAGTCACTTAATAAAGCCAATTTAAAGCAGAATGTTTAGATGGTGGGAGTGAAGTATAGGGGGTGACCCCAAAGCTGGAACAAGAAGATTAGCTAATGGTAAGTTCAACTTGAAAAAGAACTGGGGTCATTATCAATTAAAAGTTACATGTTTTCCAGTAACATTGAGAGGTAATTCAGCTACTGTGAGTCTAGTACATGCTCACAGGTACACAGTAGGCATAAGAAAAGAAAGCATCCTTCTATCAAACCCTAAATACTATATTTAGTTTTGCTAAGCAAACAATCCAAAAAGCTGAATTATACAAAGAACAATGTGGCATCAGGATTGGAAGAAGACTTATTAACAACCTGCAATATGCAGATGATGCAACCTTGCTGGCTGAAAGCAATGAAGACTTAAAATACCGATGACGATCAAAGACTGCAGTCTTCTGTATGAGCTGTATCTCAGTATAAAGAAAACAAAAATCCTCACCAATGGATCAATAAACAATATCCATATAAGTGGAGAAAAGATTGAAGATGCCAAAGACTTCCTTTTGCTTGAGTCAACCATCAACACTCATCAAAGCAGCAAGACTTACTGTATTAGGCAAATCCGCTGCGCAAGACCTCTTTAAAGGGTTCAAGAGCAAAGATGTCAGTTTGAGGACTAAGGTGCGCCTGACTCAATCCCTGGTATTTTCAATAACCTCATATGCATGTGAAAGTTGGACAGTCAATATGGAAGGCCATAGAAGAATTGATGCATTTGAGTTATGGTGTTAGAGAGGAGAATATTAAAAGTCCCATGGACTGCCAAAAGAACAAACCAATCTGTATTGGAAGAAGTATAGCCAGAATGCTCCTTGGAAATCTGGATGACTAGACTTTGTTTCTCATACTTTGGACATATTATCAGGAGGGACCAGTCCCTAGAGAAGGATATCATGGTTGGTAAAATGGATGGTCTGAGTATAAGAGGAAGACCTCCAATGTTGGAAGCAATGGACTCAGGCTTAGCAAGGATTGTGAGGCTGTCACTGGGCAGGGCACTGTTTCTTTCTGTTGTTGCAGATTCAATGGAACCTAACAACAACAATGTTTAGTTCCAATAATTGTAGCATCTGATGATATGATTAAAGGGGAAAAGGAGATTGTTCTGGACACAGGTCATAAGAATTGAAGACCATTTAGGGACAAAGAGGCTAAGACTGAACTAATTACAATGTGAATGTTTCTTTTTAAGAGGGAAAGTTTTTAAATGAGGTTGTTTTTGTTGTTAAGTGCCGTGGAGTCAGTTCTGACTCATAGTGACCCTGCACAGGGTTTCCGAGGTTGCAAATCTTTACAGGAGCAGAAAGCCTCATCTTTCTCTCAGGGAACAGCTGATAATTTCGAACTGCCGACCTTGAGGTTAGCAACCCGATTCATAACCACTACACTACCAGAGTTCCTTGTGCATAGGATCCTTCAATATTGCTAGTTGAGGCTTGAATTTTCCCTGTGTTTTCCCACTATGTGTTTACTCTCTTGTGAAATCAAACCACTTACTATTCCAATGATAAGGTCTGTGTCAAGTGTCATCAATCTTGTCTCAGATGACATTGCTTTACTATAAGCTAAAGACTTTGTTCCCACAGCACCTTGACTCCAATGAAGAGTCTAAAGACAAAATCAAGAGGGACCCAGTGGAGCCCAGTTGTCCACTCAGCTCCTCCTATCCCCACTCCTGAACCTCTTTGCAGTCCTGGTGTGGTGCTCTGGGTTAATGTGCTGGACTGCAAAGTTGGTCTGAACCACAGGTCAATGGTTCAAGCTCACCAGTTACTCTTTGGAAACCCTAAACAGGGTTGCTATGGGTTGGAACTGACTCAACAGCACTTAAAACAACAACAACAACAACCTCTATTTACTGACTAAGGAGCCCGGGTGGTGTGAAGGGTAGGTGCTTGAAATGCTAAAGGTTGGTAATTTGAACCACCTAGTGGTTTTGGAAGGAAGCTCTGGTAGCGTAGTGGTTATGAATCGGGCTGCGAACCTTAAGGTCAGCGGTTAGAAACTACCAGCTGCTCCGCAGGAGAAAGTTGAGGCTTTCTATTCTCGTAAAGATTTACACCCTCGGAAATCCTATACAGGGTCGCTATGGGTTGGAACCGACTCGATGGCACTTAACAACAACAACAGTGGTTTTGGAGTCCTGGTGTGGCTCTATAGGATAAGCAGTGGGCCCCAAGGTCAGTTTGAACTGCAAGTCTAAGATTCGCTCCTTGGAAACGCTACACAGGGTCCCTATGGGTCGGAACTGACTTAAAGGCACTTAACAACAAGTGGCTTTGCAGGAGAAAGACCTGCCAAACGACTCCTTTAGAGATTGTTGTTTTCATTAACTGCTGTTGAGTTGGTTTCAATTCATAGAGACCCGTAGGGTTTCTTCTGATGAACTTGTGGTTCAAACTGACTTTGTTGTAGAATGTTTATCCTACAGAGCCACAGGTTAAAGCCTGGATGGGGCAGTTGTTCTCTGTCATATGGGATTGCTAGAGTAAAAAAAAAAAAAACTACTCAAAGACACCTAACACTAGTAACATTTGTTAACTACTGAAAATGGGTGATGTCTATGAATGAAATCAAAGATACTTGGAAAATCAATTTTAAGATAAAATAAAGGAGCGAAAAAATGTCCATTCTTGGGACTCTTCTAAAGAGAGTACTCAGATTTATGTATAATAATGTAACCTCCCATGTATTTTGTCCTTTTCATCTTAGTCCTGATATTAATTCTGGATTAAATAGATGCTTAATAAGAATTTGAAAACAAATCAACAAATGGATAAAATCTGTGTTGAGTGGTATGCTTAGTCATTTTTCAGAACCTAGGCAAGGCAAAAAAAATCTCTCAAGGTCCTTTCCAACTGTAAGATTCTCAAAATTATTTTCTAAACTGGAGCTGACTTATTCTGCATAGATCCAGTCCGCAAAATAGGAACCAATGGGCAGAAGGTTACAAGAAGCTTCCTTGTAGCTCAGCATGAAAATATATAACAACTAAAGCTGTCTTGGGCATTTGTGATTTGACCAGCACTGTGGCATTCTAGTGATGCAGGGAGATTCTCTGGTTATCATGAAGTATACACACTAGGCTGCATGATCTCTAAGATCCCTGTTCTATAACTTCAGGATACCGAGATGCAAATATGGAGCTGAGGTATGATATTGAAATGAGACTCCTCCAAGAACACTACCAGACCCCACCCTAAGCAGAGCATTATAATGGTCATGGAGACTCAACCTTCTCATCTCTGGTGAGGGATGTTGCTCCATTTCAAAAAGGAGATCTCACTTGTATGAGATGGTGCCATTTTAGCCATTAGGAACTTCAGAATAGCACACACTTGTTTGCATCTTTGGAACTGTTTCCCTGGGACTATTTCTCTGAACAAAGAAAGTACTGGTGCCCACCACTTATAAAACAGCCAATCTAGAAAACAACCCCATTGCTGTGAAGTCCATTCGTCCTCATAGTTACCCCTCGGGTTTCCAAGGCTTTCAACTTTACAGAAGCAGACTGCTACAGCTTTCTCCCACAGAGTCACTGCTAGGTTTGAATTGTTGACCTTTCAGTTCGTGGTCAAGTGCTTAACCACTTACATCAGGACTCCTTCAACCGAAGAACAAAGGGGCACTTAAGTCCAGGTGGTATTTTTCTTTCTGTCCCAAGAACATCCCACTGAAGGGAGACACTGAGCACCTGTCAGTGCTAAGCAAACAGTGGGATCCCAGTCTAACTGCCAATTAGGTGCAGGCTATTGTGTGCTTACATTAGATCACTGCATTCTGTGTGGCTCCACTGTTTTGAAGGGCCAAACATAATACTGGATGGAAGTCTTACCTGCCACAGCACTTAGGCTTTAATATGTATGCATCCAGATGTGCACGGTCACAAATAGACGGGCTGAATTTTTATGGTGCTTTGTCTTCATGCATATCCGGGTACCTATCATTTCAATTTGTTGGAAATACTACGCCTTGTTAGCCTAGCTCAAGTTTCCCCAGCTTTTCTACTGTAACTCCTATTTTCTCTGAAAGGCAATGAAGGTATTATTTAAATTTCAGAAACACTACACTCTGGTGTGAGAGTGAGCAGGCTGCTGCTCTTTTTCCTACCAGATGTACATTCATCCGTATTTGCAATAATGTCAATTTGAGATCCACACAGAAAATAACAATGAACTGATTACTTAACCTTTCTTCTGTTTAAAATGAGCTATTTGTTTACCTTGGAGGGTGTGACTTAATTAGAAGTTACTGATGAAAAAATTACCTTTGAGTCTCACAAGCATAAGCAGGAGACAAAAATCAGTCAACATTTTTTTAAGGAAACATGACGAGAGAGATGTGGTAGACCCCTGATACCAACTCACTTAGCCTTTGACGAAGGAGGACGAAGGAGGACAAAGCAGAATTTCTGAATGGGCTCTTCATTGTTAGTACTGTGGTTGTTTTCTAATACAGAAAGCCAATAGCTGCCATTTAACCATTTGCTGCAATTATTTCAGACAGCGGTATTCACAGATAGACCAATAAATAAGCAGAAGTCACAGTCAAGTTCAGGGAATTATTTGTAGCATTTATGACAAATGACAGTGTCAACATGCTTTAAATAGAGATAATGCCATCTCACAAGCTGAGTTTGAAAAATCATCTTTAATCCTTTGCAAATTGGAGTAGGCAAACAAATGGCGGGTAGCATTATCATTATTGTCATTCTTATAAGAGAAAATTCAATAGGAATGTAGTTATTGCTTCTGAGTTATATAAATATCTTTACCAAATTGGGAAAAAAAAAAAAAAAAGATATTACATGCAACAAGGGACAACTCAAACTTTGTATTGATAATTTTGTTAGGCATGATTTGATCCTATTTGCATATCCTGAGTAGATAAGGAATCATTTTTCTCATGTAGGTGCATCCCTGCAGTGCCTTTTTGGGAAATGAGACTGTCTCTGCAGAGATGCCATTGTAGAAGAGTTTGAATGTTCGGATGCAAAGTCGCCAAGAGTCACTAGAGTCATAACCATCCCAGGTCCCTCAGCTCCATATACTCCTTCCATGACAAACCCATTCTCCTCATTCACCAACAAAGGGAACCAACAACTGGTGTCCCTTTCCTATGCAACACAAACTCTTTTCCCTCAACACAAGATTATTTCCCATGCAAAGGCTCTAAAAATGAACCCTGTTCCTACCCTGCAACAATCAAGGAGAAAAGACAGGTTGATCAAGTGTAAATCGGGGCAGCCGATCCCCTTTCTCCCACTCCAGAAGGGAAAGGGTTCTAACCCCTTAAATTCCATGTCTCTGTAGGATAGTTCGCAAATCTGTTCTTGAGATTTAAATGAGGGGCGTGTCTTAGCACACAGACAGTTCTGGTGGCACGGTGGTTACACACTTGGCTGCTTACAGGGTGGTTGGTGAACTGAACACAGCAGCTGCTCTACAAGACGACAATGAGGCAGCTGACTTCCACAGAGATCTACAACCTTGGAAACCTTGTGGGGCAGTCCTACTCTGTTCTATAGGGTCTCTATGAGTGGGAATCAACTAGATGGCAAGGAGTTAAGTTTTTAGAACCTAATGATTATTGTTATTGTTGTTAAGTGGTGTGGAGTTGGTTCTGACTCATAGCGATCCTGCTTAGGGTTTTGGAGGAGTTTGAATTGCCAACCTTGTGATTCACAATCCAGTACTTACCCTATAACACCACACCAGGAGTCCAGAACATCATGGTTGCTATTGTTAAGTGCTGTTGAGTCAGTTCCCACTCAAAGCGACCCTATATAGGGTTCCCAAGGAGCAACTGGTGAACTTGAACTGCCAACCTTGTTTGACATTACAGTCCAGCGCGTTAACAGACAGTACCACATGAGGACTCCAAACATAATGATGGTAGTGGTGGTTATGTGCCATGGAGTTGGTTCTGACCCATAGCAACCTGGTATAGGGTTTCTGAGGCTGTAAATCTTTACAGGAGCAGAAAGCCTCATCTTTCTCCCACAGAACGGCTGATAGTTTCAAACTGCTGACTGTGAGATTAGCAGCCTGACTCATAACCACCACACTACCAGAGCTCCTTACAAAAGCTTTGCTTTTTTTGTTAAAAAACAAACTTTTTTTTTTTTTTTTTAAAGATTTGCATTGTTGTATCCATGAATAAAGGTACTATTTAGTCCTCAAAAGAAACAGCTCTTCCCACACACAGAGAGATGAATCTTGATAGTAGAAGAAAGTATCTACAACAACAACCCAAATCCCTTATGATGGCATTTAAGGCATGCTTAGCCCTATTTGTCTGACTTTACTCACATTCTTGGCTCCAACCAAATACACTCTTCTAAGTACCCCCATATTTCTCACAGTCCAGGCTTTGCTCAGAGTTGTCTGTGCCCTTGGTATGCCTCCCATGACTTCTCCAGTGCTGCCTTCCTTCAAGAATCAGCTATCACCCCACCTGCCGCAGGAAGATGTCCTTACACACCAGGCAGCCCTCCATCCTGCCTCGGAATGCCCACAGTGCACACAATCAGAATTTGACTTCTAGCATGGTACACATTGTGTAAACTCTGGATCTTCAGTTCCTAGAGGGCAGGGGCTATTTCATAACCTCTCTGTGCCTGTTATATCTAGCAAATTAGCATAGAATAGAAGAGCACCCATGATAGAGCCTGACTTGATGTTGCCAGGTACTAACTACATATCCTCCAGCAAAATATTAAATAGGTCTACATATCGGTGTCCTAATCAATGGTTGGAGGGACCTTCCTGGTACAGTGGGTTAAGCATTGGGCTGCTAACTGCAAGGTCAATGGTTTGAAACCATCAGTCACTCAATGGGAGAAAGGTGAAGCAGTCTGTTTCTCTAAAGATTTACAGCCTTGGAAACCCCATATGACATTCCACTCTGTCCTACAGGTCTGTGATGAGTTGACTCTATTCAATGGCAGTGGGCTATAAATGGGTGAGAAAAAGGAGTATCGCCCATTTGTAGCCCACTGTATACATAAGGAGTCCTGGTGTGGTGCTGTTCAAGCTCCCCAGCTGTTCATAAGGTCACTATGAGTCGGATCCTGACTCAACAGCACTCAGTAACAAAAGCACTACACATAAGGTTGTTTCAAAAAATTAAATGACTTCTTAAAAAGATTTAGAACGAGGCTTAGAATGTAACAATCCCTCAATATTTACTACTTTTGGCTGCTGGTGGCAGTTGTGTACCACAGTTCCGACTCATAGCAACCTTGTAAGGGTTTCTGAGACTGTAAATCCTTCCAGGAGCAGAAAGCCTCATCTTTCTCCCGCAAAGTGGCGGGTAGATTAGAACTGCTGACCTTGCAGTTAGCAGCCCAGCTCGTAATCCACTACGTTACTAGGACTCCTTAACTAGCACATGATTATCACACTGTTATTGTTGTTGTTAAGTGCCGTCTCATGGGTTCCGACTCATAGCGACCCTGTATAGGATTTCTGAGGAATGGCTGGTGAGGTTGAACTGCTGACCTTGCGTTTCAAACTGACCTTGCAGTCCAGCGCATTAACCCCCTGTGCTACACCAAGACTCCGGTTACTCCCAGTAATTCCAGTGTTCTGATGCTGCCCCCCAACCATATCACCAGAAGTAGAATTTTAGTAAAGCATTACCCTCGGGACTTTCACAACCTCTTTTTTGAGTTGGTAAAACACTTTTCTTTCCAATGGCTTCATGCATCTTTTACAAGTTTGTTTTTGATGTCTCTCAAAATAATAATAATAGTAAGTATACCCATTCAATTTAAGTGAGGTGGAGCTATAAACAACAGACAATACTTGGTCATTCTGACCTACAAAAATGGCAATTTAATATGGCTAAACCTAACACATATGGCTAAATTAAGCACATCATCTTAAATCCTTGCCCATGGTTGGTACTCAAGACAGCCTGGTTTTAAAGCTTGGTATTGGCACCTGTCTTCTCATTGGAATCTGGTACTTCTTTACTAAAACTCTTAACTCTAAAAGGTTTGGTTTCTCAAAATCAAGGTCAGCCACAGCCCAGCCTCCTGTCATGGCTAATCCCGCCAACTGTACTCTAGGGATCCTCTAGCCTCTGCCTTCAAATAATCACTTTAATGAAATAAAATTCTTGGATGTTTATATCCTAAAATTATTTCCTTTAGGATATAGGCCTATAAGAGGATTTCAAAAAACAAATGAAAAAATTCCATTTTCCAGACACTTTCTGAAGTCCCCTCATACCTGAGGTTCATCTGCCCCCTGCCAAAAAACATAAACATCATCATCAATATAATCATCATCAACATAATATTTTCTCACTCAAGCTCCTTGCTCTGAATCTAAGGTCTAACACACATACTCTCAACTCCTGTAACCTACTTTTTTGAGAAGAGTAATTTGCAGCACCATTCTTTTATTTCATTGCTTCTATCATTCATTCATTTCTAAATTTATGTCTAAATTTAATATTCAACCATACTTCTCTTTGAGTCTACTCTAGCAAAGATCAACGATGGCATCGCATATTGTTTATTGATTGTGGTTTGTTTTACAACTGACTTGATCTGACGGACTGTACAATTTGATGTTGTTTATAACCCCTTCCTTCAACATCTGTGACAATATTCCCTCTGGGTTGTTATTCTATCTTTTTGGCCATTTTTCCGTAAACGGTTCCTATTGTTTTGCTGTTTTCTGCATGTTGGTGTTGATCAGTGTTCCATAAATAATCCTTTATTTTGTCTTCTTGTACCCATGACACCTAAGGCTCTGAGCCCACTGCCATGGTTAACCAGCATTTAATGACTGTTCTTGTTGTTAGGTGCTATGGAGTGGGTTCCGACTCCAGTGACCCTATGCACAACAGAATGAAACATTGTCCTGTGCTGCTCCATCCTCACAATAGCTTATGTTTGAGTCCAATGTTACGACACTGTGTTGATCCATCTTGCTGAGGGTCTTCCTCTTTCTTGCCAACCCTCCACTCTACCAAGTATGATGTCTTTCTCTAGGGACTGACTGGTTCCTCCTGACAACATGTCCAAAATATGAGAAATGAAGTCTCTCTGTACTTACTTCTACTGACCAATAATGTCCAAATCTGGAACATCAGCTCAGGTCTTTCTCTGGAGCTTCAGATGAATGCATCTGACTGCTAGTGCTCATCTCTGCCTGAATGTTCATAAAATTCCAAATTCAACTTATCTGGAACTAAACTCAGTATCCATTACATGTACCTGAATCCCTTCCCCATTCCAGCAACTTCCGTCTTCAGTATCTTGTATTCTTAAATTTGGCTGTTTGAACTCGCATGTCCTTCGTATTCTTTTCTGCCTTATCTGACCACTCATTTCTACTACTCTACCCTACTCATCATACTTCCCCCGCTAAATGGTCTGGTCTACTCTTACTACCGACGAGTTAGATGTGATGGATATTACATGAAGAGATGGATGGGTGGATGAGTAATTGGGTGAGTAAATGGTAAAGAGGTACAAAACCATGCAGAATAACTTGTCCCAACTCTGTCCTCTAAAAAACTGTTTAATAATAGAGTAGGGAACTGTCCTTACCACAAATGCCTGACTGGCAGAGGTGTGTGTTTCATGGCCACGAGGGCGCCACCCCAGTCTAGGAACCAGACATTGTACTCTTCATCAAAGATCTGGAACAACAACAACAACAACAACAATCATAGCAACACCTTACATTTGCATAAGTCTTTCACACATATTGTTTTATCAAGATTCTGATCTTTTAACAACCCTATTGGTAGTTTGATAAATGAGGAAATGAATTTGCAGAGAATAAATAACTTCCCAGGCCCTCAAATGATATTTACAGGGCTTTTTCTCCTAGTACTGTGTATTACAGGAAGGCGTACAGTCAATTAGACGACCCAAATGGTGTATAACTTCAAAGAAGCTCCCGTCTTTTTATTCTAATCGGTTACTACTCAGCTCTCTTGTCCTCTTTGTTGATTTTGAGTTTTGCTTATTTATAAATGGTCTATGCTGTATAATGTTGTTTGTAACCTCTCTGGGAATTTGTAGGATACTTTTCCTTGACATTATAGAGCACAGCGATTGAGTTCCTAGACTTAGCTATCATCTCCTACATCTCCCTGTGAGTCCTTACTTTAAATGCCCACTGGAGCACAGTGCTTCCAGTGACCTGAAGTCATTCATTCTTTGATTCATCCATTTGTCAGTTACGTGTCCATCCCTCCAACCACTCATTCACTCATTTAGTCATCCTACCATCCATCTACCCATGGGAAGTTTCTAAGCACCTAGGAGGTAAGGTTCAGTGTTAAGAAAACTTTAGAATTTAGACTCACATATATCAATAAATTCTGCTACATATGACTTTCATATTTCCAATTTTAAAAAGGGGGGGAAAATCTCTTTCAGAAATGAACAAACCTTAAATTTTAGATTGTCTTGGGGAAAGTGGGTTTGGATAATTTTTCTAACTTTTAACAACTGATGAGATCTTGAGATGGAAAGACTGGGATGGTGGGTTATTTAAAGGCTAAAAAGGTTTGAAGATCTGAAGGGAAGAAGGAGACAGAATAGAGCCTCTTGCACATATTCCCTAGGAAACACTATTTCTGTTGTTCAGTGCCATTGAGTCGGTTCTAACCCATAGCAAGCCTGTATAGGGTTTCCAAGGAGCAGCTGGTGAGCTTGAACCACTGACCTTGTGATTCAAGTCAATGTTGCAGTCTAATGCATTTAATCAGAGCACCATACCAGGAAACACTATGGAAATAAGTAAACAGTTTCTTAGCCCTAGAACCTCTCAATTGGGGCTTCTGGTGTGGTGCTGTAGGACAAGCACTGGCCACAAACCACAAGGTTGGTGATTCAACCCCACCAACTGCTTCTTGAAAACCCTGTGCTGGGTCACTATGAGTCAGAAATGGCTCGATGGCACTTAACAATAACAACAAACCTCTCAATTGGATTCGTGTTTGACGGTTTCCCTTTTCAAGGAAAAAAACTCTGACCATACAAATGGTGACTAGCCACATACAAAGGAACTAAGGGTTTGTTTACTATTGATTCATTTATACTTCAGATGTAAGCATAGACTGAGTTTGCAATGCTATTATTTTCTCTCCAGAGGTCAAAAAGGACTCTGGGAAACCACAGGATGGGGTTGCTGGGTTGAAGCTAGTGGATGAGGACTACAAGAGCCTCGACACAGGGGAGGGGAGGGACGTTATTAACCTCCCACGTTTTCTTCATGTTATCATTCCAGACACTGTTAACTCTTGACTAGCTCAGAGTTGGAGTGAAAAGTAGAATCTTTAACTGTTGGAGAATGAAGAAGAAACACCTAAGTGGTGACAATTCAAAGGAAAGAATGTTCAAGTGGCCATGTGACCAAATGATTCCTTATTGGGAGAGACAATCATCTGTCACTGGGAACTTCCCTTCCTCAGACTTTCCATATTAGAGGAGCTTGCATTCCAGACTCCATCCTCATTTGGTAATTCATAGAGGTTATCTTGCATTTCACTTGTTTGTTCTTTCTGATTCATGTGTCTGTTCCCCAATCAACATAATTATGGACTTATGGGCAGGAGCCTTGATGTTTTCTTCTCTGTCTACCCTAGAGTACATAAATTAAGTCATGTGTAGTAGGTGCTGGGTAAAGTGTTTCATAGCGGTAGTGATGAGAGTAAGTGGCGGCCATGATGGTGGCAGGGGTGATGATGTTGGTTATGGCAATGGTTACCCTTACTATGGGCTTCAAATAGGACCTTGTCTAACTACATTTCAGATGGTGACTTCACCTTTATCATCAAAATATGCAGTGCTCTCCCTTGGTCTTCCCTGGGAAAAAGCCATCTCACTTCTAACACCTAGTAAAATGTTACTTCCTCTTGTGAAAACTTTCCCAGTTTTCTCAGTAGATCAGTTACTTGTTTTTGTGTGCATGCTAGGGATTACACTAAAATAATATAGTCCTAAATGGAGTGGCTTGTTTATGAACCTGTTTCCTCTACTTAAGTGTGAGCTCCTTGAGAGGAAAATCTCTCAACTATTCAGCTGCCTCCCCAAATTTGTGCCAACGAAGTAGCTGGCATTCAGTAATTTTGTGCTGTTCAACACAGTATCCATATGTGACTATTTAAATTTAAATTCATTACAAGAAATAGCTTTAAAAATTCCTTTTTATAGTCAGACTAACCACATTTCAAGTCTTCACAGGAGACAGCAGAGCTGGAGAACAGTTCCATTACCATGGAATGTTCTACTGGCGAACACTGCTACAAATGTTTGTCAAGTTGAATTAATTTCTAGTGTAGTCATGTATCTATTAATCAGAGCTATGCAGTAATTGGAGTCCTGGTGTGGTGCTGTGGGTTACTGCGCCAGACTGCAAAGCCGTTTGAACTGCAAGGTTGAAAATTCAAGCTCACCAGCTGCTCCTCAGAAACCCTATACAGGGTCGCTGTGGGTCGGAACTGACTCGACGGCACTTAACAACAACAACAACAACATGCAATACTTAAACAACCATAGACTTACATTGCTCTGCCACTTTTAATATTCTAACATCATCAAATCAAGTTTGTGGATAAAGAAAGAAACCCAGAAAGAAGGGACTTGCTTTCCAAGATGTCATGGCACATTAGTGATAGAACACAGTTTTATTGGTTGTGTCCCTTGCCAACGGCATAATATTGAGCATCTGGTGACTCTTCAATGTGTACTGCTGAATGAGCAAATGAACAGACTGGAAAAATCCAGTTCCTTCTATTCCCTGCCCAGGGCTCTTCCCATCTTATCCCATTGCCCCTTTAATCTGCCAGCAAAATTGACCAAACTGAGTAGCTTCTTTTCTTTTCCTACATAATGTGTCTGAGAGTCTATAAGTAGAGATCATGTTGGCAGAACCTGCCCTAAATGAGTCTTCCCTGTCCCTGAATCATCCCAGTTACCTGTCTCCACGTGTTGCCCCCATCAGAGGAGATGAACACACCAATATCAGTATATGAGAGTTCCGAGCCAAAGTTGCCTGAAATACAAGCAGATCATTTGAAAGTGTCAGGCAGTTTACAGATTCAATGTGCTTAGAGCTAGTGGTGGATGGATAGCAGAGATCAAAGGTATGACAACTGGTGTTTACAGTTGATTAGCGCAGTTTCTTTCTTGGTATTGTATCAAAAACCCAGCTGGAAGGAAAGCCCAATGTTGGGGGAAAAAAGTAAACAGTATGACAGGAATATCACCCAGTGCTTCTAAATGATAAGACTCAAAAACCTGAATGTTGATTAAGTTGGATCTCTTGAACTAGTCACTCTGTTGTGGATCATCTCTGAAAGCACTTATTACACATCTTTCCTGTAGAAGGTAATAGGAGGGAGAAGCCCCAGAGTGAGTAAGAGCTGCAGTCTAAGTGTGGAGATGTGGGGCTTAGAGGCAACTTCATCTTCATGTAGAATTTAGTCTGAAAAAAATTGCTGAGCGTACATGTGTATGTGTATTTCTAACCTAAACCTGAGAGCTTGGCAAGTGAATAATGTTTATGAGTTGAATGATGGACCACCAAAAGATATGTGGAGGTCCTAATCCCAAGTACTTGTCAATGTGACCTTGCCTGGAAATAGAATCATTGCAGATGTAATTAGTGAAGTTACCAGGAGGTCATACTGCAGTAGGGGGGCCCACTCCAATATGATTGGTGTCCTTACAAGAAGAGAAGAAGCTCAGAGGTAGTCACAGAGAGAAGGTGGTTATGCCATAGAGGAGACAGAGATTAGAGTCAGGTTCCATGAGCCAAGGAATACTGGAGCTAGCATAAAGCGATAGAGATCAGGAAGGATGTTCCCCTAAAGCCTTCAGACAAAGGATGGCCTTGTTGAAACTCTGAATTCAGGCATCAAGTGTCCAGAAGTGTGAAAGAATAAATTTCTCTTGTCTTAACTCACCTATTTTATGATACTTTGTTATGGCAGCTCTAGGAAATGAATATAGTGACCCAATGGTATAGACTATGTAACCTCAATTATGCAGAGACCAGATTGAGAAGACTATGCCTAGCACACCCTGGTCATCCAACATGGAAGAAGTCACCTGACTCATGTCTAGACTGACCACACTTATCATCCATCTTCATCTTTTCACACCCTGTTCGCTTCTCCTCCCTCCTTTCATTCATTACCTTGTGATCAAGTTTATTAAAAAGAAAGTGGTAACTCTTTTTCAGCTTGCTCAATGGACATGGCCTCTCCCAGAGCCTAGACCAATGACCTGAACTTAGCAGTTAGATTTTCAGTACATAATTGTGAAATAGATACATGAATAAACAAATTATTGAATCATGTTCCAATACTGATGTGCATAAACATGTGAGTTTATCATACAGACTGATCATTTTTCTTTAAAAAATAGCAGAAAGGGGACATTATCCCCCACACATCTGTAGCCTAAATAAGAACACAATAAAAATGCAATAATGAAAATGTTAATTGAGCTCCTGACATTTAATGCTTCAAAATGAGAAATTAAATCCAGGCTACAGCTTGTCAAGCGCACATCAGCCTCACAGAGCACACAGCTAGCCAACTTGTTTTGACACTCAAGCTTCCAAAAATAACCCTGAGGCTTGGGGCTCACTGAATGTGAATGGAGTGGGGAGAATCTGGGTGAGCAGCCCTGCAGAGAGCTACTTGGAATGCAGAATTCAACACTCCAGAAACGGGGTGGAGAAGACAGACATGAAGAACCAAAAAAGAGCTGGGTCAGAGAATGTCATCTCTAGTAGTTTGTTGGTGTCGCCCTAGCGCTTTGTGTGAAGGCTTCAGAGCCCATATTCGGATTCAGTAGAATAGCCTGGCACTAGTTTAGTAACATCTATCAAAGACTCCTTGTATGGTGCTGGAGGATTGGCACTGGACTGAGAACTACAAGGTCAGCAGTCCAAATCTACCAGCTGCTCCTTGGAAACCCTATACATGGTTGTTATGTGTTGGAACCACTCAATGGCACTTAACAAACTGAACTTAACTCAACAATCAAGGGTGGTGGAGACAGAGGGAGGCAGAGGCACAGCCCTCCATAGCTATGAATTCTCCATCCCTGGCTTCTTAGGATCCATCTCATCACCTCTTACCCTTTCTTGTTGTTAGGTGCCATCGAGTCGGTACCGACTCATAGTGACCTTATGCACAGCATAACGAAACACTGCCCGAGCCTGGGCCCATCCTAAGCCTCTCTCTCAAAGCTCAACTAGTGTGCTTTTAAGGACTCCATAATGATAAGAACCCAAGCCTCATGGTGGTCTGCTTTCTTAAAATACCTTCTGTCAACTCAAATGGACCATGAAAGAAACAATGCAAATGACAAGGATAAGATAGATGGTTATCAGATGAAAGAACAGAAAAGGTGTGTTCAGCATGACTCGAGCTCTGGACACATTCAGTCCCTAAGTGGCCATGTTGACTCTCTGATAGGAAAAGCTTGGTTATTATGGCTGAAAGTTTATTCATTTATGAAAACTTAGTGTTAGAAGATAGGCACTAGACTGAGAACCGGAAGGTCAGTGGTTCAAGCCCACTAGCCTCTCCACAGGAAAAAGATGAGGCTTTCTGCTCTCATAAAGATTTACAGCCTTGGAGACCCTGTACAGGGTCACTGTGACTCAGAACTGACTCCTTGGCACTTAACAACACTGGCAAGCATTAGGCTAATTTAGAGAGAGAGATGTGCTAGTAATAGCCACTGATGCCTTGAACACTTGGTCAGGTTGTACAGACACATTCACCTCCATTGCTAATTTCTAGAACACCCAGCAATGTAGAAAAAAAAAACACCCTGTTGTACAGATGAAAAAAACCCCAAACAACTCAGAAGGTAAGAAAGCCAGAGTCACACGTGCCAGAACACAAATTTGATGGTAGGGCTCCTGAGTTTCACTGAGTGTATGTGTAGTAAAAACACAGGCTGTACGGATTCTATTGAAAAAGAGAAGCAAGTTACAGTCTTCTGAGACAACAAGAGCAGTTTTAACTTCTGCAGTTTTCTTGATAATGGTAAGTAACACGTACAGAGCATTCAGCAATATGTCCTAGGCACTGTGCTAAGCACTTCACATTTATTGCTTCATTTAATCCTGCAGTCCTATTATGTTAGTACAATTATCCCCACTTTACCAATGGAAACAAGAAAGTTCAATCATACAGAACAATGCCTGGCTAGCTAGTAAGCATTCAAAGGATCTCAGTTTTTGTTATTGATCATGGTTTTCCAGTGTTGTTTCACCTCTAGCCCATGGCCTACTATTGATCTTTAGGAGAAGCAAAGATGTAGCTGCCCCTGAGCTGGGCGGCCCACTCCACAGAGATCAGGGAGTGTGGGGACTCCTCCCCAAGTCTTGAGAATTGTGCTGGGCTCCCAGAAGCAGGTGCTGCTAACCATGGCTGACCTGTCCATGCAGGGTTGAGAGGAGTGGACTGGAAGGTGACGCTTTGCAATCAGTCTAACTAGAATGGTTGATTGGTCACTGGTATGTAGGAGAACAGAAGCTGCAGAACTTTTAGACTGATGAGGAAAAGAACAGACTGTATTAGCCCTGAAAGTCACTGTGAATTTATCTACTTTCATTAGAACAGAAAAAAAAAAGTCTGCCTAACATCAGGGCTCTCACTTCTAAGATTAGACACTCGTCTTGCTGTATACCATTAATGCATTCCTGAAAAGGTGTATGTAAATCAAGTGCATGCAAATCAGGGCGCATTTCCCCAGATAGTTTCATTTTCTTTTCAGAGTTACTTGATCTTCATTTCTGATTGATGTGCAATGGACAGAATGGACAGAAGTTCCAACAATCCAGTCGACACCTCTCCACCCCATCCCCCAGGCTGGCAGCCAAGTGGTTAATCATGTGTAAACAAACCTTGACATGCACCAAAGACTTCTGATTAAAAGTAGCTCTGGGGAGAAACCTTTCACAAAGAATCCTCTGTGTAAGGAGAAAGTGACCCCAGAGTATGTTTGGTGAGCCAGGAAGTTCACGTGTCATGTTTTTGTACACTCAGAACTCCCAATTATAAACAATCGTTCCCATCAGGCAGTTTACATTGAAAGGACCTCTGGCCTCCTGCTCAGCCCTGGGGTCTGTCTGATGTAGGACTATGTAGGATGGTGCATTAACCTAGAAGTTACAAATGTTTGTTGTCCTTTGCACCCTAGTTTGGGATCCAAGGGTGGGTTTGGGGGATCCATGAACTATTTATTTACTGGGGAGAGTATCCAAGCCTTTTACCTGACGCCCAGATGGATGCAAGGTCCAAAAATAGTTTATGAACTCATTTCAGAAACCTCAATGACAAGGAAACCCAGAGAATGTCATCCTTACCTGTAGCCACCACAAGCCCGGGGGCTGTCTCCTTGCTCGAGATCCTTCCTGAGGAATATGGATTTTCAGAGACCTGCAAATGCAGGTGTAAGGAGCAGAAGGGCTAAAATGAAAATGATGAGAATAGCATCATCATTCCAGGAAACTCCTAACACACACCCTCCACCCCACCAGGGATAGGCAGGTTAGAATCCAGAACCAGCAAAGGACTGGGTGATGACTCACACCGTTTGTTGTGGATAGGAGTCATCCCTACTGAAATCACAGTAAGTTCACACCAGAAGTTGTCCTGAACACCAGTAATCGACCCATTCCTGTTCCCACTCCCATCTACTCTCTCCCTCATTCTCACCCCATCTACAAAGGCCCAGTTCAGTCTGTCTTATGAAGCCTCTCCAACCATTCCTTGTCCTAGAACATCTGATCTTATCTGATCTTGACCATCCACTGTCAGAAACAGCAAATGCCAAGTGTGCTTCCTGGAACACTAAGGGCCACTGGGAATGGCAAAGAGGGAAAGCCACCAGATTGGCTCTGTTTCTATATGGTTTCTGTATTGTGTTCCTGTTTATAATTTTACCTTAAAATGTGTAAAATCATTGAGCTAAAATCATGTAATGAGTATTTACTTACTTATTTTTTTTCCCTTTAACATTTAGGGTTTTCTTAACAGATGCTCTGGACTCACAGAAATGTGTCTTATATAATAAATGAAATAAAATCATATTATGGCCAATTCCTCAAGGAAGGAATCCATTTGCCACTGAGTTTCCTATCACCCAAAGCAAAAAGGGAAATAAGGCATTGGACTGAAAACTGCAAAAGAGGAAATGGCCTCTGCTCTATACCCTAGTTTTTAGCAAATTCTGTGGAATTTCCTTTTCGTATAAGTGATTAAAGGCAATGTTTTGCTTAGAAGAAACCTACTCATTTATGGAACCTTAAAAGCAGTTCATATATTGCTGTTATTAAGGGCCGTTGAGTCAATTCCAACCCATAGCGACCCTGTATTGGGTTCCAAAGGAGCAGCTGCTGAGCTTGACCCACCGACCTTGCAGTTCAAAGGACTTTGCAGTCTGATGCATTAGCCCACAGTACCACACCAGGAGTCCATTGTAGGTCTCCATTAAAAGGACATTAAAGTTGTGAATTTTATTGTTAATTAAGTCTTTGCTCCACCTAGAATTGTAGCACCTGAGGGCAAAGGAGGACTGGGAGAACATCTTAAATGTGCTGTACCCTCCATAGTGTCTACCACTATAATCCATGTAGCAGTATCCCTAGGAATGCTGACAGATGAATCAAATGTCCGGTTAAATGTAACAGCCTAGCGTAGTGGTTACGAATCGGGCTGCGGACCGCAAGGTCAGCAGTTCGAAGCTACCAGCTGTTCCGTGGGAGAAAGATGAGGCATTCTGCTCCCATAAAGATTTACAGCCTCGGAAATGCAGTACAGGGTCACTATGAGTCAGAACTGACTCCACGGCACACAGCCACCACCAACAACCTTTCCTAGGCTTCCAAGGCAACCATTGCTTATCTTGACCTCTATCAAATAGTAATCAATCTGTTTATATCACTGTAGGTCAGCAGGTATGCTACTGCCTACTGAGCCCTGTCTAGGAGCCTTGAGCACAGATTCTTTCTCATATGAGGGGCTTCAAAAAGTTCATGTGAAAAGCAACATTTTTTTTTTAATGGCATTTTTCAATGAATTTTTTAGAAGTCCTCTTGTTTACATGTCTTCATCTTAAACACAGCTGAGTACTTGGTAGATTCTCGGTAAAAATCTTTGAAATTCAACTGAACACCCACCCATTTGGTGTGGCAACATTTCTTGGGAGTTATAGGAAATCCCTTACCAGCAGTGGCTAAAATGATAAGACCCCTGATGAAAGAAAGCCTCAGCACATGGTATCCTTAGGTCACTAGTTTGCCCTTTGAACTTCAACTGAGACTGAGTACTGACTAACCAGTAGGCAGTGCACTGGGTTCCCTCTCAGGTCCACGTCTGGGGCTTGCAGTAAACGCCAATCCCTGCCCTTGTTGTATGTGATGTATGTCTTCACCTGGTCATCCACCTTCTTGTTTGCTAGGAATATTCCTTTGATCCCTGCTACCTAGGAGAAAGGGAGAGAGATGGAGAAACATATTGGGCCCAAAATCCTAGAGTCTTAGAGAAACCTTGGGAGAAACCCCAGTATTTTTTCAGGGTCCTGGGCTTAAAAACAAACAAACAAAATAAAAAAAGACAAGAGGAAGAACATGGTGAGAAATACTGTATGTCCTGTGATTTTTGAGCATAAAATAAGAAAAAAAATATTAAACTCTGTACCTTATATACCTCCAGAAATACCATTCCCATCACCCCATCTGCTTTTCCCCTTCACACACGTCTTTGCATTTTTTTTTTTTTTTTTTTTTCTTTTTCCCCCCAAAGGACCTTACCCTTAGTTAATGATCAACATTCACTCTGAGGTGGAATCACTGAAGGAAAACTATGTACTTTCTCTCAGGAGGCATTTGTGGAAAAGGTTTCAAGACATCAAAGGGTAATCCTTAATGATGAAAACCCAGACATCCTAATCAGTAGGGAGGGAGATCTTTTGGGGCAGATAACCCAGCTTGGAGACCTGGCATCAATCTCTGGCCACACTACCAGCTCAAGGTCTGACCTTGGATAATTTACATATCATCCTTGGGTCTCAACCAATGGTCATTTTGAAATAGGCAAAATGAGCCCTAACCTTCCTTCCTTTTCTCAGTTGGCTGGTAAAAGATCCATGAGCTAAGGCAGAGAACTCTTGCCAGGAACCCCAATTTATTGGGATTTGCATACCTTTGATATTTTGAGAGGAGAAGAGCATTACCAAAAGATAAGTAGCTAGAGAAATGAATGAGATTTATCATCCAGAGGATTTTATGTTAAGTGTAGATTCTACTCAGACTTGCATATTCTAAGACGGCATGCTGAGCAATGAGAACAGATGTTAGAATGACAATGTCCCACATCAAAGAACAATCCCTTAAATTCTCATAGAAGTTCCAGCATGTTCCATAGCTGAAACATGATTCAAATTCTTTAAATATATGTAAACAAAAGGCTGAATGGAAGGTTTTTGTATAATACTCAGCTATCTCAAAACTATAAATGTGCATAACCCTAATACATCGAGGATCATGGCTAACTGATATTTGCTAACTGAGTTCAGACAGAACACAAGTGGAAAAAGTTCCACAAAACAGAATTTTTTTTTATTATTATTACTGACATTAAGTTGGTGAAATAAGTTTTTTCTTTCCTTTTATACCCCAGTAACTTGACGGTCTCTGAAAGAGAATGCCAAAGCAAATAGAAACAAGTCAAAACTATAAACAGAGAATGTCAGAAAGAGAGTAGAACTATCTGCGAAGGATATCTGACAAAAAGTCAACAATGACCGTGGTTACGTTACTAACTTAAACAGAGGGGACTGTAGAGAGAGAGACTACGATGGGAGAAGGTCATGATGTAGGCTTACCCTCTGCTGGAACTGCTTAGAGTCTATGCTTGCTTCAAGAAGGCGGGCACCTCATATGCTTGCCCAGTGATGGAAGAAGAGATTTCCAGGGAACTTCAGCTCTGCAGGTATTCTTTTCTGTTGTTGTTGTTGTTATGTGCCGTGGAGTCGGTTCTGACTCATAGCAACCCTGTACAGGGTTTCTGAGGCTGTAAATCTTTATGGGAGCAGTTCCACATAATGCAACAGAGGATCTCCCAGGGTATATGAAGCCCACAGATCATCTCAGTCTCTAAAACAAACTTAAATCTGATTGCCAATTATTTCTCACAGAGAAGGAAATCTGATCTACTCTAGACCTTTCTGCCTGGGGGGACTTTTGGTTTTCTCTTTGGCCACAGAGCTGGTAGCTTTTCTGCCTGACCATCATGTAATGACTCCCCCAAACCAGCAGGTCCCTCTCCAACATGTACTCCAGGTCTTGTTATCTACTTGTTGGAAGAAAATAGACAGGTCAGACTCTGGGTCCATGATTCATTGCTCTTGTGGCTCTTGCCATGCCCAGCCCTGCCTCCGGACCAGATACGAATATATTATTACTTGAATTGCCAGCCATTCAGCCATCTCTTGCATTCTTCTCAGTGAGAACGCTCAGCAGATGGAACTATCATCACTAAGTTCTCCCTCTGGCACCTTCACCATTTGGATAGGCATTTTCTGTGTGCCCCACATATTCTAAGAGTAAACTTCTTGGAAAGTTGACTGAAATGGTGACGGAAGAAGAGATTTCCAGGGAACTTCATTTCTGCAGACATTCTTTACTGTAGCTCCACATAATGCAACAGCAATCTCCCTTCTGTCTGAGTAACCAGAGCACTTTCCATTTGTGTTTGGATAGTTCAAGGCCCTTACATTACAATCGAATTGCTTCTTGGCTTCATGTCTTATACAAATGGATTGTAAGTTTGGAGGGCACTTTACTTTTGTGTACGCATTTAAGGACTCATACGTATATGTGCATATCAGTGTACATGCACATATATACATAACTTAGATACAACGATATCATGAATCACTGTTTATCTTCAAGACATGCAGTATAAAAGGGCTGGAAAATGAGACATACATTTTAACTCTTGCCCATCCAAGGAGGTATTTGGCATCTGATGAAATTGAAGTATCTTTTCTCCCTCTATTGCTTGAAATCAGAAGGATGGGTGCTACTGATGGTTCTAAGGGCCAAGGGAGAGGGCATCAACAAAAGATAATGCCCACAAGATAAGATGGTATTAGGTGACAGGCTTCTGTGTCCCATTTTCCCTCTGGGAATCAATTTTAGGTGCAGAGGGAACTTGATAGCTGGCCCCTTGACAAAGCATAGAGTCCAGGTGTCATGGCCATTTGTCCCTTACCTCCCTGGGACCTCAAGACAAAGAAATCAGAGCCCTGCTGAGAAAAGCAATTACCAGGGTCTGCCTTGGGCTGTCCCTAGAATCAGATCTGTGGAGAGGAGCTGAGGAAGGTCAATTTGGGACAAAACTCCCTGGGGAGCCTGTAAGAACTATCCATCTGGCCCAAGATGAGACAAAAAGAAAAAGGGGGAAAAAAAAGGTCATGAAGAAGCAGAGGGCAGGCACTAGGAACAGGGAAGGCAAGGCACAATAATTAAGATGAGCAGAGAATTCAGGACATTAAAGATGGCTCAGACAGCTCCCGTTTAACCATCTAGTATGGACTAAATTGTGTCTCTTATCGAAATATGTGTTGCAAATCCTAAACTCTGGGATAAAACACTGGACTGCAAGGTCGGTTTGAACCATAAGATCAGTGGTTCAAACTCACCAGCTGCTCCTTGGGAACCCTGTACAGGGTCTCTATGCGTTGGAGCTGACTCGACAGCACTTAACAACAACAACAAATGCCTATGGTATGTGAAAGTTGGACAGTGGATAAGGAAGACTGAAGAAGAATTGAAGCATTTCAGTTTTGGTGTTGGAGAAAACATTGAAAGTATCATGGACTGCCAAAAGAACAAACGAATCTGTTTTGGAAGAATGCGCCTTAGAAGCCCGATGGCAAGACTTGGTCTCTCGTACTTTGGAAATATTATCAGGAGAGAACAGTCTCTGGAGAAGGCCATCATGCTTGGTAAAGTAGAGGGTCAGTGAAAAATAGGAAGACCTTCAACAAGATGGATTGCTACAGTGGCAGCCGCAATGGGCTCAAGTGTAACCAGTATGAGCAGGACCAGGCAGTGTTTCTTTCTGCTGTGTATAGGGTCGCTATGGACACCTAATAACAACAGTGCTTGTAGCTATCTTCCCATGTGGGAGTGAAGTGAGGCAGGACAAATGTAGATTGTGTATCTAGTCATTCTCTTTTGAGATATGGTGGTGGAGACAGTGAGCCATTGAGTCGGTTCCAATTCACAGCAACACTGTATAGGGTTTCTGAGGCTGTAAGTCTTGATGAGAGCAGGAAGTCTCATCTTTTTCCTATGGAAGACTGGTAATTTTGAACTACTGACCTTGCTGTTAGCAGCCCAGCTCATAATCCACTATGCTACGAATCAGGCTGTGAACCTCAAGGTCAGCAGCTCGAAACTACCAGCTGTTTCGCAAGAGAAAGATGAGGCTTTCTGCTCCTGTAAAGATTCACAGCCTTGGAAACCCTGTACAGGGTTGCTATGAGTTGGAACCATCTCCACGGCACATAACAACAACAACAACAACCATATGAATGAGATTAAACAAGGAAGTAAACAAGCAGAGATGGGAGAAGATTGATACCCAGGCAGATGGAAATCTCCATGAAGCCAGGAAACAAGCCAAAGAGACAAGGACCTTCCCCGAGAAGTAAGAGAGCGAAACCCTTTCCCTAGGGCCAGCATCCTAAATTTGACTTCAACCTCCTAAATTGTGAGAGAAAACAATTTGTGCTTGTCGAAATCATCTGCTTGAAGCATTTCTGTTAAACAGCACACTAGACAACTAAGATACCATCAAAGTAGAGTGACGTGAGTCCTTAGGAAAATGCAAGTTAAAATCACAGTGAGATACCACTAAGCAATGAAGAGAAAGGCTAAACAATACATGCATATCGACACACAACAGACAGTACCGAGTGTTGATAGAATTGCAGAGCAACTGCATCTCCCCTACAATGCTAGTGGGGATGGAAAATGGTACCACCATTTTGGAAACAGTTTGGGAGTTACTTTTATAAATTAAGCATATACTCACATTCAACCCAGCAAATGTAATTCAAGGCACTTACCCATGTAAAATAGCTCCAAAACCTATGTTCCTGTTCCTGTTTGGAACAGCTTTATTCATAATCACACAAACTGGAAACAACCTAAATGGCCTCAATTGATGAATGTCTAAATAAACTGTGGCACATCCATATAACAGAACACTACCCCATTGGTTGTGAATCAATTTTGACTCATAGAGGACTGTCCCAGTGGGTTTCCAAGGCTGTAATCTCTATGAAAGCAGATGGCCACATCTTTTTCCCACAGAGACACTGGTGGGTTTTAACTACCAACTTTATAGTTAGCAGCCTGATGCTAAACCACTGCATCACCAGGACTCCTTAATGGGCGCTGTGGGTTAATGAGCTGGACTGCAAAGTTGGTTTGAACCTCAAGGTCAGCCGTTCAAGCTCACAAACTGCTCCTTGGAGACCCTATACAGGGTTGCTATGAGTCGGAACTGACTCGATGGCACTTAACCACAACAACACTTTGCAATATAAAGAAACAAACTAGTAACAACCTGGACAGATCTCAAATGTATTATTGGAAGTGAAAGATGTCAGACACAAAGACTACCTACAGTCTTCCATGCATATAAGACGCCAGAAAAGGCAAAAGTGGATGAGAGAATTCGGATCGTGTGAATGAGTGGATGGGAGGGAGGCGGACTGAGAAAGAGCAGTGTGAAGGGGTTCTTTGGGTTCTTCTCAATCTTGAGAGTTGTGGTAGTTACACACAGTGTGAGCCCATAAGAATTCACACAACGCTATGCTACAAACAGGACATTTTAATTAAAAAGATCTAGAAATTTAAAAATCTGATTTTTAAATATCTGAGAAAAAATAAGTGGGAAAAGCATAATGCTTTTTAGTCAGACAGTCTCAAATGTGGCTCTGTCATTTATCAGCTATGACACCGGAACCAAGTCACACAATTCTCTGCATCTCAGTAATTGCACAGACACAATGGAAAACGACACCTACTTTCCTAGCTAAAGAAGAAAAAGGCTATGATCGACCTAAGTTGTATAGTCCAACACAATTCCCACCAACATGTGAAATATGGCTGGTAAGACTGAGAAACAGAAGTCGACATTTTATTTCTTTCTAACTAACTTAAATTTAAAAAGGACACTCAATTTGGTTGCTGGTAACTATTTTAAATATGTTTGAAATAACTTGGGTACTGGAATCTTTTTTTTGTCCTACTAGCATATGAATTGAGATACATGGGAAATGAAAATACACCCAAGATCTTATAGACTTTGTTGTTGTTAAGTACTGTAGAGCAAGTTCCAATTCACAGAGATCCCGTATAGGGTTTCCAAGGAGCGACTGGTGGGTTTGAACCGCCCACTTGTGGTTCAAACTGACCTTGCAGTCCAGTGTTTACTCAGTGGTGCCTTAGTACAGAAAATATATAAAACATCATAAAATATCTCATTAATAATTTGTTATATTAGTGAGATATAAAAATGTTATTTTAGGTATGTTTTTGTGATTAAGTACCATTGCGTTGATTCTGACCCATAGGACCCCATATAGGATTTCTGAAGAGCAGCTGGTGAACTTGAACCACCAACTTTGCAGTTCAAATGGCTTTGCAGTCTGGCACATTAACCCACAGCACCACACCAGTACTCCAATTTAGGTATTTTTGTTGTTAACTGCCTTCGAGTTGGTTCTGACCCGTAGCGACTCTATACCGGGTTTCCATGGAGGAGCTGGTGAGCTTGAACTGCCGACCTTGCAGTTCAAACGGCTTTGCAGTCTGGTGCATTAACCCACAGCGACACACCAGGACTCCATAATTTAGGTATAGTTGAGGTGAAATAAAATGCAACTACTTTCGCTTGTTTCTTTTTACTTTTTTTTTTTTTAATTGTGAGTAGTAGTTGTTGTTGTTAAGTGGTATTGAGTTGTTTCTGACCCATAGTGACCCTGTATAGGGTTTCCAAGGAGCGGCTGATGAGCCTGAACCACCAACCTGTGGCTCAAACGACTTTGCAGTCTAGCGCATTAGCCCACAGCGCTACCCCAGGACTCCTAGAACATTTTAAATTGCATTTGTATCACGCATTATATGGGTATTTAATTAACAGCATTGATTTAAGATATAGCTGGTATATTGTTGTTATTAATATAAACAGATACAAATTAATGTTTAAGATCCAGATAAACATTAAAGAAATGCATTAGATAAGCATCTATGAGCATATTTCCATAGCATAACTAGGGATGTTGAAGAGAATATTTGCTTTTTGATTTATCAATTTTATAATTAGGGATGTGAGGATATCACAGTAGAGAGCCAGATGAAAGAAATGTCCTAGCAATTACTCTGTGTGAAGGAGAAAAAGAACACAATAGATTCCCTATCCTACAGTGAATCATCCCGAGAGAGGGTTTATTTCTGAAATCTCTGTCCTAGAGGGGGAATGAATAGGCCACATTACCCAAAGGAGGTCTCTTGCCTCTTACTCCTTAAGCTTCTAAACCATGAGTTCACACAATAAAGTGCATTCACTGTCAGTACCAGCCTTCTTTCTATGTAGTGGGCTTCAGATACTTGAAAGAAAGCATTGGTCATTATTTTCTCCTCTGATTATGTAGCTATAGCCATGACACTAGTGCACTTTAAGGTAAGGCTAGAGGGAAAACAAGACACGGACTCTCTACAGCAGGAAACTCTTCAAAAGCTTAGAAAGCACATCGTTTCTCAACTTCATTAAATTTGGGGGAGTTCCGTGGGATTGATTCATACAGGCCTCCAAGTTATCTTCATGTCAAGGTTTGCAAGATGAATTCAAAAAAAAAAAAGTTCTGACTTTCTTTGATCTCCTCGTGAGACAACAGAAGAACATTTATGATCCAATCCTCATTACCAAGACGAGTCTTCAGAGGTTCATGTGGAAGATGTCATGATATGCCAGTAGCTTTGTAGCTGTGGTGAGCCCACACCAGGAAATAACGTAAAGACACCTCTGCCCTTTCAGACAAAGGAAGGCAGGACCTTACCCTCTCTTCAATCCCAATACCCTTCCTTTCTCAAATCCATTCCACCCCTTGGAGCCACAGCCTTCTCACAAGCCCAAACTTTCTTCATGCTTTGCCATTCATTACCTATAATAGTAGGTTGTGTGGGTTTTTTTTGGTAAAACATTGATAACAGACAATGATGTTATCTACCAGAAAAACCTTTCACAACTAACCATCACATAGAAAAATTCCATTACTATTAATAAGGATAAAGTGTGGTAATCATTTTCCTTTAAAGTGGGCATTAGAAAAAAGTCAGAATTATCTCCACGATGTCATCATCTTCACTAGTATTACAATAAGCTTTCTTAAACTGGAGAAAAATAAAGGTATAAATTACTCTGATACAGGGGACATCATCATGCATGCAAACATGGTATATAAATGTGTGAGAAAAAGATGGGAATACTAGCCCACAGAAAAATGGTTAACTCTTCAATCATGCACTCTCCCAGTATTTTTACAATCTTCATCCACACTACTCTACTCCCCTGATGCCTAGACCTTTCTCCTGCTTTGACTCCATCCAATCTGTCTTGCTCCCTATCTCCAGAAATTCATCCTAAGGCAACTCATTTACAAGTCTCCCAAACTTTGAAATTTTGAATGAATCTAACTTGACACTACACACAGGGGATTCACACCTCTAATACAAGTTAGTCTGTAGTAAAACGACAATAACAGGGTTCATATTTAACTTGTCAGCAGATTATGAGTCTCATGCACCAGCTCACAAAGCATCAAACAAAATACAACCAATGAAAGTGTGCAAATTTAGCTGAATTTCATGTGAAAATGTATTGTTTTTCCCACATGTATTTTTCAAAGGCATTCAGAATCCAGACATTTTTCCTTTTTGCTAAGTGGCCATATGGTTCAAGTGTAAAGACCTTTTGAGACAAATTAAGTTGAGTTTTCTCTCCAAGCCACAGAATGTATCTCCAGGTACAAAAGTACAATGTCTTCTAAAATCCTTCAATATGGTCATGGTTGATAGGGCCAGGCTCCAGTTTATTTCCTTGGTATTCAATGCTTTCTGGATACTGAACTTCACTTCTTGTTTAGCCGTTACATGTTTTCTAGTCAATCAGACTGACTAGTTCACTGTCTCACAACTGTACACCATCCCTCCAATCCTCAGATCATATCATTCTAGACATTAGGAAATCCTTCCAGTTATCCTTTCCTTTCTCCCAAGATCAAGGGGACTGATTGGTAATGAAATTAGTAAATTTACGAAAAAGAACAGGACATGTACAGCTCATACCTACCTCTCTTATTTGTAGGATTTGCCTGCACACATCATAGTCTCTGTACACCTATGCTATCCAAGTTACCATTGTTGTTGCTGTTGTTGTTACTGTTGTTAAGTGCCATCAAGTTGGTTCTGATTCATAGTGACCCTATATTGGGTTTCTCAGGAGTGGGTGATTGTGCCCCTATTTTGTGTCCAAGCCCATGAAAGAGGCTTGAACACAAAGCAGGGGCACAATCAACCATGAAGAACAAGCTCAACAGGGCTGGTTTTTAAAGAAGAGTCCCTGCCTGATATGTCTTGCTACTCTATAGATGCAATGACACATGCAGTTTTTTCCCCAAGATGGAAAATGCACTTCAGCAGGAGTTAAAAATTACATGCATCTGGGCACATTCTTCATTTTGATTCATGCTCCACTTCAGATCAGTGTGTCTCATGGTTCTAAATGACCAAGGTATTTCAGGCTCCCTTTCCTAGGAAGGCAATAACATAATGGTAAACCACCCACCATAGCAATAGGGCGAAAGACCCAACACAGGGATTTCTGGACTGAAAGGTCATCTGCAGTAGAATCTACCATCTCCTATTTGTGCCTTATCGCAGGGTATGAATAATGGTCTTATCTGAAGCCTCACTTTTATGAGAAACAGGCATTTGGAATGGACGGAGTCCTGGGAGCACAGTGCAGCTCCATATTCATCCAAATACGTGACTGATGGTCTAATAACAAAGGTGTATTTCCCCATTCTGATGTGATCAGAAACACAGGAAGTAAGCTTCCCAAAGCTCCTTTATGCTCTAGCTATCCCTACCACTTGTTTCTCAAACTGGGACCTTGTTGCTCAAAAAGCAGTTATTTCAGTACTTATCAGTTAGTCCTCGGACATTAGGATATTTCTGGTGATTTCTGTGTTCTATCCAGTGAAATTCATTCCTTCCTAGTTATTTTTTTTTCTTTTTTTTAAATACTGCTCCATTCATTCCATATCTTGGCATAATCCCCCTTCTATCAAACAGAATAGTATCAACCTTCAATATGTCCTTTACTCTCAGCAACTCAGCAGTCAACTTAGACACCAGTGTAGGGGTGCTGGGACTTTGAAAAGCACTGCTCAAGGAGGCCACAGTGAAGCAGAGACCCATCACTGATCTCTCTGTTCTGAAAGGCACTCCCACTCTATGAAAGGAAAACTGAAAACAAGGGAACCGCTCACCAGAGCTATCTGACTGTCTCTCAGAAGAGACAATGTGTTCTTCCAGAAATTATCTCAGCTAACTTAGCCTTGTTGGCCTTGATTACCAGTCACTGGTGAATGCTTGAATCATTAGACCATCTTTCTTTACTCAACCCAATCCTAGTTGGTCAATTAGGTCCCTTTCTGTGACCAGAATTGCCAAATGTCATACACTGTAATTGGAGAAATTTAGGGCCACTGAAATATCTAGATTTTTTGCTCCAGTTCCAATATGCATTATAGGAGTTTTCACAATAGCTAAAAGGTAAAAACGAGGGAAAAGTCCATCAACAGATAGACGGATTAGGAAAATGCAGTATATGCGTACAATGGAATATTACTTAACCATAAAGGAAAATGAAGCTCTGGTACATGTCAAAATGAATTCACCTAGAAGCATTTACCTAGAAAAGCTGAGTGAAAAAAGTCAGTCGCAAAAGGACAAATACTGTATGTACAATTTTGCTTACACGAAATAAACAAATATATAGAAACCATAGAATATGAATGGTTACCAGATGTGGGAGGGAGGAAGAAATGGGAAATTTTGCTTCAGGGGCATTGTACTTATGTTAATGGTACTGGGATAATTTGGAAAAGGACATCGACAAAGTTTGCAAGGCATGAAAATATAATCAATGTCACTAATTGTATGTGTGGAAATTATTGAGTTGATAAAGGTTTTGTTATATGTATTTTTACCATGATTAAAAAAAAAAAAAGAATCACAGAGTAGAAAAAAGTACGTAAGAGATCACTGAGGCTAATTACGTTCCATCCTGAAATATGATCATGTTCCTAAGTACGCAATGTGGCCTTGGCTTCAGATACCTTCTGCTGAGGGCTGACTGAGGCAGTCACCATACCAGATGACTTACATGCATTATCTCTCATTCTCACAGTAAGGTCACTAGATATGTATTTTATCCTCATTTTATAGGTGAGGGAACTAAGGCACAGTGAAGTTAGGTCCCTTGCCCAAAGTCACACAACTGTTCTGTGGGAGTTGCTGGGATCGGAACCCTGGACTACCTGATTTCAGTACTTGCTTTTTTGCCATTAAAACCCTTGAAGACGAGACACGGATTCAGAGGAGGGACAATCTTGGCTACATACCTCATACAATTCAATAATGATATTTCCCATCAGACCTCGGCTACTCTTAATGTTCTCCATGGCCAGGGTGAAGTATATCCCACGGGTGTCTGAGATGTAGAGGTTGTAGGTGTCATTCTGGTTCCATTCTTGGACTGCTGCAAACACTTGATTCTCATCGGTGCTGATGATGTGCATGTCCTGTGAGAAGACAGAAGGCCTGTGAGGAAGCAGATCTCCTATCTCCCTGCCCACTGGGACCCACAGCACTCACCATGACTTAGAAAATTCCTGAGAAAAAACCTTGTTATAGGCAATTATTAGACAATTCTGTTAGACCATGACTATAGAGATCATCTGAAGAACAGATTTGATACATTAAACACTAAAGACTGAAGACCAGAAGAGTTGTGGGATGACATCAAGAACATCATACATAAAGAGAGCAAAAAATCATTAAGAAGACAAGAAAGAAGGAAAAGGTCAAAAAGACTCTGAAACTTGCTCTCCCGCATAGAGGTGCTAAAGCAAATGGGAGAAATGAGGAGGTACAAGAACTAAACAGAAAATCTTAACGATCAGCTCAAGAAGATAAAGCCAAATATTACAACAAAATGTGCAAAGACCCGAAGTCAGAAAACCAGAAAGGAAGAACACACTCAGCACTTCTCAGTCTGGGGAACTCAAGGAAAAAATCAAGCCTCCACGTTCGTTATTGAAAGATTTTCTGGGCAAATTATTGAATGATGCAGAAAACATCAAAAGAAGATGAAAGGAGTACACAAAGTCACTGTACCAAAAGGAAATGGTTCATGTTCAGCCATTTCAAGAGGTACCATATGATCAAGAGCCATTGACACTGAAAGAAGGAATCCAAGGCGCATTGAAGGAATTGGCAAAGAGCAAGGCACCAGGAATTGATTGAATAAAAATTGAAATCTTTCAAGAAAGTGAAGTGGCACAGGAGGCACTCACTCATCTCTGCCAAGAAATTTGGAAGACAACTAACTGGCCTACTGATTGGAAGTGATCCATATTTGTGCCCATTCCAAAGAGAGGTGACCAAATGGATTGCAGAACTCATCGGACAATCTCTTTGATATCCATGTGAGTAAAGTTTTACTAAAGGTAATATAGAAACAGCTGCAAGCATACATTGACATAGAACTTACAGAGGTTCGAACGGATTCAGAAGAGGCTGTGGAACAAGGGATATCACTGCTGATGTCTAATGGATCTTGGCTGAAAGCAGAGAATATCAGAAAGATGTTTCCCTGTGTTTTATTGACTATGCAAAGGCTTTTGATTGTGTGGATCATGACAAGCTATGGACAATATTGCAAAGTATGAGTATTTTGGAACCCTTCATTCTGTTCATGAGGAATTCGTACATGGACCAATAAGGCAGTTGTTCAAACAAAACATGGAAACACTGGATGGTTTAAAATTAAGAAAGGTGTACGACAGGGTTGTATTCTTTCACCATACTTACTCAACCTGTATGGTTAGCAAATAATCTGAGAAGCTGGGTTCTATGAAGAAAAATGTGACATTAGGATTGGAGGAAGACTCATTAACAACTTGCGGTATGCAGCTGGCACAACCTTACTTGCTGAAAGTGAAGAAGACTTAAAATATTTACTGAAGAAGATCAAAAAGCACAGCCTTCGGTATGGATTGCATCTCAATGTAAAGAACACAAAAATCCTTACCACTGGACCAATAAACAACATTCTTATCAACGGAGACAAGATGGAAGTTGTCAAGGATTTCATTCTTCTTGGAGCAACTATCAACACTCATGGAAGCAGCAGTCAAGAAATCAAATGATGTATTGCATTAGGTAAATCTGTTGCACAAGATGTTTTTAAAGTGTTGAAGAGCAAAGATGTCATCTTGAGGACTAAGATACACCTGATGTATTTTCAATAACCTCATATGCATGCGAAAGCTGGACAGTGAATAAGGAAGACTGTAGAAGAATTAATGCTTTTGAATTATGGTGTTGGAGGAGAATATTGAAAGTGTCATAGGCTGCCCATAGAACCAGCAGATTTATGTTGGAAGAAGTACAGCTAGAGTGCTCCTTGCAGGCCAGGATGGCTAAACTTCGTCTCTCATACTTCAGACATATTGTCAGGAGGGACCAGTCGCTGGAGAAGGATATCATGTTTAGTAAGGTGGAGGGTCAGAGAGAAAGAGGAAGACCCCCAGCAAGATGGATTGGCAAAATGGCAGTATCAATGGGCTCAACAATTGTGAGGTTGGCCCAGGATCGGGCAGTGTTTCGTTCTGTTGTGCATAGGGTCGCTATGAGTTGGTATTGACTCAATGTCACCTAACAACTACCTTCTTCAGTCTGTGTTGGAAGAAGTGCAGCCGGAGTTCACCTAAAAACAACAACATAAATCATGAGCATCACAATTTCTGTTCCTTGCTAAGTGACAGCAAGACTGGTAAGGGGCTTTGGTGGGTATCATTTTTCATGGCTTCAAGTGATTCATCCACTTTCATTGTTTATTTTAATATCTGAAAGTTAGTGTTAGTGCTAACAGAGACTTTAGGATGGGAAACTCAGAAATGCAAAGGAGACAAGGCCTATTGCTTCTCTAGATCTTAACGTGTGCTTTCAAATTTCATAGTGTGGCGATAACCTTTCAGAGTCATGGAGGTTCCCAGAGAGGCATTACGGAAACAGAACCAATAGAGCTTGAATCACCAAACTTTGCTTCCACCAGAGCAGTGTCACATGAGTGTGTGATACCCTGGAGTCACACACTATTTTAGGAATAGAATGTGAGGGACATTCTACTGTAAATAATATTTGGAAGTTACTGATACAGAGGAAAGGATACTCAATCTGGAATTTAGTGTTTGGAGTCATGCATGGTATTAGCCCTGCTGTAAGTCCCATGCATGATTTGAATGAATTAATCTCCTTGGGCTTCCGTTGTTCTACCTGAAAACAGATGAGATTGGATGAGCACTGAAAGGAGCTCACATTAGGTAGTATTCTCAGTCATCCAAATGTATTATATCAACTACAAATCAAAATAATCCCATGATGGAAATAACAAAAGTATTGCTGTTCTACTGAAAAGTCAAATTAGGCACGCAAATATTTAGCAACTTGTTCCAGGTCATTTGGTAAGGCCAGGTTTGAAAACTCTTACTCTAGCTTCTAATTAGTAGGATAACAGACTCTAGATCAGAGGTTGCAAATCAACAACCTATGAAATGAATATGAATCACAAACATTTAACCAAAGCCTATATTAAGTACTCGAATCTGAGGTTTTTTTGTTAGAGCCAAAAATCATTGGTGCCTCATCTCTACATACCCATATGTTCTTAGCTCTGGCACTTACATACCAATGTTAACTTTCTGGCACCTGAAGTCACTGTCATCTGTAATCCTGAACTGAACAATTTCTAAAATCAAACCTAGCAGTCCACATTTCAAGAGTTTCTAAAAGCTAGTTTGCATATACATCTAAGCACTGCACAGAGAGTCATACGAAGTCAAACACTTACCTAGGGAACTTAGAGAGTCTGGAGGTCATTTTGGCATGGATATGCATCTGACAAGATGGGACTAGGTGAAAGGTACATGATTGGGCAGGTATATATGCCATAAATTAACAACACCCCAAGATGGTAGATGACAATATGGCAAAAAGCACTAGTGTAGGGAAAATAGCCACCAGGCTGACCGTGAGCAAAAGGCCAAGAAGATTTAAACCTCCATTTGACCTGTTTTTTCTAGAAATGGTTTCAGCAAGTGAAATGAGGCAGCGATGTCCATAAGGAGTACCTGGGTGATACAAATAGTTAATGTGCTCAGCTTTTAACCAAAGGTTTTGAGTTTTGATCTACCATGAGGTGCCTTGGAAAAAAGATCTGGCTATCTACTTCTGAAAAATCAGCCATTGAAAATCCTATGGGGTCAAGTTCTACTCTAACACACACAGGGTCGCCAGGAGTTGGAACTGACTCTATGGTAACTGAAATGGACTGGACTTGAAAAGTCCATTGGATTTGGACACAAGAGAAGTGGGAGACGTAGAAGACAAAGTCCTGGATGCACTGCGTCAAATCTCAGCTTAGGAACTCTCCAGATCACCTTGTGTAAGACCTTATCTGTTCATTTGTGATTGCACACCCTACAGAACTACAGGTTCCTGCTGAGCTACTTGAAAATGCAAATACGGCTTACTCTTAAAAACCATGTGATGAGATTGTGTAGAGTTTGGTGTGGAATGAATTTCCAAAAACCCAGTAGGAGGGGAAATAGCAGCTGTAGGAAATACAGAATTAAATTCACTTACCCTGTTAAAAATGCAATAGAAATGCTTGGCTTTTCCCAGATGTTTTGGTCATAAAAATGAATGAGCTAAGTTATTTCAGACTAAACTAATGTACAAGAAGTGGAAAAAAACAACTTAAAACACTGACGCATGGTCAGAATGAAAGGCAGATGGGTTTGCTGTGAGCACATGATTTGGTTAGGGCTGTCCTGAGGCTTTCTTACCTAGTGAACAGGAACTCCAGGCTCAGGCTATGAGCCTGGGCTCTAGGATGCAGGAATGTCTATCTGAGAAATACCTAACAGGCCCAAAGTCACTGAGCTACTAATAAATAACATAATTAAGACTTAAACTCAAAATTATTTGAATCAAAAGACTAACTTTTTAACCAAATCGGTGGGAATAAACCTTTGTTTTTCATCAAAATAACTTAGAGATCTTAATAACATGCAGATCCGTGGGTCCCACTGCCTGCTGCCCTGATTCAGTATGTCTAGTGTGGAGCCTTAGATTCTACCATCTGAACAGGTCTACCAGATGACTTACCTGGAGTTGCCCCTCTTTCAGTAACTTTGAACTATGAAATATCTCTCTCAATAAGTCTTATGGTCAAACACAGGTCAGTCAATAAAAAACAAGACATTGCGTTTCCAAGAACAAAGAAAAGCAAATACCATCATTATGACCAAAAGAACAGACTAGAAGTACTCCTTGGGTTTCTGAGACTATAAGTCTTTATGGGAGCAGACAGCCTCATCTTCCTCTCACAGAATAGCTGGTGGGTTTTCACAGTTGACCTTGATGCTTAACCCATAGCACCACCAGGGCTCTTGTGGTCTAGATCTCAATGGCGAAGCATGGATGGGGCTGTGAATGTAGGAACCAACTGTTTGACCGAAAAAGGGTGAGGCTACCCAGGGATCATGCAGAATTCAATAATTTAGGAATACCAATATTTAAAGGGTAGGAAATGGTAGAGCATGCAAAAAATACACAAAAATGCTACCAAAGAGGAGAAGGATCTCAAGTATGGGAGGTTTTTTCACTTGTTTGTTTGCTTTTGTTTTTTGATTTCCCCAAAGCATTGAATGCTCCAGAAAAGTCCCAAAAGATCATGATGTAGAGAAGCCTATTGGATTTGGCATGCAAATCCTGGTCACTTGTGGCTATGGCTAGACAGGTTTCCACAGAGTAATGGAAAGGTGGGGAAACTGATGTCAAGTAGCAGTGGGTTAGGAGTTCAGAGACAATGAGAGAAGGGAGTAGAATTACAGCTTACTGTTTCAGAAATATATCTATGGCACATATTTTGTATTTGCGAAAAGAAACTAAGAAAAGAAAGGGTTAATTAATATCATGGTCATCATTAAAGTGATTTTCTAAGATATAATCCCCTCTCTTCTTTTTTATTGTCCAAAACAGGGCTAACCATATTCTACTGTTCAAATAAAAACAAATATAGACTTAGCCACTTAAGAGACTTCATTTGAAAATGACTATTGCAGTAGGCAAACACTGTAAGATCGGAAAGCATATCAGAGTAAAGACAGGATGGGGTTTCTTTCATAGAGAAAAATAAAGCAAAGCTAGACAAAACTACTTGTGAGAGTAGGATGACCAAACAATTGAACAGAGAATGTTTTTCTTTACAGTGATGCAGACCTCAGAAGGGGTTCCTAGGTGGGGGTTGCCCTGCATGCCAATGCTTACTTAAGTTCTAGGATGGGCCAAAATTCAGAGTCTGGGGATTTGAAATTCCTGAGTCTTGGTGTGGCCCTGTAGGATAAGCACTAGACCACAAAGTCATTTAGAACCGGTTCAAACTCACCAGCTGCTCCCAGGAAACCCTATACAGAGTCACTATGAGTCAGAACGGACTCTAGGGCACTTAACAACAACAAAGTTTGGTCAAGTCAAGGTAGCTTACATTTTGTTTCGATTGGTCAATGGAGACAAACAGTGTAGCCAATCACTTATGAGACAAAGTCTGAGAATTTAGATGATCAGTGACTGATGATGTCATAGTAATGATCCACGTGGGGATTTACTTTTCAGTAAGCTGTTTACTAGAACCCAAAAGGGTAGGGAAAGTTCTTAACCATCCCAGATTTCCAGTAGCACAGCAAAAGTTCAATCTTGTCACTATCAAACTGAATCCTGTACAGAAACAAAGCAAAATAGTTGTCTTGTAGAAATGATGATTAGAATGACAAATTAAGAATAAATCCAGTATCTGAGGGATATAACAGGGGAGTCCTGGTGTGGTACTGTGGGTTAATGCGCTGGACCACAAGGTCGGTTTAAACTATTAAGGTCAGTAGTTCAAGTTCACCAACTGCTCCTCAGAAACCCTATACAAGGTCACTATGAGTCAGAACTAACTCCAGGGCACTTAACAACAAAAACAATCAGAGGCAGAGTAGTAAAGACAATGTTCGTCCAACGTCAGGCTGAGATGCAATCCCACCATGCCAGGCAGGGTAAGTCTCTCTATTATTTTCCCCAGGATCACAGTTGTTTCTTTGATTTACAGAATGCTTTACATGTATTAACAGTGAGCTGTTTACTGAGTCCTCTGAACTTGTCATAGTATTATTCTCCCACTTCCTAGAAGAGAAGATAGGAACTCATGGATAAATATGCAGCAGAGATGGAATGAAAACTCTAGGGTTCTCCTCCTATGCTCAGCTGCCTTTCTCCAATGCCATCATCGATAGCATGATTGGTAAGCACTTTCCATGCCTACTGGACTGAGAGTGCCAGCCCCATCCCAGGATGGCTCAGCACAAGGTGGGTGGTTGCTCCTAGTAATGCCGCTCATTGTTAATGGCACTCATTTCAATTCTCAGCCACACTCCCACCCCAGGAGAGCGTTGTCTGGGCAGAGAGACCTGGAGTTGAGGTGTGAGGACAGTGCTGACAGGAAGCCTTTTGGACATGTCGTGTTGTAAGAACGATGCCTAACAGCAGCTGCAGCACAATAAGAAACAGCAACCACTTGCTTAAAAGCCATTTCCATTTTTGAACAATGGAAAGAACCAATCTCCCACGACCATCTCTTCCTCCACCTCCTCAGCCTGGACTTGGGCAGTCTGGGCCAATGCCAGCTAATACGGAGGATCAGTAACCATCCAGCTCCCCTCACAGCAGCCATCATATTAATGAGACACTGCTGTGAGTTAAGTTCTAGTAAAGAGGTCACATGGATGGCACACGACCACAGCAAAGTATCATGGGGCTGTGAATCATTAGTGCAACAGTTCAGGGTTGTGATCAATCCGGAGCCTTGTTTGTCCCACCTGCGGCCACAGTGCCAGCGGAACAAACTGTTTGCTTTCCTAAGAAGGTTACAAATACACTAAATATCCAAACAGAGAAACAAAACAGGCCCTACATTAGAGAATGGCTTAGGAAGTTCCTGAAACACTTCTGGGCCAGTATATGAAAATTGTCATGTTACTGCGAGAGTTAGTAAAAGAACAGGATTTCCCCTCATCCTCTCCAAAGGGACTACCTCTCCCCGCCTTCATTTTAGAATAGGCTGAGTGGAGCATCCTGCAGCCACATTACTAGAATGATCCCATGCAAGCCAGTAACAAAGAGGGTAGAGAAAAAGAAAATTGGGTTCCATGACCTCTGAGTCTACTGAATGTGGTCCCAGTCTACCTCAGTAGCCTCTATCCACCTCACGCTACAATCCAGTCTCTAGAATTATTCTTTTTCTTTTAATTTGTTGAATGGACCATGCTCTCTATTAAAACAGAGTCTGTGCATATGCTTTCTATTAGCCCCCCACTTTCTGCATGCTGGGTTAACTCCTCATTGTCTTGTCTCAGTTTAAACATCACTTTCTTTAGGAACCTTGCCCTCGCTACCCATATTTGGTTAGCTCTATCTTTTACGTCCCAGTAGCTCTTTCTATTCCTATACCACACAGACACCTATAACTACTTGTTCAGTGCCTCTCCTCTCTACCAGAATAGCATCTCCATGAAGGTAGGTACCATCTGCATCGTACTGACTCTCCCATCCGCACAGTTTAACTCAGTGCCTGAGGACACAGAGTAAGAACTGGAATCGAAGAAAGGCTATTTAGATGGTTGAACAGAAGAAAGAACAAATGAATTAATTAATACATGTCTGCATGAATAACTGAAAGAATAAAAACAACCAAGGCAGAGATAACAGTCCACCTTCTTATCCCATAATTCCTTGTGCTTCTGTACTCAGTTTTTTAAACATGTCTTAGCACCAGCTTAAAGACCCGTGCTTGCAACATTAGCCTTGATATGTGTCCATCCTTTGCAACATTAGCCCTGATATGTGTCCATCCTTTGCAACATTAGTCCTGATGTGTGTCTATCCTTTGCAACATTAGCCCTGATATGTATCCATCCTTTGCAACATTAGTCCTGATATGTGTCCAGGGAGCTTGCTTCTCTGCAGCTTCATTACGTGATCCAGTGATGTCCTATCTATGTTTACTTTAAGGTTCTAAGATCCATCTTCCTACAGACAGCAACGCCCACAGGAATGGTTCCACAAAGTGTCATGATTTTCCAATGAAGAGTTAAAATGCCATCATTGGCTATTGACTTTATAGTAAACTCTCCTTTTTAAATTACTCATACTGGCAGCAGCGGCGGTGGCAAACAGAAGCGGTACATTTATATTTAGCCTGGAAGTATAGAGAAAAGCACGAAACCCATCAGACTCACCTGTGCACTTTCACACATGCCCACACAGAGCATCTGTGCTCCCACCTGTACCACTGTGAACTTGACTCTATTTGGTAGGCAGGCTCTTGCCAAAAAGAGGGGTCCTCAGAAGGGATTCCAAAGCTAGTTCTCCTTTCACTACCTCCCCTGAGAAATGTCCCAAGATTACAACAGATGCTTGAGTCCTGGGGAAATAAAGCTTTTGCCTGGGCACCCAGCTGAAAGGGGACTATAGAGCCTAGGTTCAGAACCAAGAGCAGAAGCCAAACTCCACAGTGTTAAGTCAGGTTGAATGCAAGCAGTCCTCCCAGCTAGAGATCAAACCTCCCACAGCCCAACAAGCCAGTCTCCCAACCTTCACTTTGTCTGGCAGGACCAGGAACTGTACCTTTGGCAGAGAATACTTGGGCAGCTTTATCTGAGCAAAGGCCTCTCTTCGGTAGGACACGTAGTAGCTGGCTCTTCCACCAGTTGTGACCTGAATCATAGGGCAGACACAAAGGGAGCAGATGAGTCACACAGCTCACGCCACAAATGGAAAGTATTGGTCTCTCCATCAGTCATAGGTGTGTGCCTTTCAGACAATCCTTTGCTGATTTTGAGTTACTAATCCCATGGGATTAAGAGCTGCTCCCTTGTGAAGCCACTTAGATAATAAATAGGTAATAACAACAGCCTTGTCACTGGCTGGCATCCTCTGGGACAGCAGGGGTCTGCATTTGCTCACTGGGCATAGGACACACAGCTGATAAATATTTTCAAGTGAAGGAGAACAGAGGAGCTGCTGATGTGGACTGCTACCCATGATCTACATTTTAACTGTCTTTTAGAAAAACAGTCTAGTAACCTATTGTAACTGTGATACTTTGATAAAAAATACTTCCCCTGAATCTGAATAATTACTAATGCTATGACTTCTTATTACTTGCCAGTTTAATTTCACTTCTAACCCAGTAACACTATTTTTTTCTTTCATATATATAAATCATGCATGGAACAGACATTTATAGTCTTTCCATGTGTAAACTTACTAAAAGGCATCGAAGATCAGAGAAAGCACTTGAGATTTGAAAATCAGAATTCCTGAGTTTGAGACCCAGCTAACTATTTCATGGCTAGTGAAGCATGGGCAGGCTCTGTAATCTCTCATGGGAAAGAAGAGATTCATAAAGGAACCAGGAAACCACTCCAAGAAATGGTCTGCTGGCCTGGACTTACTGAAAGTCCTGCCAGCATGGCAGCGCTCTGCAGATGGCTGCTTTTGCTCAATTATCCTAACTCCAGGGAAATTAATATTCACAGGAGAAGATAACATGTCCTGTTCAGAGAAAATCGCACAACAACAATAGCAACCAGGCTGCTATTTTGAGGAGGCAATTTACTTGAAGACACATGCTCCATTCTCACTGAGGCCCAAGCCGAAACTGGAGGTGGGCCAGTCTTCCCACTCTAGTCCAAAACTGGCTCCTATCCACAGAGGCTTTGGGGAGGTCAAGGGGCCTAACATCTCTATTGAGAGCCACCTCCAGCTCCTCACTCTGAGTGATAGCTTCTCTTTGCTCTGCACGGATTGGACGTCACCAAAACGGGAACCAGCCGCAGCCAGGTAGAGTAGATGTCAGAGTCAGCAGGAAGGCAGAACCTGGGAAAAGACCTGGTCCAAAGGCTTCGGCTGTTAAGAAGAGTTGGTTTTCTCCTTGATGCTCAGCACCATCCCTCCGTCTCCATTTTCATATAAGCATCAATCTTGTTTTGTAGTCCTGGATTTGCTATTCCGTTTTAAAATAAGAAACCGTGTTCTGAACGTATATTTTTTCCTTGATGGCTGAGAGATGGGGTACGGACATGTTAAGATCAGTAAGTTGCTGAGAGGTCTTGTTTCTGTTTTCCTTTTCAAATGAGTCTCAAATGCATATTAACATATAATCCTAGATTCTTAACACACAGTCAGTGTTAGACCTTGCATGGGCCTACTTATTTATTTTTCATTCAACTGGGCTTTATTTTCAATTATAGAAGGAATACATATAAAGGTACCTGGAAACCCAGGAACTAGTTCAGTATTTTATCAGCTTTAGCATGCACCAGTATCACAGGTAAAGCTTGTCAAAACTCAGACTGCTGAGCCCCACACCAAGAGTTTCTGATTCGACAGACCTGGGGTGAGGCCCGAGAATGGGCATTTCTCACACGTTTCCAGATGTTACTGATGTTACTTGCCTGGGGGCTACACTTTGAGTACCACACAACCAGGTCATCAACGCCAATTTACTTAGACCTTTGTGTTCCTCAGCGGTCCACCAAGCCCATTTCCCAGATGGAGTGACTTTCCTGGATTTTGCCTTTACAATCATGATAAAGATTTTGTTGTAACTGAGGAGAAATCCAGATAATATGCATCATTTTAAAGTGTACAATTAAGTGGTTTTTAGTACATTCACAATGGTGATCAGCCATTGCTTCTACATGGTTCTAAAACACACCCATTAACCATAAAGAAGACCCTGCTACACACGGTAACTTTTTGTTTTTGTTTTTTAAATACTGTTTCATGGTGTTTTCCGTGAAGATTTACATAGCAGTTTAGGTCACCGTTCCATAATTTCCACACACCTTGTTCAGTGGCACTGGTTGCATTCTTCACAATGAACAGACATTGTCATTTTCTCCATCTGCTTTTTCCCTTTCCAGTAATTCAGTTTCCCTGCTCCTCTTATCTTTGCTTTAAAGTAATTGCTAACCATTTGGAGAAGTACAAAACTTACAGAGGTTATTCATTACTATATGAGTCAGTCTGCTATCTAACTATAAGGTGAGCTCTGGGGTTAGTTTTGGTTCAAGGTTTGAAGAGTGTATCTGGGTAATTGGGTCAGGGAGTTCTCCAGTCTCAGCCAGTCCATTAAGTTTGGTTGTTATTTTATTGTTTGCTTGTTCTTAAGGAATTTGAGGTTCTGGTCCATGTTTTTCACCACTCTGTCAGGGTCCATCTATTATGGTCTGGCTTCGAATGGCTGGGACTGGTAGCAGGACACCATCTACGTTCTCTGGCCTCTGGGTCAGTGAAGCTATGGTCCATGTTAACTGACTGGCCTGCCTCTTCTTCGAGTCTGTTACTTTTTCTCTCTTTTGCTCTAGATGAGTAGAGAACAACAGCTGTATCTTAGATGGCCTCTCACAACTTATAATGCCTTACAGACCACTCCCCAAATCTGGATATTGAACCGAAGTTTATGAACTATATTAGGCCAATTGAATGAGATGTTCCACAACACTAATGTCCAAATCTGGCTCAAACCTTTCAAACCACTATAATACAGGTTTTGTTGTTTGTTTTTTAATGTTTTTATTGTGGATTAAGTGAGTGAAAGTTTACAGGGCAGATCATCAGTTTTACATTCAACAAATCATACACCTTGTTTCATTACAATTATTATAATCCCCTCCATGTACCATCACTTAACAATATTTCTCTCTATTGACTTTAGCTTTTTTTAAAAAAACAAAAACAAAAACAAAAAATCCTCCAGGCATATATAATAATTTACACTTTCAAAGGGCACATTCTGCAAGTCTGCCTCATGGCCACTGGCTCTTAGTCCCTCTCTTCCCATGAATCTAGAGTCCTCAGCCTTTCCAAATCTCGATGACCCCATCTCTGCCTCCATCTCAGGTGTTGCTGCTTCTCTGGATAAGGTCCCGCAATCTACTTGCGCTCATCTCCTTTGATGGTCCTAGGGCCCTCTGTTTTCAGACTGTAAGATTAACGACTCCCCTGTTTTTGTTACCAAACGTCTACCTTTACAAATGTGACAGTAGCAATTAGTCATGATAAAAATTATTCACTATTGAATCACAGGAATCTTATCCCCATCTCTTTTCACCAGACCCATGTAGACAAGACGAAAACTATTCCCAACCACTTTCTTCCCACCCACTCAGTCTTAAACTCTCTTCTTGATACCTTGTAAGCCAGTCACTTCATGCCTCTATCACCCCCTCATTTTAGGTAGCCAATGTCTAAGTTGCCCTACCCTGTGTACAGAGGGGATAGCATTGGTACTTGATATGAAGACTTCTTCCCTCTCTGTTGGTATTTACAGTTACTACCTCCATGAGTATAGGTCAGGTTCATCAAATTGTAGCAATTTACCCTTCTTTCCTTTATATATATATATGTTGTTGTTAAGTGCCATCGAGTCGGTTCCGACCCATAGCG
>NW_006408521.1:32978544-32996604 GCF_000296735.1 Chrysochloris asiatica | reverse complement strand
AATGCTGGAGAGGGGTGTGCAGTAATTCCATAGGATAATGACTGGACTACAAATCCACAAGGTTGGTGGTTCAAGTCCACCAGCCGTACCATGGGAGACAGATGAGGCTTTCAACTACAATAAATATTTAAACCCTCAGATATACTATACAGCAGGGGGAGGGACTATTCAGCCTACAGGCCACATACAGCCTGTAAAATCATGTAGTCTGACCCTGCCAAGGCAAACATAGGGGGAACTAGAAATTCAATAAATCTAGGTGGTTTTTCCATAGCAACATAAATTTTTATTAAGTGATGTTATAAATATCCAAATGGTCTTTATCAGAAAAAAGGTTCTCCACATCCTGGTGTGGCGCTTCAGGCTAATGCGCTAGACTGCTATGTCACTTTGAACCACAAAGTTGGCTGTTCAAGCTCACCAGTTGCTCCTTGGAAATCCTATATAGGGTTGCTATGAGTCGGAATTGATTTGACAGCATTTAGCAACAACAACAACAACCCCCTGCTATACCAGATGGCTATGAGTTGGTGTAGGGACTCAATGACACTTAACCAATGCAACAATACTGCAGAGGTTACAGCAAGGCCAGCCAAAGGAGTGGATCAATGGCTGCTGGTTCCAGAAGAGTAATTTTGGAGGATGACAAGGAAAAATGGGTGGTATGATATAGGTTTTATTAAATTTTGTGCTGTGTGCTACATCTTATAAACACTGCTTCATTACTTTTTGACATCTTTGAAAAAAAAAAGTCTCTATTACCATGCTCAATAATTGTTTTCTGTTTATATTTATCATTGCAGAGGTGCATCATACCAGAAAAGAAGTCTTACTTTAAGAAGATACCCAGGAGTTAGACCTGGGTTACTAGGAATTTTATTTTTGTGTGCCTTTGGCTTGTGTACCTAACTCTCTGGCAAAAATTAAGAGAGTCCTATAAATAAAGCCTGAAGGAGCTCTGGTAGCACAGTGGTTATGAATTGGGCTGCTAACCTTACGGTCAGTAGTTTGAAACTACCAGCTGTTCCGTGGGGAACTGATGAGGCTTTCTGCTCCCATAAAGATTTACAGCCTTGGAAACCCTGTACAGGGTCACTATGAGTCAGAACCAACTCCATTGCACATAACCCCCATCACCATAAATAAAGCCTAGATATGGTGTCTAAAAAGGAAATGGTTAATGTTCAACCATTTCAAGAGGTAGCATATGATCAAGAGCCAATGATACTTAGGGAGGAAGTCCAAGGTGCACTAAAGGAATTGGCAAAGAACAAGGCACCAGGAATTGATGGAATAAAAATTGAAACCTTTCACGAAAGTGAGGTGGCACAGAAGGCACTCATTCATCTCTGCCAAGAAATTTGGAAGACAACTATCTGGCCGACTGATTGAAGAGATCCATATTTGTGCCCATTCCAAAGAGAGGTGAACCAACAGAATGTGGAAATCATCAGACAATCTCTTTGATATCTCATGCGAGTAAAGTTTTGCTAAAGGTAATACAGAAGCGGCTATAACCATACATTGACAGAGAACTTCCAGAGGTTCAAGCCAGATTCAGAAGAGGCCGTGGAATGAGAGATATCATTGCTGATGTCCGATGGATCTTGGCTGAAAGCAGAGAATATCAGAAAGATGTTTACCTGTGCTTTATTGACTACGCAAAGGCTTTTGATTGTGTGGATCATGACAAGCTATGGACAACATTGCAAAGTATGAGTATCCTGGAACACTTAATTGTGCTAATGAGGAATCTGTACCTGAACCAAGAGGCAGTTGTTCAAACAGAATATAGGAACACTGAATGTTTTAAAGTTAAGAAAGGTGTGCAACAAGATTGTATTCTTTCACCATACTTATTCAACCTGTATGCTGAGCAAATCATCACAGAAGCTGGGTTCTATGAAGAAAAATGTGGCATCAGGTTTGGAGGAAGACTCATTAACAACCTGCAATATGCAGATGATACAACCTTGCTTGCTGAAAGTGAAGAGGACTTAAAACATTTACTGATGAAAATCAAAGCGCACAACCTTCGGTATGGATTACATCTCAATGTAAAGAAAACAAAAATTCTCACCACTGGACCAATAAACAACATTCTTATCAACAGAGAAAAGACTGAAGTTGTCAAGGACTTCATTCTTCTTAGATCAACTATCAACACTCACAGAAGCAGCAGTCAAGAGATCAAATGACGTACTGCATTGAGCAAATCTGCTGCACCAGACCTTTTTAAAGTGTTGAAGAACAAAGATGTCAGCTTGAGGACTAAGGTGCACCTGAAGCCATGGTCTTTTCAATAATCTCATATGCATGTGAAACCTGGACAGTGAATAAGGAAGACTGTAGAAGAATTGATGCCTTTGAGTTATGGTGTTGGAGGAGAATATTGAAAGTGCCATGGGCTGCCAAAAGAACCAATAGATTCATTTTGGAAGAAGTGCAGGCAGAGGCCAAGATGACCAAACTTCGTCTCTCATACTTTGGACATATTGTCAGGAGGGACCAGTCGCTGGAGAAGGATATCATACTTGGCAAGGTGGAGGGTCAGAGGAAAAGAGGAAGACCCCCCCAATGAGATGGATTGACCAAGTGGCAGCATCAGTTTGCTATGGGTCAGTACCGACTCAATGGCACCTAACAACATGGTGTCTAAACCTTCTAAACCCTACTGGCCATTATGTGTTCTTGGGGAAAACACTCAACTTTACTGAACCTCAATATTACTCATAAAACAGACAAGTACACTGACAACACAAGTCCCAACGCTATGCCTGACAAGTTCTTGTTGTTGTTAAGTGCCTTCGAGTCGATTCCAGCCCATAGCGACCCTGTATAGGGTTTCCAAAGAGCAGCTGGTGAGCTTGAACCACCGATCTTGCAGTTCAAACGGCTTTGCAGTCTGGCGCATTAACCCACAGTGCTATACCAGGACTCCTGACACAAGTAGGGACTCAAAAATGTCGTATTCCCTTTGTTCTTCATTCCTTCACCTCTGGGTCTAGTATTCTCAACATGAAGCTCTTCATCAGCTCCGATATCCTAAGATTCTCTGCTAACAGTTTCCTTTGCTGTCAGCCAACACATTTGAAGCAATGACTTTGTGTTCCAGCTTTGTGCTTCTACCCTATCACTTACACAGTTCTGGCCCAGTGTGTCTTTGGCAAATGAGAATGCTGAAGCTGCAGTGATTCCTATGTGGTTAAGGAGGCGACTAGAGTACTGTGGAGAAAGAAGACTGTGGTATCAAATCACCCAACTAAAAATCCCTGCTCCATTGCTGACAGGCTGTATGAGCTTGGGAAAATGAATGAACCTATTTGTGCCTCAGTTTTCTCTTCTGTGAAATGGACCTTGTAGAGCATCACTAACAATTAAAAGCATTGATACGTAAGCCTAACACACACTAGGCATGCAAGTAATGCTAGTTGTTACTGTTATCCATAACTGATTCTCCAAAATCTAAAGATCACTTAAGAAAGGAAATTCACTTGGAGTGAATCAACGCAGTGTTAGATGACTGAGAATGAACCTTAAAAAATAAAAACAAAAATAAAAAAATCAAACACAGAAAATGCTGTGAACAACAGTGTCTCCTATTGAGAAGAATTACGTTCAGTCAACTTTACAAGGGCTGGTTTCAGGTATTTCAGAGGAAGTACTTCTACTTGTTCCTAATATCACACACTCTCATACACACTTACAAACACCTAAGAAGCAATTACATCACACAGTGAAATAATAAACACAATCATATTACCAGTGCTTTCATTATTTCTCTATACCACAATGTGGAAGCAATCGCCACCCAGGGCAAGCAGTAAAATTGCAGGTATTTCCCCCCCTGGAGAATCAGACAGAAGGCCTTGGTTACTGCAGAAGCCCCATTTGAATTTCATTCCATGGAATTACCACTGCAGATTCTCACCAGGTGTCCATCCCTTCAGAAACCATTTTTCAGGGAAGAAAACGGAAGCAATCTTGCCTGACCCAGAAAGGTGTCAAGGCTTCAGGGTAAGGTAGAAGTGTCTAACTTCACATTCCCATCACAGACAGGCTGGATTAGAAGGAAACAAGGAAGGAGGACGAGACAGTGAGATTTAAAAATCAAACCATTTAAAAGCCCAAGAAAAACAGAGAGGAAAATCTAAATCCATTTTTTCCCCTTTTTTAGCAACAGATGTTTTGCTTGCAGTTCCAAATCTACTAACAGCGCATGCAGTAAAGATGAGGAGGAAGAAAAGAGGGAGTGAAGACGGAAAGGAAGGAGAGAGGCAGGTTGGCAAAAAGAAGCTGGTCTCCAATGGTTCCCTCTTTCACTGCTTCCCCAGGATAGTACAGGTACTGGGACTAGGGAATGAGGCTTACTACGCTGCCATCCCTACAGTTCCACTGGTTCTTGGTTCTGTGTACAGTAGCCCTGCCTGCAGTCATTCTTCACCAGGATAACAGGGGCAATCAGGCGCAACCTTTAAACATCTTCATTCCATTACTTTCATAATCAGCTTCTCATGTTCTGTTCGATAGACGTGGGGCCGAGCAGACCCAGTGCTTGAACAGCTGCTGATCACAAAGATCAAAATCAATCCTGACTACGGAGAAAGAAGTTACAAATAAATTGCAGGGATTGATTTCTATTCAGATCTTCTGATTCCCAGTTTAGGAAGGGAAACCGAAGAGTGTGTGTGTGGATTCGCCTGTCATGAAATCAGGATGACCCCAAAACCTGTATCCAAATAACAGAAGCAGAAACCAGATCATTGTACGCACACATAATTTTATTTTAATTTATGCTTCTGTATCATTTTATTTTTGCCTTCCAATAATCATCAGAAATGAGAAGTGGAAGGGGTTTGTTTTATTTGCTACACTATCACCCTACTTGATGAACAGTAGTTAACTCCTGGAATATTTGTTGATTGAATGAATGAATGAATGAAGCACCCTCTCTGTCTTTATTGTCTCTCATCCTTTTTTTTAGTCCTTCATAGGCTTATCATACTGTGCAACTATTTTCCTAATAGACTGCTTTCTCTCCCTCACTAGACTAAAAACCCTTCTATGGCAACAATTGTGTTTTTCTTGTTCCCTTATTTCTTATATATTGCATGATTTCAAGGGATCATGGGCATTAGGATTGAGTTGTTTCCCCCAAAATATACATTGGATTCCTGGCCCTGGTACTTGCAGATATGATTCGCTTTGGAGATAAAATTTTTCTTTTGTTATAATAAAAAATATATATAACATATTAGTGTGGGCTGGATGCTAAACCTAATCACTTCTGAGTTATGAAAAGACTAGAATAGACATAGAGACACATGGGGACAGGAGGTTACAGACACCATGAGAGGACTGTCTACAAGCCAAGGAATACCAATAGGCCAAGGAATGCCGAAGACTACCAACAAGGAAGGAACTGATCTAGCCAAGGCCCTGATTTGGAATTTGGCCGCCAGAACTATGAAACATACATCTCTGTTATCTCAAGTCATCCACTCGTGTTATTTATGTTACAATAGTAGGTTTCAAGTCATAGCAACCTTCTATAGGGTTTCCGAGGAGTGGCCAGTGGTTTTGAACTGCTTACTTTGTGGTTAGCAGTCCAGTACTTATCTTATAGTACCACAGAGACTAGCACTTTCTTAAGTGTTGTCCATTGACAGTATCAGGCTAATGCGTACTTTCCCCTCACCTGTACTGAACACAAAATGAGGATATCCACTTTGTCCATCTTACTTACCATTATGTCCCCTTCATTTAGATTTAGAACTGTAACAGGGACTTATTAGGTATTGGTTATTAAGAGTCCTGGTGTGGTGCTACAGGAAAGGCATCGAGCTGCTAACCACAAGGTCGGTGGTTCAAATCCACCAGGTCTTCTTCAGGAACCCTATACAGGCTCACTATGAGTTGGAACTGACTCGATAGCACTTAACAGCAACAACAACATAAATGGTTATGAAACAAATGAATGAATGCATACACACTTCTGTCTCAGACAGAACCTATCCCAGTAGGGAAGTGTAGTAGTTGCTCAATAAAATGAACTTGATTGATAAGCCACTGACTCAGCCACTATTAAACTCCAAGAAGTCCTTATTCTTCTGACTGAGCATGAGGGTTTTCAGAATCAGATGCTTAATACTGCCTGCAGAAATATACACTGTTTGGATTAGCTCGATATGAAAGGAAAAGCAGGGATATGACAATGCTTTCAAAATTGAAATTCTGAAATTAATAGATATATATCCTAGTTAGAATGATAATGGAGAGATTGGATTCAATAGTCTGCTTCTTAGTCAACAGTCCAACTGCTTCATTATCAGCACTGTTGTTTTTATAACAACATAATTATCTTTAATAAGAGAAAGCTCCAGAAAAGGGCTTAACTAGGAAACTGAATTCAGCATAGTGAGTGTTAATGATTGATTGGCACTTGGTGGAGTGGGGGATTGAGGACACTCTTAGCAGTATCATGGTTCAATAGCGCCTTTGACTCCTAAAATCAATCCCTAGAGAAGCCAACCCTCCCAAACAAATCACAGAAATTGGAGAATGAATGACAAGGAGTAAGAGGCAAGTAAAGCAGGGCTAGAGTCAAGCAGAGTTGTAGATGGTGACGATGAATGGCCGCACTGCCATTCCGTCCCACGTGGCACCCAGTGATGAAAGTTTGAGTAAATCCTTAAAGTGTACCTGAGGGGCAACTCTCAGAGGTGTGGATGGGATTACACTGCACTGAATTGCATTAAGTCCTTCTTTGGTTAATGATGCTGAAAGTTTGTGATCAGAAACAAAATTGAAACAGACCCTGACAAACAGTCCACTGAACAAGGAATGAGGCTCTCCTGCCTCTACTATCTACTGAGCCCCTACATCATCTGCCTCTATTTCATATTCGTTCAGAAGAGTTTTGGGGAAACCAGTGATTCAGTGCTAATGTTAAGATCATCATATTGGGAAAAAACAAACAAACAAACAATGAAACGGGAGCTAGACTATTGGTCTCTTTTGTCACCCTTTGTGAACTCAGACAGCACGGGAGTCATATCTTGATTCCGTCATTTATTGAGTTGTGTGTGACACATAGGGCAATTCTCTCAACTTTTCTGAAACTCAGCTTCCTCCATTGAGAACTGAAGATGATAAGGTCTACCACTGGGAGATCCTATGAAGAGTAATGTGGAATTACACAGAGTAACATGTACACATGTCGGACATACATTTGGCACTAAATAAGGGTGAGTTCCGTTTCCATCCCTAACAGCTTTAAATTCAGTTTGCTGATTATTGATTAAAAATGGTAGTGTGGTTAGGTGGAAAGGACTATCTAAAGAATGCCTGCTTTAGAAACAGGAAATAATTGAAGAGATTGCGAGCTGAGGAGCCAGTCTCACTCCTTGGAGTCAAGTTATAAATGCTTTTGAGTCCTGGATAGTGCATTCACTTTCCTGACCAGAAATCATACACTGCGCCTAACCATATATGGCTTCTGGGTAATTACGCACCGAAAGTACCACCTTCCTGTAAGAATGCTGCTCAACACGCATGCTGCGGAGCTCCCTCCTTGTGCCACGGAGACATTGCTCACTCATATCAGCAGTCCTCCCTACTAAACCACAGTAATACAGCCTTCTTGGCAGCTACTACCGAGAACTCAGAGGCGATGCACAAAATGAAATTAATTTGACATCCTGGAACTAGATAGATTCCAAATGTACAATTAGATAGACAAATACTTTATAATACAAGGGTAAGTCAGGAAGTATTACTACAAAACCACACAAACCTTTGGTCATCTCAAATACCAAAATGTGAAGCTATTGTTTCTTAACATCCTCCAACTAGGTCTATACATGTGTGACTTGTCTTGGACTCCTCCATGAAGAATTGCACTCTCCTTGATTTACACTACATCAAACTAGTGGTTTTGACATCCTCCAGAGACTCAAATTGTATTCTTTTAAAATGCTCTTCGGGTTTGGGGAATAAAAACAAGTGTAGAGGGGCAGGATCAGGGGTGGAGCGTGGATGGTATAAGGTTTTCTGCTGGAATCCTCATAGTAAAGCCCTCAAAGAAAGAGTAGCTGAGGTGTTGTGATGAAAAAATCTATCCAGTGCAAATTTCCTGGCCTTTTTCTCACCGATTCAGTTTTCAACTTCCTTAAAAGTTCTTCCTAATAAGCCCCCATTATCATCCTGCGTCCTTCTAAAAAACATTTCTCAGAGAAAATGTCCTGGCCTTTATCTCACCAATGCATTTTTCAACTTCCTTAAAACTTCTTCCTAATAAGCCCACTGGCATTCCCGCCCCCGAAACAGTCTCCATTAACTTCTGAATTGACCTCTCTGCCTAGAATTGAATTGACCCAATAGAGCTCCTTAGAAGCCAGTGTTTTGATTGGATCTTTTATTGAAGGCACCCTAACAAGACTAACACAAATGTAATCCTGAGAGAACGTGTCTGCACTTATCCCAGTGATCACGGAGATATGCTTAAACATATTTTGTTTGGAATAAACCCATGTGTGTTTGAACTGGATCCCTAGTGTTGTCATTGTTAAGTGCTGTAGACTCAGTTCTGACCCTCAGAAACCTGAATAGAGTTTCTGCGGAGCAGCTGGTGAGTTTGAACTGTAGACCTTGTGGTTCAAACCTCCTTTGCAGTCTAGTGCATTAGCCCACAGTGCCACAACTGATCCCTAAGAACAACACTTTTTAAACTTACCCTTAAGCATAGCAAGCTACAGATCACTTGTCTAAGATTAAAGAAAAACACTTGTTGCTATTTTGGCCTAATAAGCAACCAATACTGTAATTTTCAAGGAGCCCTTTTAGCACTGTGGGTTACACACTGGGCTGCTAATCACAAGGTCAGTAGTTTGAAACTACCAGCTGTATCACAGGAGGAAGAAGAGGCTTTCTGCTCCCATAAAGATTTATAGTCTCAGAAACAGTCTCCAGACTTACTATGATCCAGAACTGACTCGAGAGCACGTCACCACCACCATTGTAAGTTTCAGAGGTCTTTGAGTGCAAAAATAGTTAGTGTTCAACTACTATGTTCAGGAAGTCCTGGTGTAGCACTATAGTATAAGCACTGGGCTGCTAACTGCAAGGTTGGTGGTTCAAACCTACCAGTTGCTCCTCAGAAACCCTACATAGGGTAGTTATGAGTGCCAGCTCTGTGGTACTAGCTCAATGGCACTTAACACTATCTCAACGGTTCCAGTCTGTCCAGTAGCGAAGAGGAGGTAAAGCCTGGTGATCTGCTTCCAGCCAAGAAAGCCCTATAGAGCTGTTCTACGCTGTAACACATGAGTTAGAACTGACGTGACAGCAAGGTGATGGTATTTTGTTTTTAATTGTAAATTTCACGGAGGCTCAGAAGATACTCTTAGGACAAAACAAGTGTAAATAATGTACTAGGGACACACACAGCCAAGCTCTGAGTGAGGTAACGAGCAGGCTCTGCTGAAAGGATTGATGGGCACCCTGAAAACAGAGAGCCTCTCCCGGGAGTCTCTCTACCTGTGCTTGATGCAGAAAGGAGCCGGACACACTGGGGAGTCATCTGCACTGGGATGGAAATGGGCACTGTAAGAGTGGATGTCATTACTCAGAGAAGAAACCTAAACCCCTAATCCATCACCATCCAGGTGATTCCTTCAAAAAGTTCGGAAATTTTCCATTATCTTGTAATTCAATGTTTCCATGGACTTTTGGCAGTCTCCTCGTTGACCCTGAAGGACAGGGTAGAACTGCACCATATGGTTACCAAGGCTGCAATCTTTATGGGAGCTGACCACCACATCTTTCTCTCATTGAGTGGCTGGTGAGTTCGAACTGCAGGCTATTTGATTAGCAGGCAAACACTTAACCACCATACTACCAGGGCTCCTTGAAGGAAGAAAGGAAGCTAGAAAGAGCTCTGAGGAAAACCGCTGTTTAAAGTTGGGCAGAAGAGAAGGTGCCTGTGCAGGGCAGTAGGGAGAAGGCTGTGGAGACAGGAAGAGAACCTGAGCTGTACACTAGCATGGCAACAAAGAGCGGAGAGAGCTTACAGGAAGAAGGAGCAGCTGAGAGATTCAAACGCTGCAGACAGGTCAAAGAAGTTGATTATTGAGAGGTGTCATCTGGATATAATTCAAAATGATCTTTGATGTACTTGACAAATGCAATTTCAATGGAGTGGCTGGGGCAAACGTCAGTCTCAAGTGGGCTAAAGAAAGAGGGCGATGAGGACATAAAAGCAGTGACCATGGATGGGTCTCAAGAAATTTGGTTGTGAATGGGATATGGTGCATGTAAGAGAAAGAAGAATGTGGAGTTAAATTCTGGTGCTAGAAGTTTCAAGTATATTGCTTGTGTTGGTACTTTAAGGATGGTAGTGATTTACAGATATTTAAATATTGATGGAAAATTTGAAATGTGGATGAGTAAACTAAAGGTATAGGGTAAAAGGAGGATAAGCAAATAAAGAGATCCCTGAAGGAGTGGGAGTGGGTGTTTGAACTAAGGAACCTTACTGCAATGGGGATAAGAACAGGCCTTCTCTTTTTCTTGCATAGTTCGCTATACTTATAATACTGGACACATAGCAGGGCATCAACAGATATGAGTCTTTCAAGTTTGTCTGAGGTTAGATTCTCACCTTCCACCATTGCTGCTATTGGTAAGTGCTGTCGAGTCGGTTCCGACCCACAGCGACCCTGTATAGGGTTTCCGAGGAGCAGCTGGTGGGTTTGAACCGCTGACCTTGCAGCTCAAACTGACCTTGAGACCCAGTGCATTAACCCACAGCACCACAAAGGGCTCCCCTCAAGAGAGAAGGGTTCCTATGCAAGTTTCGGTAGAGAAATGGTTTCAGGGGATGGAGTGGCGCACTGCAAGTGGGAAGCAGCAAAGAACAGGATCCCAGCGTGCATTATTGAGCACATTACCAGTGTGACTAATTGGGGCTCAGTCCCATCGGGGGAATCTCGAAGGACTCATATTCAGTGAGGCTTAAAATTGCCCAACTGTCACATGAAGAGAGGAATATTTATCCATTAGCTCCTGGCTCCTACTGGTCAAGAGTTGTCTCAGGGAGTCTTGACATTTTCACACTTCAAGATTTGTATCTGCACCAGAATGACTAAGAGGTTTCTTGCAGATATCTCACCTAGGGAGAAATCAGCCCAGAACTAAATGCAGGAGATTCAGAGTGCAGTTGAGGCAAGCTGACATCAGGCCACCTCTGAGCCCAGCTGGACTTTGAGACAAATAGGGGTAAGAGGATGTGAAGAACACAGAACACGCTCAACACAGAGGCCAACCAAATATCAGTAGTGCCCAATCAGATCACCAATTTGTGTGTATTCATGGGCATATTTCAGTTACTAACAGCAACTTTTATATCAAGCTACTAAAATCATTACATCTATAGGAGACACATCCCAGCTACATGCTATTTCAAGAGCTTCCATTAGTGCTGACTGTTGCAAACACTTTACTTAAGACGCTGAGAGGGCTTCATGAATATCCACCTGATGATGTCTTTATTGGATTTCTTTTGAAGATTGTTTCTGTAACTCTTTCATTTTCCTTTAAAACCATGTTGTAAATGTGTCCCTAATGATGAAGCTGCTATTTATTTAACATTTAAAATCTCTCTCATTAAGGCCAAATTAACATCATTTAAAATATCACCAAATAGTTTTTCTTTGAATAATTACATTCTATTAATTTCTGCCTCAGGGCCGTTTTCCTTCTGAAAGATAACAATTTACAAGAGATGGAGTAGTCACACCAAGAGACTATCAAGCCTCCCAGGTTGGTGGGTGAAGTGGGATCTTAAATAAAGTCTCAGAACCAAGGTCAGATGGGGACTGAGATGCGTTGGGAAGTACTTGAGACTCCTGAAGGATAATTAAATTCCAGAAGGAACACAGTCTTGTGTCACTGACTGGAAGTTGGTTTCTTTGATAATGAACGCTGTGAAAATGATGTAGGGAGATTTTATCATGCACACATGTCAATACATGAATTCAAGCCATGGATAATTAAACAATGAACTTGGGGAAAAGATTTAGTAATCTTTTTGTGCTAGGCTTACAAAAACCCTTAAAAGAGGATGTGCATACCAAAATAGGCTGATTTTTATATGTGGATTAGTCTCTTGATTCTTGCATTTTATCGGGCTTTGTAGTTTTCAAAGCATTTCAAAGCCATCTTCATCTCTCTTGATCCTTACAACAACCTTCTAATTTAGGCAGGGCAAGTAGCATGATGTTATTCTATAGAGAGGAGGAAATTATTGCTTCTGAGAGTCATATGAACTTGCCCAGTGTTCCCTAACGGGTAAGTGACAGATCCCTAATGACAAATCAGGCCCTTAAATGCAGGATTCTTTCCCCACATTAGACCACTCACTACTTGAATCATAAACTAATCTGAGCAAAAACTACATCTCCTGCCTCTGCTACACTCCATTGCACCTGGCATATTACCAGGGGCTCAACAAATGTCTGTTAATTGACTACTAGCGCTTCTTCACTGTTAATATTTCTTGAACATCTCCCAATATTACAAGAATACTATTTTTCTGTGTTTATACATAGCAACTTGTATCCAAGCTACCAACTATCTTTACTGTAGTACAGGGATTATTCTAGAACTACTCTGACACAGAAGTCCTCGTGTGGCACTGTAGCATAAGCACTAGACTGATAACTGCAAGGCTGGCAGTTCAAACTCACCTGCCGATCCTCAGAAACCGTATACGAGGTTGCTATGAATCAGTACAGACTCCGCAGCACTAACACCACCATTCTAACACATGATATTGCTTCTACCCTCAGAATCCCTTCTTATACTGCAGGCTTCTCTCTTGATTACATCTACCAGCGCTGTTGTTGGTAGCTGCCATAGAGTCAGCCTCCCTACTCATGGTGATCCCATGCAAAAGTGAACACATCATTCCCATGGTCAGTTGAAGACTGGAGCATTGTGATCCACACGGTTTTCAGTGGTTGGTGTTTGGAAGTAGATTACCAGGAGTTAAAGTGGCTTACTTGCCCATGTGGCATCTTGACCAAGGTTTAAGGAGGGACTCTGCTCTGAGGCTATCTGAGTGGCTGCTAAATGTTCAAGAAACATCTCCCCTCCAGTCTGAATCTGTACTTAAATGGCTATTTATGTTATGAGGGTTCTGAACTGCAAGGTTGAAGGTTCAAATTCACCAGCTGTTCTCAGAAACACTATACATATGAGTTAGAACTGACTCGAAGGCAGTTAATAGCACTATTCTTTTCCCTGTCCTAGTGTGGCATTGTAGAAGGAACTCTGGTAGCGTAGTGGTTATGAATCGGGCTGCGAACCTCAAGGTCAGCAGTTCGAAACTACCAGCTGTTCCACGGGAGAAAGATGAGGCGTTCTGCTCCTGTAAAGATTTACAGCCCCGGAAACCCTATGCAGGGTCACTATGAGTCGGAACCAACTCCACGGTACTTAACAACAACAGCGGTGTGGCGTTGTAGGATAAGTACGGGACCACAAGGTCAGCAGTTCAAACTCACCAGCCGCTCCTGAAAAATCCTATACAGTGTTGCCATGAGTAGCGGTGGACTCCTAACCATAAGGTCGGTAGTTCAAACCCACCAGCCACTCCTTGGAAACCCTACAGAGAGTCATTATGAGCTGGACCCGATTCTAGGGCACTAACAACAACAATCCTTTCCCTGTACACCGGTCCTTAAAACCATCTCTTTCTCCTGAGCATCCAAGTCACTGTGCGCCCTCCTCCAGGGCAATAGAGTGTCACCAAAACCGGGCAGCAACAAAGACATCAGAGAGCATGTGGAGAAGGATTTGGCAGAGCTGGGGAGGCCTTCCATCCATTTGCGGTTTCTGCTTTCCTTCAACCTCTGATGTACTTTCTTTGTATTTTAATTACAGACCTGCTTTCCCTCTTGCATTTTAGATATTTGAGGATACGCCATTATTATATCCTCTTTTCAGAATCCAACTGAATGCATAATGAAGCGTTACTCAATGAGTTATCCCACCCAGGGCCACTTCCTGTCTCATGAAGGGAGGATGAGGGGGCGGGGCTTCATGTAGCTTCCGCACAGACCCAACTCACTAAAGAACCCCTCATCTGGGTTCTTCATCCCATTCTCTGAGAACCAGGGTTTGAATCCTATCACTGAAGGACTTTTACTATAACCACTGCCGAACTTCCTGTTCTCCAGGGCAATCTCTAGAAAAGCTACTTCACGAGCAGAAAAGACAGAATTTTCAACCATCTTGCCTCAAAACAGAGAAACCAACTTATCACTCAGCACTGTCCCTCACAGGAAAGCCAATTTCTTTTATCCACGTGGAACGGCATTCCAGCCAGACACTTCTCCATTAAAACAAGAGCTCTTCTGGGAAGGATTAGCTCCTTTTGATTTCACTAGAAAACCCCAGGCCCCGTGCCTCCTGCCCAGAAAGGTTCTGACAGATTAACAAATTTCACCACTTTCTGTACATCTCCAGCCCAGCTTCCCCAACAGTGGGTGATCAAACACTAGGTCCCCTGGAGCAAAACCAGCAAGATGACTAGCCTGTGCCTCTTTGTCAATAGAAAAATAAAAGGTGGTACTGAGCCTTTGGGGGTCTCTCTAAACTCTAAGGGCTGTGTGGGTAGTACACAGATTCTTCTACCATATTAAAGATAAAGGACTGACAATAACGACATGGTGCCCAGAATAGGGAAATTATGAGCAGGCATGGGAAGCTTTCTTTAAAGAGGCAGGGAAGGTAGAAATTTTTATATCATGGGAAGTTCATTATGAAACGAGTATCCAGGTCTTTGGTTCTTAAACGATGCCCACAGAAGTAAATGCATTTGTTTATAATGACTGACTCAGGTTAAAGATTCATGCATTAAATAAACACATCATAATAATTAGCATGCACAAAAAGGATGGGGGTTTCACTCTCCAACTTTGTTCCTAGCAGTTCACAGTATACACATGGAAAAGCCAGACTGTTGACCCATGGAACCGATGGTGATAGCAAAAGCAGTGGTTTTCAAACATTCTTTGTAGCAGAATCCTTTTGTTAAATGAAAGAGAGTATGGGTACTGAATATATAAAGCAAGAAACAAGTAATGTGGCTCCGTGTGAGGAGAGACAGGCCACAGAGTCCCTGGACAGTGCAAATGGTTAACACACTTACTTGATAACTGGGAGGTTAGAGGTTTGATTCCACCCAGAGGTACCTTGGAAGAATAGCCTGGCATTCTACTTCCGAAAAATCAACCACTGAAAACTCTACGGCATACAGTTCTATCCGGAGACACATGGTGTTGCCGTAAGTCAGAACTGAGTTGATCTTATCTCCTAAGGAGACCTGGAGCCCCACCTCCTAGCCTTCCTCCTTCATTTTTGGTAGTTTTGGATCTTCCTCCCCCCGGGACCTCCAATTAAAAAAACACAACAAAGCACATGAGGGCTGGAAAGGGTGAAAGGACAGACAGGTCTCGTCTCTGTATGAGACTTATCTCCTTGGAATTATTTGTATGTCTCTGTTAGCACTAAAGCAAATGTAAGATATCAATGCTCTAAGAAGTCAGAACATGGAAATAGATAAAATCCCTTAAAGTTATGGAAAACTGAAGCCACCAAGATATACCTATCTTGCTGTTATTTAGCTTCTCCAATTATTTTGTTGTTGTTAAGTGCCACTGAGTGGGTTGTGACCCAGTATAAAGTTCCTGAGGAGCTGCTTGCTGGTGAGCTTGAACCATCAACTTTGCAGTTCAAACTGATTATGTGGTCCAGCGTATTAACCCATAGCGCTACACCAGGACTCCTCTCCAACTATATTGTTGTTGTCAAGTGCTGTTGAGTTGGTTCCAACCCATAGCAACCCTGTATAATGTTTCTGAGGAGGGGCTGGTGAGCTTGAACCGATGACCTTGAAGTTCAAACTGACTTTGTAGTTCAGCGCATTAACCCACAGCACCATACCAGGCCTCCAACTATACACAAGAAGAAAACAACCTCTACAAGTCTCCCTTTAGGAAGTCAAACTATTGAGGGACAGCAAATGTGCTTCAGTGGAATTTAGGATCCTGAGGTCCAGTTCTGTCTTAGGGCCACTCCCCAGAAATGCCACCAAGAGTCTCCCCCTGGAGCTTTTCTCCTTGCCCCAAACAATTGTTTAGTGAAGACACAGACTCTCTGAACTCCCTGATGCCCTGATAGCTTGCTCAGATCCCCATCCCTGGGGTGTAAACCCTGGAGGTAAAGCTACTGTTGATCTGAGGGTGGTCTGCTCTGACAAAAGACTTCTGAGGCAGCTTTATTCCAATTAACAAAATGGGGATTTTTTTTCTTCTATTTGTTTTCACTTAAAAAATAGATATTATTCCCTATAGCTCAACGTTCTTCAAATTCTTTGCCCCCCACAAAACCCTCCCAAAATTCTACCCCTATTTCAGGAAATTATTTTAAAAGCCTTTCTACAAAATAAACACACACACAAAAACCAAACAATACATAATAAAACAAGGTTGGTAAGTGACCAAATAAAGCTTAAGGCAGGGGAGATGCTAAAATTCACACTAAACGTAATTCTAAGCTTTCTAGCAAGCAAGATAAAGCAGGATCAGAAAGTATCCTAGATTTAACTAAAGGAAATAGAAAAACATGACCTCTATGGGAACATTTTCTAACTTACAAGGGACTTTCAAAAAGTTCATAGGAAAATTTCACTCTCTTTTCATTACATATTTCCACAAAGTTTTTGAAGCCCCCTCATATTTTTCAGTCACTGCACTCTTCCCTACAACTTCATAGATAATGTGATTCTTGTGCATATATTTTCTCACTGCCTTTACCTCTACTTTTCTTTCTCACCTAATACCCTTTCTCCTTTGTCTTGCTGATCTGTAGCTATCCTTGAAGCCTTGGCTGAATGGCCCTGCTTCCAGGGCAAGGAGGAGGGCTCTTCTTCCCCCCTGAGTAGTAGCTTGTGCTTTTCATGTATATAGGGCTCATCACACTACATTATAATTGTTTAGTTGTCTGTTCCCCACTGGGCTGAATGCATTTTCATATATTTAAATGAATGAATATAAAATGGCATTGAATAACATAATGGGTAATTCCTGGACAGCAATTTATAAAAATCCATGTATGGTCATTTCTTATGCAGTGAGCAATTGCCAATTACCCTAAGTTGTCTTATATTGTTAGGCAGTGAGACAAGATTCCCTTGCTTGCAAAAGATAAGTAACTACACTCTCTGAGAATAAGGACTATGTCTTATCTTTGAAGTTCAATTCAGTTCAACAAACACTTCTTGAGTACCAGTCATTACCTTAAGTGCAAGAGAACAATAATGAAGAAGACCTAGTCTCTGGTCCTCAAAGAATTTACAGACTCTGCTGGTGAGACTTAATAGAAACAAATAAGTAGTCAGCACAGGGGCTTGGTCCAGTCCTGCCTGGAAAGGCTAGGGAAAACATCCTGGGGATGCTGCCTGAGTAGAATCATAAAGGATGCATGTGTCTGGTAACAAGAACGGCATGACTGGTACAGGGACATTCTTTAAGCACAAAACAAATAATATGAAAGATGTATGCGGCAAGAAGTGACATGGTAGGTGCATGGAGATTAGTGGGCATTTATGGAAGGAGCTCTGGAAGCATAGTGGTTAAAAATCAAGCTGCTAACCTCAAGGTCAGCAGTTCGAACTAGCAGTGATTCCATGGGAGAAAGATGAGGCATTCTGCTCCCGTAAAGATTTGCAGCCTCGGAAAACCTGTGCAGGATCAGAACTGATTCCACTGGTACTTAACAACAACATGAAAGGTAAATTATATTAACATAAAAAGGGTTGGTTGCACCTCAATGTAAAGAAAACAAAAAATTTCACATTAGACCAATAAATAACATCAAGATAACTGGAGACAAGATTGAATTTGTCAAAGATTTCATTTTGCTTGGATCCACAACCAACACTCATGGAAGCAGCAGTCAAGAAATCAAATGGGAGAACAAACAAGATGGCGGATC
>NW_006408521.1:32898922-32975109 GCF_000296735.1 Chrysochloris asiatica | reverse complement strand
AAAAAAAAAAAAAGAAATCAAACGGTATATTGAATTAGGCAAATCTGCTGCACAAGACCTCTTTAAAGTGTTCAAGAGCAAAGAAGTTACTTTGCCAACTAAGGTGCACCTGATCTAATCTATGGTATTTTCAATAGCCTCATATGCATGTGAAAGTTGCACAATTAATACGGAAGACCTTAGAAGAACTGATGCATTTGAGTTATGGTGTTGGAGGAGAATATTAAAAGTACCATGGACTTACAGAAGAACAAACAAGTCTGTTTTGGAAGAAGTACAGCTAGAATGCTTCTTAGAAGATAAGATGGTCATAATTCATGTCCTGTTGGGAGCAGCTGAGCCGAAGGTCCCTGACTTGGGGGTAGTTTAACAGAAGGATTGCAACTGAACAGTTATGGTCCAGAAACTAGGGCTGTATCCAAGTCAAGCTGCACCCTGAGGAACTTGCAGGGCTGCCTCAGGGGACAGGGAACTTGCAAGGTCTTTCCTTGTACACAGCCATGTCCTGCGGCTCAGCCTGCACAACATTCTAGCTGCTCTAATCTGTGTTCCGGCTAGCTACCACATGTTACAGTTTTTCTGATTAAGTTCCACTTACTGCTTGCTCTTTCAGTACAAGCTGTTCTTGTACTCCTTACCCTCCCGCAAGCACCTCCCCTTGAGCTGTGTATGAAAGCAACTTGCTGCACTTGGTCTGAGTCACAGTATCTCAATCAGAGTGCTGCATCCCACCTGGTTCCAACTTTACTTATTTCTTTTGTGTCTTGTGTCTTCCTTTTTATTTTAATCTCCCATAGTCCCTACTCGGGTTTAATCTCTCTGTGCAGGCCACAGAGAATAGCCGATTGTCGGACGCTGCAGTCTCTCATACTTTTCACATATTATCAGGAGGGACCAGTCCCTGGAGAAGGACATAATCTTGGTAAAGTGGAGGGTCAGTGAAAAAGAGGAAGACCCCCAATACGATGGACTGACAAAGTGGCAGCAATGTAGCAATGATTGTGAGGTTGGCGCAAGACTAGGCACTGTTTGGTTCTGTTGTGCATGAGGTCGCTATGACTCAATAGCACCACCACCAACAACAACAAAAGGTGTCTAGGCAGTGGCAGCAGATAAGGAATTCACATGAGGCTGGCTGGGGGAAAGGTGGGATCAAGATTGTAGAGGACCTTAAGGAAGTTATATTTTACCCTTTGGGTAATGAGCTGCCATTGGAGACAGGAAAATTGATTTTCACTTTAAGTAAATTACTTTGGAAGTCATGTTAGGAATGGATTTTGGGGGAGATGATCTGGAAGCAAAGAACTAAGTTAACAATCTATTGCAATACATTTCAGAAAATACATGATAAGTGTTTATAAGTGGCTTTAAATGGCTAAATAATGACAGCACTTTCCCTTCGTCTTCTCAAATATCACCCCAGAGCAGCAAAGAAAACAAGAAAGAAATGTTAACTCTATTTAATAAAACTATGACCCTGGAACACAATTTATGTGACGGAAAGCCAGAAGCACTGAAGAATGAACATGGTGCAGACAGTCACCAAACTCGATCGTGTCAAATCTCAGATCAAGGTAAACATGTACAGTTCTTCAGAGATGGCATCTCCAAGCGACAAAACTAACCATCTATTATTTAGAACCAAAGGAATGTGATCCAAGGATTGGCACTGAGAACATTGCTCGGTCTGATCCACCACAAGGAGAAGCGAGAAACAGAGCTGGATAAAGAGCTAGCCAACTGGCATTGCCATTCCCAGACAGAACAATCTGAAGTTATGGAGAATCTCACTGAGAACCAAAGCAGATTGTGGTTAAAGTGAAACAGAGCCCTGGAAATGGTAGGAAATGCTCAGATCATTTACAAATGAGGAACGGTTATATATGTAGAGATATTAAAAAATGGCACAAGAATTACAAAATAAAATGACAAAATGTAGGAGGGGAAAGGGCAGGAAACCCAAAAAGAGAGCAAAAACCCTTCCAGAGAGCAAGTGAAATTTTTGAGTATATTGCCAGGAGTTAAAATAAGGTGACAAGTTTAAAGTAGAAATACAAGGGATAGTCTTTTTTGAGACTAGCAAAAAAGACCACACCAAGCTGACAAAACTCACACACACAAAAAAAAACATAACAAAAGCAGTAAGAATGAGCCTGATACTGACAAACACTTGTTCTAGGATAATGGGGCAAGATTGCTCAATTTCATTTCATTTTGCTCAACAGGCTTGAGGAGTTAAAAAAGATTCGAGAAAACTATGGTGGTTCTCTTTTACCTTTCAGGTCTATTCTGTAACCTGTAGAAGTCCTTGAAGAAGTAACTCTAGCAGTGTTGGGGGTTAGGGACTGGGTTGCTAACTGCAAGGTTGGCAGTTTTGACAGTTCAAACCCAGCAGCTGCTCCATGGAAGAATAAACAGGCTGTCTGTCCTCAAAGTGATTTACGCTCTCAGAAACCACATACAGGATTGTTATCAGTTGGAACTGACCTGATGGCAGTGGATTAGAGATAGATATTAAAAACCCTGTAACTAAAAACATATTTCAAGACATAAATCATAGAAATTTTGATAAATAAATAAATAAAACTGATTGAAGAAAGAGGCGCATATTCCAGGGAGACAATTTATGCAGTATAACTAATCAGGCTTTCTGCTCCCACGAAGATTTACAGCTTTGGAAATGATGTATGAGGTAGATATATATATGAGTTGGAAACGACTCAACAGTCCTTAACAACAACAACATAATGAACCACAGGACATACACTAATATAAAGTAACTGGTATTCAAATATGAGGAAAAAAGGACTTTGGTTATCAGGGATACCAAAAATAAATAAATCCATTTATAACATTTATAATAATAAAATAAATAAGTAAATCAACACACTTGAAATAGAAACTATCAGAGTGGTCTCACACAGTAACATTCAATCATTTTCCATCCTGGAAGCTAATGGAGCATACAGAATGATACATATATTTGACACTGTGATAAATGATATTAAGCATAGGGGGAAAAGAAACCCATCTATTCAATAATCAAGAATAAGCTCTTCGTGAAGGCATTACAGAAGAGCAAACTTTAGACAACCAAATATACATGGGAAATTTATAGTATAAAATCACTGCTGGCAATGGCTGAATACAATACTTTAGTTTTACAGGTAAATATATTCTCCTAAAAACGCTAGAAAGATGGTTCAGAGCAGAATGCTCTAAATGATATACTTAGCAAAAACTGGGACTGGGTGGGGTAGAACTGTGGGAATTCAAAAAAGTATACTATTTTTTTCACCTTTTTTCATTTCTGATTCTTGAAATATGTAGGACTGACAGAATTTTATATATTTTCAGATAATCATATAAACACTTGGCTGAAAGCAAAGAACACCATAAAGTTACTTACTTATGCTTTCCCAACTATGCAAAGACTTTTGACTGTGTGGATCATGACAAACTATGGATAACATTGCAAAGAATGGGAACGCTTTGAATCTAGAACACTTAATTGTGCTTATGAAGAACCTGTGCATAGACCAAGAGGTGGCTGTTAGAACAAAACTAGGGGATCCAGGAAAGGTATGTGCCAGGGTTATAACCTTTCATGATACTCCTTAAATCTGTATGATGAGCAAATAATCTGATAGATTAATGAATAAGAATGTGGCATCAGGACTGGAGGAAGACTCATTAAGAACCTAAGATATGCAGAGGATACAACCTTGCTTGTTGAAAGCAAAGAGGACTTAAAATACTTACTGATGAAGATCAAAGTCTATAGCTTTCAGTAAAGAAAACAAAAATCATCACAAGTGGACCAAAAAATAACAGCATGATAAACAGTGAAAAGATTGAAGGTGTCAAAGACTTTATTTTGCTTGGATCCACAATCAACACTCCTGGAAGCAACAGTCAAGAATCAAATAATTTACACTAGGCAAATCTGCTGCACAAGACCTCATTAATGCATTCAAGAGCAAAGATTTCAGTGTGAGGACTAAAGGGTGCCTGGTCCAGGCCATGGTATTTTCAATCACCTCATACAGATGTGAAAGTTGGACAACGACTAAGGATGACTGTAGAAAATTTGATGCATTTGAATTGTGGTGTAAGAGAAGAATATTCAAAGTATCAGTGATGTCTAGAAGAGCAAACAATTCTGTCTTGGAAGAAGGGCAGCCATAATGCTCCTTAGAAATAAGATGGTGAGATTTCATCTTTTACGCTTAGACTTCGTCTCTCATACTTTGATCATGCTATCAGGAGAACCAGTCCTTGAAGAAGGACTTCGTGCTTGGTAAAGTGGGAGTTAATAAAAAGAGAGGGCGACCTCCCCTCCCCCCAGGGAGATGTGTCGGCACAGTGGCAGCAGCAATGGGCTCAAGTGTCCGAATAACTTTAAGGATGGCATAGGACAAGGCGATGTTTCATCCTGTTGTGCACAAGGTTGCTATGAGTTGGAACCAACTTGAAGGCACGTAATAACACCAATAAATGTAAACACACTAGGAAATAATGTAATTAACCCAAACTGGGTAATGGAGAGATGAAAGGGAACGAGAGGAAGATTGGCTGCATCATTGTTCTGAGGTACTGATTCATAGTGATTCTAAGTACAGGGAAACAAAACGCTGCCTGGCCCGGCATCAGCCTCACAATTGTTAGGTTTGAGCCCATTGCTGTAGCCACCATGTCAGCCCATGGATTTACTGTAGTGGGATGTACTAATATTATGACTTTTCATAAAAGGAAAGTAACAGATATTATCCAGAAATTAAGGTTTAGTATATTATATGAAATTATACTCATTAAGCAGTTGGAAAAAATTACATACAGGAATTCAAAATTATGAAAGAAACATATAATCAGGAAAGCAAAGAAAACATAGTATCTTTTTTTGGGATTAAGATATACGTCATATTTAATCAACTACACTATTTCAAGGGCGAAAGTGTTCACATCCATGTAACAACCACCATAGTCCACATAGAATTTCATTGGCTGTTTGCAGAAGAGATCACCAGGTCTTTCTTCCTAGTCTATCTTTAGACTGGAAGTTCCACTGAAGCTTGTTTGCCATCATAGTAACACATAAGCCTCCACTGACATGCATTTGAGACATTTTGACCCAGGTCTTCAGCATGGAAAGCAAGCATTCTCCCACGTAACCACCATTCTACCCCCACACCACTGAGTCCTGGTGTGGCACTGTAGGATCAGCAGTGGACTGCTACCCCGAAGGTTAGCAGTTCAAACCAACAGCCATCCCTAGAAAACCCTATCCAGGGTTGCTATGAGTTGGGGTTGACTTGATGGCACCCAACAACAACAATCCCCAGACCAACAGTGAATTCCAGCACGTGGTGAAATAAATATACTGTCAGATTGTAGGAGGTAAGCCTTCCTTGTATTCCTGGGTCAAACTCACCTTGTTCACAGCGCTTACCCTTTTTATATAGGTACTGCTTGATTTGATGTGTTGTATAAGGAGCTCTGGTAGCATAGTGGTTATGAATTGGGCTGCTAACCTCAAGGTCGGCAGTTTGAAACTACCAGCTGTTCCTTGGGAGAAAGATGAGGCTTTCTGCTCCTGTAAAGATTTACAGCCTCAGAAACCCTATGCAGGGTCACTATGAGTCAGAACTGACTCCACAGTACTTAACAACAAAATTAGTATTTTGGTAAGGTGGTGGGTCAGAGAAAAAGAGGAAGACCCCCAGCAAGATGGATTGGCCAAGTAGCAGCATCAATGGGCTCACGCGTGGCAACAGTAGTGAGGTTGGCCCAGGATCGGGCAGTGTTTGGTTCTGCTGTGCATAAGGTCGCTATGAGTCGGTACTGACTCGATGATACCTAACAATAACAACATTAGTATTTTGAGAAGGATTTTTGTGCATTTGCTATGAAATGTCCTTTTCTTGTGATATTTTATCTGGTTTGGTCTCAGGGTAATAGTCGTTGCTTTTGTTAGGTGCCATTAGGTCAGTTCTGACTTAAAGCAACCGTATGTACGACAGAACAAAACACGGCCCAGTCCTGCGCCAACCTCACAATGTTATGCTTGAGCTCATTGCTGTTGCCACTGTGTCAATCCATCTCATTGGGGGTCTTCCTCTTTTTTGCTGACCTTCCACTTTACCAAGCATGATGTCCTTCTCCAGAGATTGTCTGAAGCATGAAAGACAAAGTCTTGTCATCCTGGCTTCTGAGGAACATTTTGGTTGTACTTTCTCCAAGACAGATTTATTTGTTCTTTTTTTTTCAATTTCCATTGCAGAAAGTCAGTTTTACACTCAACCAATCACACTTTGCTTCATTGAAATGATTACAATCTCTTGCATGCGCCATTGGCCAACAGGCCAACAGTATTTGCCTCTATTCCTTCTTCTTTTTCCCTGGATATACAGAAAAACACTCAGGAATATACAATCATTTAAACAAACAAAGGGCACATTTTGCAAGCTAACTTCCTGTCTACCAGCACACAGCCTTTCTCTTTCCCTGAGTCTAGAGTTCTCAGCTGCTCTCTCTCTCTAGACCATCACCTCTGTCTCTATCTCTGTCACTGCTTCTCTGGTTAGGACCTCATGTGCCATTCCTGTTCTTCACTCTTGATGGTTCTAGGGTTCTCTGTTCCTGGAATGCAAGATAAACTACTCCCCCCTTTTGTTACATAACTTCTACCTTTACAGTTATGACAATCGCAATTAGTCATGATAACAATTACCTCCTATTGGGAAAAAAATAGTATCTTGAGAATTAATAAATGAAAAGATGCAATGAAACTGAAAACAATATCATCAGTCAGAACATATCTCTCACATAAATCACGGCACAAGGCAAAACTCATATATGAGAAGGAAGGAACTGATTTACAATTGCACTTACTATATGTGCAAACATTTACTTGCAACTTTGTTGATCTTTTATTTTAATCTTAGAGAGCTGATAGTAGCAAACACAAACAATATCATTCAATTTGCACAAATGTGATGATTACTGAAACTCAATGCTTTCCTCATGCTTATTGGTCTCTGCAATATTTTGGACATTTTTCTATTCCATTGCTTCCCATCTCATTTGTAGTGCAAGCTAAAGTTCTTAAACTGGCCTTCAAGCCCTGTGGGACCTACAACTGTGCTGCCTTTCCGACCCCATCTCTAAACTGGCCTTTCTGATCTCATTTGCTAGTTCTTTTTCATTTCTCTGAACTCTGTTGCAATGCTTTGATGCCCGGTATTTGGATCATTTTTCTTCTCTATCTATGTTCACTCCCTAAGTGATTTTTAAGGAGCTCCGGTAGTGTAGTGGTTATGAATCGGGCTGCAAACCTCAACGTCAGCAGTTTGAAACTACCATCTGTTCCATGGGAGAAAGAAGAGGCTTTCTGCTCCCATAAAGATATACAGCCTTGGAAACCCTGCTCAGGGTTGCTGTAAGTCAGAACCGACTCCATGGTACACAGCCACTACCAAGTGATTTTTACTTTCTAGCTTCAAAATACCATCTATATGCCTGTTGTTGTTAAGTGTTGTCGAGTCAGTTCCAATCCATAGCAATTCTGTATAGGGTTTCCGAGGAGTGGCTGGTGTGCTTGAACTGCTGAACTAGAAGTTCAAACTGACTTTGCAGTCCAGTGCATTAATCCTGACTTTAAAGCATTGAGTAGCCCCTAGTTCTGTTCTAACAGCCGCCTCTTGATCTATGTATAGGTTACTCGTGAGCACAATTAAGTGTTCTGGAATGCCCATTCTTTGCAACGTTCTCCGTGGTTTGTTATGATCCACATAGTCCAAAGTCTTCGCATAGTCAACAAAGCATAAGTAAGCATTAACCCTCAGCGCCACACCAGGATTCCTCCATATGCTGAAATCCCTCCGATTGATATCTCTGGGCTGGCCTTCCTACCACTCCTGTTTCTGAATCCAGCTTCATATAGCTAACTGTCCACTCCATACCTCCATGTGGGGTCAAGGCAGTGTAAGACCTGGCACACCTGCCCCTTGTTCCTTCTGACTATGCTGCACCCTCAATGAGCTCTTGTCCAACCATCTAAGATTGAGTACATTGTAGGAGGCCTTCCATGCCTTCCTGGAAAAGACTGTAATCACTTCTTCATGCCTCTAATCACATCTTCTATATTTTATCAATGGAAACATACATGACAGCAGATGACAGAAGGACAGACAGCAAACACTGATTTAATACTAGGAGAACTGATGTAGAGTAAGTAGTGGACTTGCTAACTACAAGGTTGGTGCTTCTAAACCTAACAACTACTCCTCAGACACGCTATATAGAGTCACTAGGAGTTAGAAACGTCTTGCCAGCACTTAACAATGTTTCCAAACACTGCTTTAGTGTCTTACATGTAGAATAAACAAATGCAATCCTCAAATCAACTTATGAAGGAGGTACTATGATCATTCCCTTTTTATGAATGAATCAAAGGAGGCGCATACCTAAATGTAGCAGACCAAATTCTGAATAAATGCTGGCCATTGGCCTCTAAACTATGTGCTCTTACCACCCATACCTCACAATCTTTCATATCTATGTCTATGTGGACATACATATCACACTATACATATGTGTGTGTAGATATAGTTATCTCTCCAATTAGAGTGTAAGCTTTACTAAGTCAGGGAGTTTATTTGGTTCATTGTCTTGTCCTCAGCATTTAGAACATTAGGCTTGGCAAACAGTTGTGGTTAAGTGCCCTCGAGTCAGTTCTGACTCATAGTGACTGTATAGGGTTTCTGAGGCTGTAAATCTTTACGTGAATAGAAAGCCTCATCTTTCTCCTGTGGAGTGGCTGGTAGTTTTGAACTGTTGAAGTTAGAAATCCTATTCATAATCAACTATGCTACCAGAGCTCACTTGGCAAGTAGTTATTGTTAAGTGCGTGGAGTCAGTTTCGACTCATAACAACCTTGTATATGATTTCTGAGGAGCAGCGGTGAGTTTTAACTGCTGACCTTGCAGTTCAAACAGAGCTTGTGGTCCAGTGCTTACTCTAAAGCATCATCCAGGACTCCTGATAAGTAGTGGTTTGGTTGTTATGCGCTGTGGAGTTGGTTCTGAGTCATAGCGACCCTGTACAGGGTTTTCAAGGCTATAAATCTTTACGGGAGCAGAAAGCCTCATCTGTCTCCCGTGGAACAACTGGTAGTTTCAAACTACTGACCTTAAGGTTCGCAGCCCGATTCGTAATCACTATGTTACCAGAGCTCCTTATAAGTAGTAGTCAACCAATAAAACTTCATTGAATAAAAGAAAAATAGACATCAAGTGAAAGACAAATTTCTGTTGGCTCCTCGTAAAATAAATTAATGTTTCAAAATAGTAAAAATAAATAAATAAAATAGTGAGGATATCTCCTTGCAGAGTTATAAAAAAACACTATTCACACAAAGGAGGAAAGTGAAGAAACAAACAAACAAACGTTTTGAATTCTAAGTCATATTGTTTTCAGAAACAATTTTGCACTGATTCTCATTATAAGCAGTATTAGCATTAACAAAAGAGCAATCAGATTAGCAAATCTATAAAGCAAGCCTCTGCTCCTACTTTAGAAATGACTGGAACTGTAACAATGGGAATGTAATGAAACATTTGAGAAATAACTGATATTAGCAGCGGCTGTGTCATTTAATTTACATTCATTTCATCCAGTGACATAGGCTCACTTCCATGTTTTGACCTTAAGCGAACTGATCAAGAGTGCAGGAAGACAAACTGCTCAAGTTCATAGGCAATCTGCTGATTTCATTTTACCTGTGGCCCCCTCTGTTAAGATCTGGGGGAGGCCTGTCACTGATTTGAGAATTATACACATGGATGGTACCCAGAAACATAGGATTGCCAAGTCAGTGAGTATCAAAAAAGGGCCAAGAAGAGTGCCAAGTATGGGGTATTTTGTAAAAACGTGTTCAAATAATTCTTTTGGTTTTTTTTCAGTTATAAATTTCTCTTTTTTTTTAATGTTTTATTGTGAATTATGTGACCATTTATATGGGCGAACATTAGCTTTACATTCATCCTATCGTATATTGTTTCCTTGCCATGTTTACAATCCTCTCCATGCATCATCATCCAACCAAAGCGTATACCCTGCAATCCTGTCCCACATATCCGCATTCATCAGCCCCACCCAGACAGACTGGATACTACTCAGTGGAGATTCTACCTTCCTCCACACCCTCTTGAAAGCTTGTAAGCCAGTCCCTTCTTGCCTTTGTAGCCCCCCACTTCAGGTAGCCAACGTCCAAGTTGCCCATTCCTGTATACTCTGTGAATGGAGGGGTTAGGAATGATACTCACTATAAAGATTTGTTCCCTCTTTTGAGCTACTGCATCCATAGGTGTAAGTCAAGTTCATCAGATTGTATCAGATTACTTTTTTCACTCTTGTTTCTTCTAGTTGAGTTCTGATCATCCACTCATTGAAGCCAGTAAATGGGTATTATCTGCAAGTGTGGGTGTTCTTATGCAAATGCCCTTTCTTCTTATCAGCTGGATGCTTCACTCTCCACTCTAGTTCTCTGTGGCTATGTCACTGACTCTTGGCCCAAGAGTCCCCAGGTCTTGCCACACTGTTGGTCAACCAGGTCTCCACCTGGGTTCATAGGAATCTATTGAACATTGTAGGGCTTAGCTAGCAGCTTCATTGCTGTTTTTCCCTCACTTCCCCTTATCAGTGATGAACATGGTCACCAATCACAGCGAGCATGTATTCCCATTGAGTCTTAGTCTTGGAAAGGGGTTTGTCCTGAGGGGACCCGACCACTTACCTTGATGTCTCCTGGGCAAGCAACTTGCTTGTTCTTGTAGTAATCAGTTGGACTGCCATCATTGTTTTGTATTTTTCCTGTTGGTCTTTCTTTTAAGAAGTATCTTCTGTTCTTCTAGCCACTCCAGGCTGGTCTGCTTTCCTTTCAAGTGGAAATTTCCCACCTCAGAAGATTCTGGATGGGGTTCAGGATTCCACCTATGGCCTTATGCAATGCAGAGGCTCCACAGGAAGCCTCCTTCACTGGGTATGTTGTAGCCTCGTTTTAGGTATCCCAATCAGTTATAGGCAGAAGACAGGCATATAAGCTTTCTACGGTGATATTTCTGGCTATTCCTTTCTCTCCCCCTCAAGTGTCTATTTTATAATGATATGCCAGGGAAACCAAGATTCAAAAGACAGGCAAGCATCTTAACATTATCAAATAATTCTTAAAAGACAATGATAAGGACACTGATTTACCAAGAGAACTAGGGGAAGTTCAAAACAACGACAACAAAAAACATTCTTGAGGCTGGCAGCTTGTAATCAAGTAGGGAAACAGAAACCTTTCAAGCCACATAGATTCTCTGGGTCCCTAGTGAGAAGGAGGGAACTGCCCACAACTCCACATCTTCCCAAGCTCAGGGAAAGCATCCCCATTTCCCCAATATGCAGCTGCCTTCTCCTATGCATGCCCCCTCTCCCACAGACAGGCCTTCCTGTACTTACCTGAATGAAGATATATTCATCCTGCACAACCAGGGAGCTGATGTCAATGGAACGTGCAAAGGGCCCACTCCGAGTTGTCTCGGCACATTCCTGGGTTCTACAGGTAAGGTAGTGAGCATCTGAAACAGGATGGCAAAAGGCCACTTAGACTCAGAGGGGAGAGGGTGAGCATAGCTCTCATCAGCACACAATACTCAACCTCAGGGGGAATCAATGCTGTCATTGAAAGCAACACTAAGATGGCATCCCGTTGTCTATTTCAAAAAACGGCAATATCTAGTTTAGGCAAAGAAGCAAGGACAGGGTTAATTTCATCTCCCTTTGGTAAAAGGGTAAATTGGTATCGCTTTTTGGAAGGAAGAAATTGGAATATCTGTCAGAATTTTAATGTGCATGTTTTCTACCCAGCAATTCTAATTCAAAGGAAGTTTTCTACAGAAATACTTATGTATTTTCAGAAAAAGACAAGGGCAAAGATGTTCATTGTGACATTCTTCATAACTGAGAAACAGTGGAAACACACTAAACATCCATGTATTAAGAAACATTTAAATGAACTAAGTACATCTATATTACAGAACATGATGCTGCAGTTAAAAGAATCAGGTAAACAGATATGCGTCCACATGGTAATATTTCAAAAATGAGTTGTACTGAAACTCTTTTTTATTATTTAACACTATATTCTGCTCCCATAAAGACAACAGCCCAAATAATCCACGGGGCTGTTCTACTCTGTCCTATACATAGGATTACTATGGGTGGGAACTTACACACACAACAGAACGGAACACTGCCCAGTCCTCGGCCAACCTCACCATCATTGCTATGCCTGAGCCCATTGGTGCTGCCACTGTGCCAGTCCATCTCATGGGGGTGGGGTCTTCCTCTTTTTCTAAGATCCTCCACTTTATCAAACATGATCTTCTTCTCCAGTGACTGGTTCCTCCTGATAATACGCCCGAAGTATGAGAGATGAAGTTTGTCCATCCTGGCTTCCAAGGAGCACTCTGGCTGGACTTCTTCCAACACAGATCTGTTTGTTCTTTTGACAGCCCATGGTATTTCAGTATTCTCCTCCAACACCATAACTTAAATGCATCAATTCTTCTATGGTCTTCCTTATTTACCGTCCAACTTTCGCATACACACGAGGTTATTGAAAATACCATGGCTTGAATCAGGCATACATTAATTAATCCTCAAACTGCCATCTTTGCTCTCCAACTCTTTAAAAGAGATCTTGTGCAGCAGATTTGCCCAATGCAATAAGCCATTTGATTTCTTGACTGCTGCTTCCATGAGTGTTGATACTTGAGCTGAGCCCAATGAAGTCTTTGACAACCTCAGTCTTTTCTCTTATTGGTCCAGTGGTGAGGATTTTTGTTTTCTTTACATTGAGATGCAATCCATACCAAAGACTGTGGTCTTTGATCTTCATCTGTATTTTAAGTCCTTTTCACTGTCAGCAAGCAAGGTTGTATCATCTGCGTATCACAGGTTGTTAATATATATAAATTAGTGCTGATTATTTTTGGGGAGAGAAGTGGACTTAACAGTGATAGAGCTGAAGTAGGACAATTGTTTTTCATTTATTGATGATCTCTTATCTGATAGTCTTCACTTATAGCCATAGTTAAAATTCTACTATCAGACTACTTTGTACATTAATGTCATAAATCTGGCAGTAAGGAACACTGAGGTGGGAGGCAAGAGCATTGGTGGCTATGATGGTTAATTAAGGTTATATGAGGGGGTTTCAGAAAGTTTGTGGACAAATCCCAGTGTCTTTGAATTCCATCTTTCCACAGTCTTTTGAAGCACCCTCATACATGGTACTTGCAATATTCTCCTCCAACACCATAACTCAGATGCATCAGTTCTTCTATGTTCTTCCTTATTCACTGTCCCAGCATGGCTGGGCCAGGATTCTCAATGGCATTGCAGTTAGGTAATGCTCTAACTTGGCAGTGATGTAATGATGTAGTCATCCTCCATATGTGATCTGTTCTGCTTATCCTCCATGCTGGCATAATGTTAATTTTTGTATAATGACCTGGTCTTTGGAATCTAATCACACTGACAAGTGAGGAGTGGGTGTATATATGAGGGGACTTCAAAAAGTCATGGAAAAACAGAATTGAAATATAATGGATATGTTCCATGAATTTTTTGAAGCCCCCTTGTATATTTGTATAATTTTATAAGACGGTATTTACCTATTACTTGAGTAATTTCAAAAGTTTCTTCTAGTGCTTGCTTCGGCAGCACCTATACTAAAATTGGAATGATACAGAGAAGATGAGCATGGTCCCTGAGCAAGGATGACACACAAATTCATGAAGTGTTCCACATTTTGAGATGGAGGCAGAGATGAGGACATGGACAGAGGGAGTAGCTGAGGTCTCTGAGCACTGGCGGCCAGGAGGCAGGCTTGCACAATGTGCCCTTTGGTTGTTTAAATTATTATATATTCCTGAGTGTTTAAGTGTACATTCCCCCACCTCAAAACAAAACAACAACAACAACAAACAAACAAAAAAAAAAACCAGAGGGAATAAAAGCAAATACAGCTGAATGATGATACACGGAGGAGATTGTAATCATCATAATGAAACAATGAACGTGAAACTGATGTTCTCCCATGTAAACTCAATTCACAATAAAAACTTAAAATAAATTTTAAAATAAGTTTCTTCTAAAGATCTCAGCAGCTAAATCTTCCTAAAACAATCCCTTAAAACTGTGGGCAGCAGCGGTAGCTGAGTGGAGAATCCTGGATTTGGAAAGGACTCTGACTATGTCTCAGGCTGGCTCAAAAGAAATCATCCATTCTGGTTTATGGATACTTCTCAAAGAAAACCTACAAGTGAATCCTCTGTAGAACTTAAAGTGAAAAAAAAGGTATTCATTTAATTGAGTTTTAAAAATAATAAATGGTTATAATAAAAAGTAGTATCAGTTCAAATTCAAAAGCAGAGAAATGTTACCATCAAAAACTATATTCATGACTACATGTATCTCTGTAAATCAAATGTTACTTTGTATGTGTGCATGTGTGTATCTAGGTGCCAGTGGGCATGGGGTACAGGGGGCATAGTGGAAGGGGCAGAGAAAAATAAAGGTAAAAGGTTTAAATGAGCAAAATATTTATAATGACTGAGTTTAATACAAGGTTATTTAAAATTATTCGTGACTATTTCTTTAGTGATGAATTGATTCAGCAAATATTCTGTTGTTGTTGCATATTGCTCGAATGCTTGAAATACAGTGATAAATGAGACCCAGCTTCTATAACACGATCTGCTGTCCAGGAAAGAACTTACTCATAGTATCTGTAGCATCAGACACATTTATTTTAAAACATGATGCTAGTCTCAAAGAAACAGATCTTGGTGGGAAATGAACAAATTACTTCAATATGTGTTATACACCTAATTCTCCGATATCCATGTTTGAATAAAGTACATTTGCTTTATGCAGTGCACACAGTGAATTGCTTTATGGCTCTTCTAGCCATAGTCTTTCCAACTCTCACCAAACGATTTCTTCCTTCTGGGTCTGGGTAAGAGAAGGTGGGAGAAGATACTGAGTGCATGATGTGCTTCAGTTGTGAATGATTGTTAACAGAGTTCATTGTGATTGTAAAAACTTGGGACTCCTGCATGGGTATCAAATGAGCCAGCTCACTTTATAGGAGGAGGAGGGATCTCACTGTCATCAAAGAAGAGCAGTAGTGGAGCATGTTCTTTGGACCCTGAGATCCAGATCCCTCCCTGCACAGCGAACCTCCTCAATCCAGGGACAGGAAGCTGTGACATGGGAGGAGTGGCAGAGGGGCAGTAGCAGCAGAATCCAGAGCCAGGGCATGAGACAGTGTGCAGGACTTACTGGCCCACTGAGCAATTAAAACAGAGTAACTTTGGGCAGAAAGCTCACTTGTGGATGGGTGTTTCTGGGCACTTAATCGGTGTGTGGTGGAGGGTGGAGGGGTGCTAGGTTTACTGACCCACCAAACTTGGGTCAGGTACTCTCAGGTTCTGGTGTATGGTGGCGTGATGTCTCTTGTGGGTGTTTATCAGCAATTCTAGAAGAGCTTTGTAACACTGGCTGGGTAAAGAGAGATCTGCCTGTGGGCACGGCTGAGAAGAGGCTGCTCTGACTGGAACAACTCAGCATTTCTGAGACTCAATTATAATCTGTTGTTGTTAAGTGCTACTGAATTGGTTCCGACCCATAGTGACCTGTCTAGGGTTTCCAAGGAGCAGCTGGTGAGCTTGAGTCACTTGACTTTACAACTTTGCAGTCCAGTGCATTAACCCACAGTGCCACACCAGGACTCCTGTAATCTGTTAGCTTCCCTAATATACCTGCTGTGAGCATGTGTCTGAGTTCTGTGTGAACATTGCAATGAATTATTGAACTCAGCTGAGTAAGAGAATTGTGGGAGGAATGGCTGGTGTCTGTTTATACAAAACATGTACCACATTGATTCCATTCTCTCAGTCAACAATCTTCTCCTGTGCCCAGTACTCACTCAAGTCCCTTCACTTTTTTTTTCCACATCCCACACACTTGTTTTCTGCATGTAGTAAATGGTTTAGTATCTCTCTTCAAGCCTTATATACATGTTAAAGTTGGACAATGAAGAAGGAAGACCAGAGAAAAATTGATGCATTGGAAAAGAATAGTAAAAGTACCATGGACAGCCAGAAGAACAAAAAAATCTGTGTTGGAAGAAGTATAACTAAAGGGCTCCTTGAAGCCAGGATGGTGAGACTTGGTCTCTCATACTTTGGACATGTTATCAAGAGGGACCAGTGCCTGGAGAAGGACATCATACTTTCTAAAGTGCAGGGTCGGTAAAAAAGAGGAAGTGCCCCCGAAAGAGATGGATTAGTAACAGTGATAACAACAATGAGCTCAAGTGTAGCTGTGACTGTGAGGATAGTGCAAGACCGTGTAGTGAGTTTTCTCTTGTGTACAGGGAGAGAGTGTCTATGAGTCAGAATTAACTCAATGGTACCTAGCAATAATGAACTTCAGTTATTGTAACTCCCACCACACGATTCTATTCCTGCTAGGTCTGGGTAAGAGAAGGTGGGAGAAGCTACTGATACGATGACAAGATTCAGCTGTGGATGTTAACAGTTTATTGTAATTATAAAAAATTTGAATCTTTAGCATGGGTATAAAATGAGCCATCTCAGAAGTAGGAATGGGAGAGGTTACCATCATCATAGAAAAACCAGGACTGGAGTGTGTCCTCTGGACCTTGAGCTTCCTGTACAGTGAACTTCCTTGACCCAAGGACAGAAAGCTGTGATACCAGAGGAGTACCAGAACCAAATGTTGAGCACAAGACCAAGCAGTGGGCTTCCCAGCCCAAGGAGCAAGTAAAACAGTGATTTTGGGCAAAAGGCTTTCTTGCAAAGTGAGATGCCTCTAGACACTTAACTTGGGAGCAGCGCAGTTTGCTGGCCCATAGAGCTAGAGTCAAGTGACTTCAGGCTGAAGTGTATGGTGGAGTGATGTGTCCCATAGGCATTTATCAGCAGCCCTAGAAAAGCTTTGTAACAGTGGCAGGGAAGCTGAGGAGAGGCTGTCCTTACTGGAAGAACTGTCCTCTGAACTTCCTTAATAAACTCCATAACCGTGAAAATGATTTGAGTTCAATGTGGCCATTGCAATAGGTTCTGGAACCCAGCTGGGTGGAGATGTGTGTGGAAGTGATAGCTGGTGGTCTTTGTTTGCACTCAGCCTTGATAATTCTGCCTCTAAAGTGTTTCCAGAGTCTTCTCTGCAATCCCCTGCCACATGTCTGAGTCAAGTCCTTCTCATCTGCCTTGTCTGTTGTGTCCTTCCATGTGGGTGATGGATTAGAACTGGATAGCAGAGCCACATTCATGTCGAAAACCCAAGCCTGAACAAATTCCACCTGGCTTCAAGACCATCAACAGTTCCCAATGCCCTGGAACAAAGGCCAAATATCTTACTATAAAACAAAAGGCATATTACAACTAGCCTACTAAACGCACATGCTAAGGAGCCAGGTAAATACTGGCATCGGAGTAAAATGAGCTGGAGGAAAGGTGATCATAAACGGAGCCTGGCAGGTAGGCTCAGTGGTGGGGGCTACTGAGAAATGGTGGGGGCTCTGGTGAAATGGGGAGCATTTGCCTCTTTAAGGGGCAGCTTCGTCTCAGATTTAGCTTATAGCTGACATTCAGGAATAAGATATTCTGAAATTCTAAATAAAACCAAAACCCTAGTTTTAAAATCTAAATTTTCTGATTTAAAAATATTGACAATCAATTTAAATTAACAACAGGGTTCAGTGCAAACAAAACCAGTCTAAAGTACAAGTTAAGACCCAAGAGTCACTAATTTGCCATATTTATTTTACCATGTTGTCCCTATCTAGTTGTGCAGTGGAGAGATACCCTACTTAACCCCATTTCCAAGACTAGCCGGTCACCATTATTTCAGTGGCTTCCTCATTTCTCTTCATTATTCATGTTCACAAAGAAAGCGAAGAGTGGCTGCTTTTTCCACCTCTGAGGAGAGAGGGGAAGCAGAAGGCCCAGGCCAAGCTGCCCACCGGGAGTACTCATGGACCCTCACAGTCGGAATAATTTGCTCCTAAAATAAAGCGCCAAAACACAACAAAAACCTGCAGCAAATATAGGTAAAAACTCCACAAGTACTGACATGACACCCATTTTCTTCTTGCCACTGAGTGTCCTAGAAAGCTCCAATGCTGCTAATCAAAGATGCACACAGGAGGACATCTGCCTCTGCCCCCCACCCCAGGTCCATCCCCCAGTGTCTATTCTAGGAGTCGGAATCCACTGGACAGGAGTAGGTTATTTACTATTCACTCTCTGATTTGGACACTTTAGGATAGCTTCATGAGTATTCAAGGCTACTCCATGCAAAATCGAAAGCTACCTAAACCTTGGCCCGTGGCAGTTGAAATATTGTGCCAACCTTGTCCTACTTTTTGGCTTTTCCCTTGCTTGCCACTGCCCAGCATGGAATGAAAGGTCTAATTTAACAAGAAGGCAGCAATAAAATGAGGTTTTGAAATCTACTTAAAATCCAGAGGTCTTGGTGTCTTTAGCTGGGTTTGTATTTTGGAAATCCCAAAGCTTTCATCTTTCAAAATACCTAGACAGGACAGTAAGTATGACAATACCCACTTTCTGTTGAGAATCTAAAGTAGGGTAAGAGAAGGATGAATTATCAGGCAGTCCTGGAGGAAGTGATAGAGGATTGTGGATAGGATAGGCTATTTGTGTCCAGGGTAGGTGGGTGACACCATTCGGCTCAAGCCTCACGTTTACAATGGTCTCAGAATTACACTTTGGGTTCCTACTAAATGAGTTTGAATACAGTCCTTGAGATTCTATGATGTATCTGAAAGAAGATACTTACCATACAACTTGAAATCCCCAAATAGATTTCTAACATGTGTGGACATTTTGGTTTTTAATAATTCTAAATGACTGATAAAAATTAAAATGGCCCAGGTATCTTGAGTGTACTGTGGTATTTGAGAGCAAGGAAAATACTGAGTTCAAATTCCAGACTTGCTACTTACTTGCTGATTGCCCCTGGGTAAGTAGTAATACAGATTTTCATCTGGGAGGAGTGGACAATTCAGTATTTGCCTCTATTGCCATTGGGAAGGAATCCTGGTGACACTGTGGTATAAGCACTGGACTTATACTAACAGAAAGAGTTCGTCTCCCATAAAGATCTACAGTCTTGGCAATCCTAAGGAACAGTTCTACTTTGTCCCAGAGGGTCACTAGGAGTGGGAATCAACTGATGGCAGTGGTGGTGAGTGTGTGCCATGGAGTCGGTTCCGACTCATAGTGACCCTGCATAGGGTAGCCGAGGCTGTAAATCTTTATGGGAGCAGAAAGCTTCATCTTTCTCCCATGGAGCTTCTGGTAGTTTCGAACTGCTGACCCTGGGGTTAGCAGCCCGATTTGTAACCACTACACTACCAGACGGTAGGCTAGGTTTTTGGTTTATTGTCCTTGGAGTTAAATAAGATGATACATGGATTATGAGGATGTGACAGGACCGGACAGTGTTTCATTCTGTTGGACATAGGGTTGCTATGAGTCAATAGGTTGCTATTGATCATACCTTACAATGTAGTATGCATGGAAAATGTTTAGTGCATTTAAAAAGATCAGTAAATGTTAGCTGTGAGGCTTTCTGCTCCTGCCAACATTTAAAGCTATGAGTTAGAACCAACCAGACGGCACCTAACACCAGCATGCTATGCTTTCTCATGAAGACAGAGGGAAAGAGATTAAAGTCTACGCATCTCCCATACATTCAGTTAATAATAAATCATGTTCCGTGGTAGAACTAACCTTCCATGTAGGAGATCTGGTTTGATTCCTGGCCAATGTACCTCATGTATCAGTGGAGGCATGCATGGAGAAAGCTCTCAGTGAAGCTTCAAGACTAAAGTGGACTGGAAGAAAGACCTCGTGATCTACCAAAAACCAGCCAATGCAAACCTTCTAGATCACAACATTGTGCATGGTACCGACATAAATTGGGGACCAACTCAATAACACCCAATTACAAGGTTCTGCTTTATTGTGGAGAATCAAAGTGAGAGATGACAAGTCCTATTAGAAAACTCAAGAAGTCCTGTTTGCTCATGGTTAAATGCTCACATACCAAATGAGAGGTCAGCAGTTCAAAATCATCAGTTGCTCCATGGGAAACAGATGCGGCAGTCTGCTTTTGTATTGACTACAGCTTTGGCAATCTCATGGGACAGATCTACTCTGTTGGAATTCCACTATGAGTTGGAATTGACTCAATGGCAACAAATAGTAAAGTCATGTTCTGAATTTATATCATGTTTGTTTTCTTTAAATGCTACTGCAGTTCAACCTCCCCCCCTACAAAAAAAATGTGCAACTGAGCTGGAATAAACTGAGGAGGTTGGGGTTCCAGGTGGAGGCAGTACTTGAGTTCATTCTAGAAAGGGAAATATGGGCGAAGTTCATGGAAGGCACTGGATAATCACATGTTAATTGGTTGACTTTGATTAATCCTTATTCTTGAACTTCTGCTTTCTATCATCTCTTTTGAAATAGCCTCAAATGGAAAACTCGAAAGGGCAGATCGGAATGAAGATCTCATTTGGATATCTTTGTAGCAAAACCAGAATGAGAGTTTCAAATGCATGAGAATCACAGTGCCCTCATGATTAATGTATTTCAAAATGTGAAATGCCATTCTAATGTAATTGTAAGAGCTGGTGCACTGTTCCACTTACAAAAACTAAGAATCAAAGGCTTTGTTCCCTGCATCGTGAAAAAAGAGGCTCTACTTGGTAACCCTGGAAGTATCTGGCTCTGTTTCAAGTTAGCTCTACTCCTGGGAGGATCCCTCAGGGCGGTGCTAACATCTTCTAAGTACGGTCAGCTTCTGTACCTTCTCCCCTTGCAGATGCTGGACCAAGGATCTCCTGTGTCAGACAGGGCACCCTGAGAACAAGTAGCTTCAGACAGATTCACGTTTTTTAAAAAATTGAATCAAGGTTCATGGAGAAACTGTGATTGTCAAACACTGTAACGTCAAAATCAGAGAATATAAGACATAGTTCTTGTCTTCATAAGAATCCCTAGTCAATGAGGGAGACAGAGTGTTCACACATGAACATGCCTGTGCTGGAGTAGAAGATGCTCAGAAAGCTGAGGCACATAGATGAAGAGACTAAGACATGCTGACATCCTTAGCTTTCTTTTCTTCCAAGTGGTTGCATTTCTGTCCAGAACTTTGAAACGCTCAGGGAGATAGCTTGCAACCTTCTCCACTCCGCAAGGCAAGTTTCTCTTCTCTAATAAATTCCACCCTGCGCTCTGGAGTTCCTCTCTGCACCAAATCTCTCCAAAATGGTCATCTCCTCTGGGTAGAAACATTGTTTCAGTCATCTTTCTTTCCTCAAGCTGACTTTATAAAACCCCAGTAAATGCTACTTAAACTGAATTAAATTACACTAAAAGCCTACATAGTTTAGTTATGTGGAATTATATTGTGACTTGTGATTCTGTTTTGCCTTTGAGATTATTAAATATTCAAAGTATGCAATTTGTCATGCTTCTTGCTAACACACAGAGAAAGAAAAAAACCCTATAAAAAAACAAACTTCCCCAGATTCACTCAACTTCCATCCCTGTGGGTAATATACAGATTGCAAAAAATTGAAAAACTAAATTACAATTGTGAACAAAAAGCAAATTCAGCTCTTCAGGTTTTGTCTTAGAGAAATACCCAGGAGCTATTTATTATGAAAAACATTAACTTTCAAGTGTAAATAAGTAAAAACAAGCAGATTCCATGAAACTCTAAAGAGTTCTTTAGCTTCCATATGTTCCCTTTTTTGTTCAGGAGTGATACTAACCTATTTGCAGGCCTAGAGCAAGAGCAGCGGAAAGGATAGTCCCACAAATGCCTAACGCTACTTGAGGGATGTTGTTGTGGTGTGCCAATTTGAACTCATAGTGACCCTAAAAGACTCCTAACTGCCTCATAGGGTTTCCAAGCTTGTCAACTTTATGGGAGTTGACATTTTTCTCCAGTGCAGTGAGTGATGTGTTCAAACAGCTGACTTTCTGGTTAGCAGATTAGCACTTAACCACACTGATACCAGGAGTCCTGTTGTTGTTAAATACTGTTCAGTAGGTTCCAACTCATAGCAGTACTATATAGGGCTTCCAAGGAGTAGCTGGTGGGTTTGAAATGCTGACCTAGTGGTTAGCAGTCCAGTGCTTATCCTATAGTGTCACATCACAAACAAGTTAGCTTCCATTCCTTCCTATTGGACTTTTGAATTTAGATTTCTTTTGGTGAAACTTCTGACCATAAGAGAATTCCAATAGCACCTGCCTTCTAATAAGAAGGAATCTGGCAAACTTATGAACATAGAAAACTCAAGATGACACTGAATATCTTAGGAATCTTGACACTCCAGTAAGGGCTCTTGTCACACAACATGACAAATAAATTGACTTTGATCATGATTGTTGTTAGATGCTGTCAGTCCACTAAGTTCCAACTACTAGTGACAGTAAGCACAACAGGACAAAACACTTCCTGTCCCTGCGCCATCTTCACAACTGTTGTCAGACTTGAGCCCTTTGTTGCCACTGGGCCAATCTATCTCATTAGGGGTCTTCCTCTTTTTCACTGACCCTCCACTTTATCAAGCATGATGTCCTATCGGGACTGGTCCCCCCTGATAACATGTCAAAAATATGAGAGATGAAGTTTTGTCATACTGACTTCTAATGAACATTCTGGCTGTATTTCTTCCAACACAGATTCTTTTGTTCTTCTGGCAGTCTATGGTACTTTCAATATTCTTCATCAACACCATAACACAAAAGCACTCATTATTCTAAGGTCTTCCTATTTCATTGCCCAGCTTTCAAATACTTATGAGGCCACTGAAAATACCATGGATGGGTCAGGTGCCCATAGTCCTCAAACTGGTATCTTTGCTCTGGAACACTTTAAAGAGGCCTTTTGCAGCAGATTTGCCTAGTGCGATAGTAATTTGATTTCTTGACTGTTGTTTGCTTTGCTTTTGATTGTAGATCTAAGCAAAATAAAGTACTTGACAACTTTAACTTTTCATCATTTATCATGATGTCATTTATTGGTCCAGTTGTGAGGATTTTTGTTTTCTTTACATTGAGGTGTAATCTATATTGAAGGTGTGGTCTTGGATATTCATTGTTGTTGTTGTTGTTAGGTGCCATCGAGTCGATGCCAACTCACAGCAACCTTATGCACAGCAGAACGAAACACTGCCTGATCCTGGGCCAACCTCACTATCGTTGCCAGACATGAGCCTATTGATGCTGCCACTTGGCCAATCCATCTTGCTGGGGGTCTTCCTCTTTTCCTCTGACCCTCCACCCTACCAAACATGATATCCTTCTCCAGTGACTGGTCCCTCCTGACAATATGTCTAAAGTATGAGAGACGAAGTTTGTCTTTGCTCTTCAACACTTTAAAAAGGTCTTGTGCAGCAGATTTGCTTAATGCAATATGTCATTTGATCTCTTGACTGCTGCTTCCATGAGTGTTGATAGTTGATCCAAGGAGAATGAAGTCCTTGACAATTTCAATCTTTTCTCCATTGATAAGAATGATGTTTATTGGTCCAGTGGTGAAGCTTTTTGTTTTCTTTACATTGAGACGTAATCCATACCAAAGTCTTTGATCATCACTAAATATTTTAAGTCCTCTTCACTTTCAGTAAGCAAGGTTGTATCATCTGCATATCACAGGTTGTTAATGGTCTTCCTCCAACCTGATGCCATGTTTTTATTCATATAACCCAGCTTCTTGGATTGCTTGCTCAGCATACAGGTTGAATAAGTATGGTGAAAGAATACAACCCTCTTGCACACCTTTCTTTAATTTTAAACCATCCAGTGTTCCTCATTCTGTTCAAACAACTGCCTCTTGGTGTACAGATTCCTCATGAGCACAATTAAGTGTTCCAGAATACTCATACTTCATAATATTGTCCATAGCTTCTCATGATCCACACAATCAAAAACCTTTGTGTAGTCAATAAAGCACAGGTAAACATCTTTCTGATATTCTCTGCTTTCAGCCAAGATCCATCGGACGTCAGCAATGATAGCTCTCGTTCCACAGCCTCTGCTGAATTCGGCTTGAACCTCTGGAAGTTCTGTCAATGTATGTTTGCAGCTGTTTCTGTATTACCTTTAGCAAAACTTTACTCACAAGGGACATCAAAGAGATTGTCCGATGATTTCCGAATTCTGTTGGTTCACCTCTCTTTGGAATGGACACAAATATGGATCTCTTCCAATCAGTCGGCCAGATAGTTGTCTTCCAAATTTCTTGTCATAGATGAGTGAGTGCCTCCTGTGCTGCCTCACTTTCTTGAAAGATTTCAATTTTTATTCCATTGATATTCATTAGTAACTGTTTTAAGTCCTCTTTGTTTCCAAAAAGCAAGGTTGCATCATCTTCATATTGCAGGTTTTAATGAGTCTCCTCCAGTCCTGATGCCACATTCTGCTTCATATAACTCAATTTCTTGAATTACTGCTCAGCATACAGATTGAATAAATACGGTAAAAGGATACAACCCTGGCACATACCTTTCCTGATTTTAAACCACTCATTATTCCTTTGTTCTATTCTATCAAGTGTCTCTTGATCTATGTATGTTATTCATGAGCACAATGAAGTGTTCTGGGATAACTGTTCTTAGCAATGCTATTCACAGATTGTCATGATCCATACAGTTAAAAGCCTTTGCATAGTCAAGAAAGTAAAGTAAACATATTTCTGGTATTCTTTGCTTTCAGGCATGATCCATCTGACATAATCAATGATATCTGTTGTTTGACACCGTCTTCTGAGTCCAGCTTGACTTCCTGGCAGTTCCTTGTTGATGTCATGCTGCAACCTTTTTTTTGTATGATCTTCAGGAATATTGTATTTGTGTGTGATATCAGTGGTGGTGGTGGTGGTGGTGGTGATGTGCTGTGGAGTCGGTTTCGACTCATAGTGACCCTGTACAGGGTTTCTGTGGCTGTAAATCTTTCTCCCGCGGAGTAGCTGGTAGTTTGGAACTGGTGACTTTAAGGTTTGCAGCCTGATTCGTAACCACTACGCTACCAGAGCTCCTTGATATCAGTGGTATTGCTTGATAATTCCACATTGTGTTGAATCACGGTTTTTTTTTTTTTTGAATAGACAACTATATGGCTCTCTTCCACAGGGTTGGCCATGCTGTCTTCCAGATTTCCTGGCACAGATGAGTGAGTGCCTCCAGTGGTACATGAGCATGTTGAAAGATTTAAGTTTGCATTGTGTCTATTCCTGGAGCAGTTTTTCACCAATGCCTGTAGTGAAGCATGGACTTCTCCTTTAGCGCCATCTTTTTTTTTTTTTTTTAATTTTTTTTTTTTTTATTAAATGTTTTTATTGTGGATTGAGTGAAAGTTTACAGGGCACATCATCAGTTTCACATTCAACGATTCATATAGCTTGTTTCATTACATTGATTATTATCCCCTCCATATACCATCAGTTAATAGTGTTTCTCTCTATCCTCTTTAGCTTTTTTTTTTGGATGGCGGGGAGGGGGGACTTGGCTTTTTGGAATTTTTTAGGGAAGGTTTTTACATTTGTCTGTGGATATCCAGGGTTCATGTATGAGATTACTAACAAGCATTACTGAATAATCAGATGAGGGACAGTTTGCTATGTCTACTAGGTGGCTAAAGTCTGATCCTCAGAGTCTATGGTTCATTGGTTCTTTATCACATACTACCTCTTGAGATGGTTGAACACTGACCATTTCTGCTTATATACTCTGTGTATGCCTTCCATCTTGTTTGGAAGATTTCTGTCTCATTCAAAAATTTGCCCATGTTTCTGTTAAGTGTTGTTGGTATGGTTCAGACATGTAGGAACCCTGTATAGGGTTTCCAAGGAGCAGCTGGCAAATTTGAATGACTGACCTTAACGGTCCAATACTTATCATAAAACACCATACCAGCACTCCTATTTTATCCACAGAATCCTTTTATATTGCAAGTTGCAGATTAAATTTTTTCTTCTGTTTTTTTCAGCTTGAGAAATGTTGAGCATGTTTTTCCATTTTGGTTTTCTAACTCCAGGTCTTTGCACATTTTATTATAACACTTGACTTTGTCTTCTTGGGCTGCCCTCTGAAATTTTCTGTTCAGCTCTTTTACTTTCCAATTTCTTCATTTCACTTTAGTATCTCTAAACTGGAGAGCAAGTTTTAGGGTCTCTTTGAACATCCATTTTGGTCTTTGCTTCCTTTCCTGTCTTTTAAAAGACCTTTTGCTTTCTTCCAGTATGATATTCTTTTTTTTTTTTTAATCAGCATCTTACACTTTATAATACACTCAACATTTATACACAAATTCAGGTTTACAAGTACAAAAGGCAAAGAATCTAAGCAACAGCATCATCAACTAAGTACAATAGTTCAGAGTGTTGTTCCTATTCCCAATCTTATCAACCCAGAAGGGAAAAATACGGATCTGCATGGGGACTTGGCTCAGAAGTTGGAGATGGTATGTAATTCGATATTCTTAATGTCATCTCACAGCACCTCTGGTCTTTGGTCATTAGAGTCTAATTCATCAAATATATTCTTGAGATAGACTTTAAATTCAGATGGCGTATGTTTAACATCATATTTTGCCTCCCATGGACTTGTTTCAATTTTCTTCAGCTTCAAACTGAACTTGCATATGAGCAATTGATGGTCTATTCCATAGTCAGGCCCTGTCCTTTTTGATGATATTGAGATTTTTCCACTGTCTCTTCCCACAGAAGTAGTCAATTTGATTCCTGTTTATTCCATTTGGTGAGAATCCAGGTGCATAGTCAACTTTTATGCACCAACCACGAGCTTAAAAGGTGTTTGCCATGAATAAATCATTGGTCTTGCAAAGCTCTATCACAAGATCTCCGGCATCATTTCTACCACCAAGGCCACAGTTTTCAACTTCCTCTTTGTTTCCTATCTTTGCATTCCAATCACCAGTAATGATCAATACATCTTGACTGCATGCTTGATTCAATATCAGACTGAAGAAGTTGGTAGAATTCTTCAATTTCATCATCACTGGAATTAGTGGTTGGTGCATAAATTTGAATAATAGTCATATTAACTGGTCTTCCTTATGGGCATATGGATATTATCTTATCACAGACAGTGTTGTGCTTCAAGACACTTTGTTAAGTGCCATCGAGTCAGATCCGACTCATAGTGACCTGGTACAGTATTTTCAAGAGTGGTTCATGGGTTCTATGTAAAAGTAGATATTTTGTGGCAAGGAGAGGAGTGATTAACTTTGCAGGATAGATGAGAAGGGTCCATGGAACCATGAAGGGAGAAGAGCGGAGATCAGGACCCTACCCAGAGAAGCAGCAATCCGCAAGATGGAGGCAGAGATGATGACATGGAGAGATGGAGCATCTGGGGACTCGGGACCCAGGGAGGGAGAGGGCCTGTGTGCTGATGACCGGGGGGAGGAGGGGGCAGGCTTGTAGAATGTACCCTTTCATTGATTGGTGATGCATGGACGGGATTGTAACCATGGCAATGAAACAATATATAATAGGATGAATGTAAAACTAATGTTCTCCCATGTAAACTGTCACATAATTCATAACAAAACTTTTAAAAAAAAGAGTGGTTAATGGGTTTGAAACACTGACCTTGAAGCATTTACCCTATAGTGCCATACCAGGACTTCAAGAGAGATCTTGAAATATTCTTTTTGACAATGATGGTGACCCCATTCCTCTTAAATATGTCAATCTTGGCACAGTAAACCATTTAATTGTCAGATTCAAAATGGTTAATACCAGTCCATTTCAGCTCAGTAAAGCCTGGGATATTAATCTTTATGTATTCAATTTCATTTTTGACTACATGCAATTTTATATATTCATCCTTCGTACATTCTATATCTGATCATTAATGGATGCTTGTTGCTCTTCCTCCTAATTTTCAGGTCACTCTAATAATAATAATGACAGTGACGACAGCGTGAAGTAACATTTTTGAATGCTTACTCTGTCAGCTCATATTCTAGAAATGACATGCATTTGATTTTTGTAACAAATTTATATGGCATTACCATTATTATTATCCCCATCGTCTCGATGAGAAAAAATGAAGCACAGAGTGATTACCTAATGTCTAAGGATGTGTCAGAACCTGGATTTGCCCGAAGCAGTTTGACACCCGAATCTGTGACCCTAACCATTAAGTATCTGAAACATGAAGGATAATTAGGCTGACAACTAAAACAACATCCACAGTCTACTTTAGTCTCTGATACTGACTGTCTACATGACCTTGGGCATATTGTTACAATTTTGGTACTATTTGGAAAATGATGTAATTTTTAAATCTCTCATCTTATTCTGACTTGTTTTGTGAAACTCTGGAAACCTTTTATCACAGGCAATCCTCTGTGTACAATACATGAGAGTAAATAAAAAATTATTGCTACTAGGGTTCTAGTTCATAAATGCACACGTTTATTCCAAACAGAATGTGTTTAAATGTGTCTTTGTGATGAGTACATGGCTGCAGACAAGTTCTCTCAGTAGTCCCATTGTCATAGGTTCCTTGTTGTTGTTGTTGTTGTTGTTAACTGCTGTCAAGTCTATTCTGATGCAGAGCCACCCTGCATAGGGTTTTCAAGGAGCAGCTGGTGGATTTGAACTACTGACCTTGTGTGGTTCACAGTCCACTGCTGATCCTACAATGCCACACCTGGAGCCCTAATTTCTTTAGGGTACTTTGAAAACAAGGGTCCAATCAAAAGAGTGGCTTCAGAGATTTCAGGGCCAGTTAAATTCACGACAAGGAGGTCAGCCCAGAAGATTATACCAACTATTTTGGGGGGTCCCAAAGGGCTGATCTTGATAGATTTTCTTGAAAGGTACAGGATAATCCTGGAGCTCATTAGGATTAAGTTTTTAGAAAAGTGAAAACTCTACTGGCAAGATGAAGGCCAGGAAACTGTGACCTGGAATTTTTTCCCATCACAACAATAAAGCTGCTCATTCTTCGAGGGTACCAAGGGCTGTCCTATGAGAATTTTGCTGGGAAACCTTACTGCACACAATCTACAGTCCCTATCTTGCCTCTTCAGAATTCTTTTTGCTTCCCAAACTCAAAGACTATTTTAAAGGAAGATAGTTTGAGTCCCTCGAGGATACCCAAACTGTTGTTTTCACGTGGTTTAAATCTAGGGGAAATGAAAATACCCCTTCAGAAGTGTATCGCTGTCGATGGAGGATATATTAGAAACAAATATAACTTCACAATTCGTTGTTTTTGTTTAATAAAGGTGTCTATAATTTTATAGCAATACTTTCTGACATACCCTTGTATAAAGTGGATTGTAGTGTATCTTTTCTAGTTGAAAGGCAGCCCTAGCGGTACAGTGATCAAGATACTCAGCTGCTAACTTACAGGTCAGTGGTTTCAACCTGACTGTCTGTGGTTTGAACCCACCAGCTGCTTTAGAGGAGAACCATGTGGCCGTCGGCTTCTGCTAGCATTTCTAGCCTTAGAAACCTGCTGGGGGCACTTCTATTCTGTGCTATAAGATTGCTTACTATGAGTCAGAGTTGATTCGGTGGCACTGGTTTTGGTTTACTTTGGTTTTGATTATACTGAAATCTGAGGAGCTGTCCTAGTGACGTCTCTCTTTTTATCTTCATTTTGGCGCTGAAGTTCTTGAAGAACTGCTAGAGATTTGAGTTAAACAGTTCAAAAACCATTCGACTGGTCAATGATGCAAGGCTCTTTAAAAGGCAATATTCTATATACCTAGAGCCTCCAGTTTAGGCTGGAGGGCCAAAATTTCCACCTTGTGCACCAATTCCAATTGGTTACTTATGATTGCCCACAATAGTCTGTTAAGAAATATTGGACTTTATCTTGGCTTATTGAGAAAGTGCACTAACTGATTAATGAGGGCTGATGCTGGCATGGAGACAAGGAATGTGTGCTAAGGATTTTTGATTCTAGAAATTTCAAGGATATTTAGGTGTTTAAAGACATCTTGTCTACTTTCAAGCTCATTTATTACAGTGTTCCTATAAAGTCTCCATCTGCCTTGTGCTTGAGAATTTCCAACTTCTCACTGTAGCCTGCATCATTTTTGGATACTCTTGATTGTTGCTAAACTGAAATCTGCCTCATTATAATTTTATTTTATTATACATTAAGATTTATATTAGCCAACTGATGAAATACAAACTACAAAAATACTTTTATATTTCTTAGTGTTTTCAGATACGTAAAGCCCTAGATGAAGGATCACAGAAAGATTAAAGGATTAGTTAAAATCAAACAGCTTCTCAATAAAAGAATTAACTCTTTAATTCAAATATTATGGCACCAAGTTAATGCTTGAATATACTATTGACACTCAGTTAGGTACTGAGTAGAGGGAGAAGGTGGAGTATGTCAGAACCAGGCTTAATGATAGTTGTTTGTAAGATGCACCTAGTTGAAAAATGTCTAAGACGGTCATATATTTGAAATCTTGAGGTTCTGCCATTTGAACAGAGTCCTTTGTTTGCATAAGGATAAAGAAATCATTTTGAAAATAACTGTCCTGTTACTTATTTAGTAAGTTTATATATAAACGTCATCTCTCATACTTTGGACATATTGTCAGGAGGGACCAATCGCTGGAGAAGGATATCATGTTTGGTAAGGTGGAGGGTCAGAGTAAAACAGGAAGACCCCCAGTGAGATGGATTGGCAAAGTGGCAGCATCAATGGGCTCAAGCATGGCAACAATAGTGAGGTTGGCCCAGGATTGGGCAGTGTTTCATTCTGCTGTGCAAAATGAGTCGGCACTGACTTGATGGCGCCTAACAACAACAACAAGTATATAAACGTTCCATTTTTTTAAAAGCAGGTGCCCTCTGCAATTAACCATATAAAAGCAAAATACCATGATGAGCGATGGACACCCCTATTTAAATTGTACTGAGGACACCAAGACATTACTAAAAGGAGTTTCAAAATTCATCAGCTTAACTCACATCCCCAGAAAATTCATTCCTGAGGGTGTACATCAATGAAACATCTCCCATGGAGGATGAGTATGGCAATAATAGAGCACAGGGCTCTTCATCTTCCCAAGCGTTTAAAATGCAAATTGGGGTAAGAGAGACACTTGGCCAGATCTCCTTGGACCTAGCAAGGCAGCCTGGGTAGCACTCACATCCATCCGTTGTCCGCACCTCCATGTGTACCAGGTCCGCCTCCTTATCCAATCCGGCCACCGACCTGAGGACGAAGGGAGAGACAGAGGCTCAGTGGCCACAGGCTGGTAGACAACCAAGTGGAAGATTCAGTGGAGAACCAATACTCAAAATCTACTTTCTCAAGTAAGACTTCTTTGTCCTGTGAGGTCTAACAGAGTATGGCCTCGGGGGCCCCACAGTAGCAATGGTCCCAGTAACTGTCACCAGTAATGGATGCAAATTAAGTGTTGGGCTGCTTACTCCAAAGTCAGCAGTTTGAGTCCTCCAACTGCTCTGTGAGAGAAAGATAAGGCTTTCTGCTTCCGTAAAGATTTATAGCCTAGGAAACTCTATGCAGGGGCACTGTGAGTCAGAACTAATTTGATAACACACAACAACTCTAATAGTGATGGCAGTGACTCTCAAAAAAATAAATAAACATATAAACTAGGACAGAGTTCAAAACAGGCAATGCTGGTCCAAATCCCTGTCCCTGACCCTTCCTCCCACCCTCCATCTTGCCTGCCTTGATTACTATCACCACTTCTTCCCTTTTGCCAACCCACGTGGAATGACTACTCCCTGCTCCATGCTACCAACTGAGAAAGTGATTTTGCCTCTGTTCTTGCTTCAGACCAGTCTTGCCCTCTTGAGTTTCCTCTTTTCTACCCTTCTCTTCTCCTCTTGTACTAATTCTAAGACTCTCTGCTTACTACTCTTATTTGGCTACAAAAATTCAAAACCTGTCTTACAGGGATGAAATTCTCCAGGTGGTTGAGGTGGAAACCCTTAAAAGTTTGTGGTCCACAATTGCTTAGAATCCCTACAAATCAATCCTCTAGGCCTGTGATCTTCTACAGGAGAAGTTTGAACCTCCTGGCTCATGAATTCGATAACTGGATCAGTTAGACCCAGAAAGTGAGCTTGAAAGAGCCAACACGAACATGCGGACATTCATTAGTGAAAGATTACATAATCTGACCTTTTGGCAAGCTTTTTGGTTCTTATTCATAATCTATTTATTCTTCTTTTAAATATCATTCCAACGAGATTGGTTTTCTGGTTTCCCATTCTTCAACAGATAAAAAGCAAGTTAGAAAGAGAAAGGAGAATTAAAATTGGTGAGACTTAACAGTAGATACCCAGAGAGAAAGAAAAATAGAAAATCTATGAAAAGCAGATCGAAGAACTCAAAACCCAATCATCTACACTGAAAATCCCTCTACTCTCAATAGCCCTGTGGTCATTACTGTAACAGCTTCATTCAGTGCCTGACATTAGTGCAATGGGACTAAAGATACAGAACAAAGGCAACAGAGGACTACTGGCATCCAGAGTAAGATACCATTTAAGAAACAGGTTAAAAAGCTAGAGTTGCAAGTGACTATATTTTAGAAAAGAAAATATAAAAGAAATTGATAGTGATTCCGTCTTTAAAGGATAAACTTCAGTTACCTAAAACATTCACTTATATAAAATATTTTCCCAAAGCAATTAATAAATTAGGTTCTACTCTAGTGATAATTCCCCCTTATGATCATTAATATAATATAATCATTGAAATGTGATCATCTTATTTGATCATCTAACAGCAAACTCCTAAGGTAAAGGAAGGTCCATATCAGCACTCATATTTGACTGAAAGAGAAATTGATGCACAGGGCAATCTTGAATTAGCTATCATAGAGGGAGTAGGCCAGGACTACACAGATGTCCTGGCTCCCCAGTCTGGAGTAGCACCCACTCTTCAGGGCTCTTCTGCTTGCAAAGTCTTTTATATGTGATCTCTGGCCTTGTATTTTCTTTTCACTTAATTCTGTTTCCTCCAGCAGTCTCCCCAGATTCCTCTGTGTTACTGAAATGTCCCTTCTCTGCTCCTATAGAATTTTCACCAAACTTAACCAAATCTATTACTGTCAAATTTAATTTCAACTCATAGTGACAATTCCAACTGTACAGGACCGAGAAAAACACCACCACTGGGTTTCCAAGACTGAAATCTCTACAGAAGTGGACTATCACACCTTCCTCCCATGAAGTGGGGTTGTTGTGTTCCAACCAGGGCTTGGAACCAGTTCAGTGTGGTTCATCCTCACTGCTGAGAATCTGCATTTCCAACACAGATAAACTAAAACAGAATCCACATTTTAACAAGGTACCCAGGTGATGCATATGTATACATAAGAACATATACAAATATGTAATAGTGAATTACTACACGTGGATTATATGAATAAGAATGTGGCATGACATCAGGATTGGAGGAAGACTCATTAGGAATGAGATGTGTAGATGATACAATCTTGCTTGCTGAAAGGGAAGAGGACTCAACATACTTATGATGAGTAACAAAGACTGCAGCCTTCAGTGGATTCCTGGTGTAGCACTGTGAAACAAAGCACCGGACAGCAAGGTTGGTGGTTCAAATTCACCAGCCCCTCTTTGAAAACCCTACATGAGGTTTTTATGAGTCAGATCTGACTCTATGCCACTTAACAACAACAGCCTTAAATATGATTGCACCTCCATGTAAAGAAAACAAAAGTCCTCACAAATGGACCAATAAATAATATCAGGATAAATGGAGAAAAGATTGAAGTTGTCAATGACTTAATTTTGCTTGGATCTACCATCAACACTACCATCATGGAAGTAACAGTCAAGAAATCAAGGCATTGAACTAGGCAAATCTGCTACAAAAGACCTCTTTAACGTATTCAAGAGCAAAGATATGTTTGAAGACTAAGGTGCACCTGACCCAAGCCATGGTATTTTCAGTAGCCTCGTATGCATGTGGAGTCCTGGTATGGTGCTATAGGATAAGCACTGGACTGCAAAGTCAGTTTAACCACAAGCTCAGCATTTCAAACTCTCCAGCTGCTTTTCAGAAACCCTATACAAGGTCATTATGAATTGGAACCAACTGGATGACACTTAACAACAACGTATGCATGTGAAAGTTGGGCAATAGATAAGGAAGACTATAGAAGAAATGATTCATTTGAGTTATGGTGCTGGAGAAGAATATTGAAAGTACCATGGACTTCCAGAAGAACAAACAAATCTGAGTGGAAGAAGTACAGTGAGAAGGCTCCTTCGAGGTAAGTATGGCGAGATTAATTATCAGGAGAGATCAGTCCCTGGAGAACACCATGCTTGGTAAAGTGGAGGGTCAGCAAAAAAGGAGAAGACCCCCAACAAAATTGAGTGACACGATGGTTGTAGCAATGGGTCCAAGATGAATAATTGTAAAGTTGTCATAAGACACGGCAGTGTTTTATGCTGTTGGGCACAGGGTTGTTAGGAATCGGAATTGACTCAAAGGCACCTACCATCAATAACAATTACTGTACCAGCAGATTACTGCATCCTTACCATCCCAAAACACATAAAATGCCATGAGTTGATCCCAACAGAAGGCAAACTTGTAAGACAGTAGAATAGCCCAAAGGATTTTCAAGGCTGTAAATATTTACCAAAGCAGGCTACTACATCTTTCTCTCATAAAATGGCTGGTGGGTTTGAACCACAAGACCTTTTGGCTAGCATCTGAGTGCTTAACCATTGTGCCACCATGGCTCCTCATTCTTACCATAGGATTCGGAAACTTATCTATTCACTGGAGTTTCTGATAACCTGGATGTCTGGACTCCATCCAAAGCTAATGAAATCACAACCTTGAGCAGGAGCATCACAAAGGACCACTGTGAACTGCAAGGTTGGTGGTTCAAACTCATCAGCCACTCCTTGGAAACCCTTTAGAGGGTCACTATGAATCAGAACCAACTCACTGGCACTTCACAACAACAGCCACTTTCAATGTGCATCCATGTTTGGAACCGCTGCTTTGCATGACACCATCACTTCAGTTAGCAATTGATAATTCACTTCTTGGCTGAGTTAATTAATCTTGATGGGTGCCATCAAGTACATTCCAACTCATAGAGACCAGATATAGGACAGGGCAGAGCTGGCCCATACCATTTCCTAAGCTATATGGGAGCAACTGGCCAGGTCTTTACTCCCAAGGAGTGACAGGTAGGTTCTAACTGCATTCTTTCAGTTAGCAACCAAGCACTTAACTAGTGTGTTATCAGGGCTTTTTGTGTGTCTTCCCTTCTCAAACAACAACAACAACAAAAACTGCTATTAATTCAGCTTTGTAAATCAGGGCTGGAGAATGACCAAAATCATTTGGTCTGGCATCCCAAGGAAACTACATCATATTGTTGTTGTTGTTAAGTGCTATCGAGTTGGTTCTGACCCATAACGACCCTGTATAAGGTTTCCAGGAGTGACTGGTGAGCTTGAACCACCAACGTTTCAGATCAAACTGACTTTGCTGTCGAGGGCATTAACTTACATCACCATACCACAACTAGCACTCCTCACATTAGGAGTGAGTTAATTAAATGTTTGGTTAATTAAATATTAGCAGGCTAATATTTACGTTGATGATTTTGTATAGCCTGCGAATAACGTTATAAATATCCAAATGGCTCTTGCATGACAAAGGTTCCCATGCCTGCTGTAAAGCATTTCCTAGGCTATAAATCTTTATTGGAGTAGTCTCATCTTTTTCCTGCAGAGTGGCTGCTCACCTCTCAGTTAGCAGTCCAGTGCTTATCCTACAGCACAAACAGGGCTTTCCTATTTGGGCATAAATCTTAAAGATTTATATTGTATTTGTTTTGACTAGTTGGCATCTATGTGCTTAGTCCTTCGTAAGTGCTGCCTATATGTCAGTAAATTAACATGCTATTGAACTTATACGACAAGTCCAGCCACAGTGATTACGCCAATAATTTAATGTGACGCACTCTCAAGGCGGCAGAGTTTGGGCTGAGGGCAGCAGTAGGCACTGCACAATCTACATGGACACCATTTCTCCTCTGCAGCCTACCTGTTTCTTTATTTAAAAAAGCTGGTATTCTCACGATTAGAGATATCTCAGCTGGTAGGATAAACTGACAATGTAGGATAAACACTGGAACAGAAGGTTTGTTTGAACTGTAAGGTAAGTGGTTCAAACTCACTAGCCACCCCTTGAAAGCCCTTTTTAGGGTCACTATGAGTCTGAACGGACTCAATGGCACTTAACAACTTAACATCAACAGCTTTTGCTCTTCCATGCTCCCCCACCCCCGTCCTGTGGTCACTGGCAGGTAGAACAGGCAGAATTGGAAGCATAATAATTAAACTTGACTGCACTCTATTACTACTATGCCCTGTTCACAAAAGGGGCCCTTTTTGTTTCATGCAACATTACAACACTTCCATTTAGTGAGACAGACTTCATAAGGGAATCATGTCTTAGATTGTCTTTTAATTCCATCAGCCCCTGCGGAATCCTTGAACACATACTTGGGTTCTCAAAGACAAACCTTTTCTAATGGCCTATAGACATCTCATTCTCCTCTGTACCCCAAATACTATTTGCCTTTGTATTACTCTGGTGTTGCAAAAGGAAAACCGAAGACTTTATACTACCTTGATAAGGTGGAAGCAATGTTTTCCTGGGGGTGTTTAATATTGTCATTCATTTGATGACAAAGAGCTCATTAACAGCAAGTGGATCATCTGAAAATGTAAAAAGTGTAATAGTTGTCCCAAACTGGGAGACCTTCGGAGTCCAGAGCAAAGACTAAGGCTACAGAGAATGAATGAAAGTAGGGAGACGTGGCCAGACTTCTAGGGACGAAACAGAAACCATCTCCGAGAATCACATACCATAGCTATTACAGGTGGACACTCTTTTTATTTATGTAAGTTTTTTATTGTGAATTGAGTGATAGTTTACATGGTGGAACATCAGTTTTACATTCATCATTTCATTGCAATGATTGCAGTCTTAAAGGTGTACACTCTTGAAAAAGACCTAGTGAAGTTGTTTTCAAACCCATCTTTAGCAACTGAACACTGTCCAAGCAGTCTCTAGATCCCAACAGATACAGCAAGGTAAATAGGAACTTTAACAGTTCAACCACACATGAAAGTCTCTGAGAGAGTTGGATTGAGCAGTCTTTGAACCATTGTGATCCAGTCCAACCCTTCAATTGCATAGATCAGAAAAGTGAACCTCAAAAAACTGTCCAAAGACACACAATTCGTTTGTATTGAGTAACCCTATAATCAGCCTTGTCCTCTTCACAACCTACTTGGCTGCAGGAGGAAGTAGGAGGACACAGTTCCAGTGCATTGTTCTGTTCTTGTGGATGTAAATCCCAGGGAAAAACTGTTCTAGGAATAAAGAAATTGGAATCTGGGATATGTATCATGGAGCTATTGAGGGGGGAATACTGGTATAGTCAAAGTACAAATGCTTTATAAATGAATTCGCTCTGCATTTAAAGTATAAAGCAAACTTATCTTGACATATTTCTCCAATTCACACTACAAATTTTCTCCACTTTCTGTTTTTATTCAAGCTGTTCCTGCCACCTGGAACCAGGCTTAGAACCAGGATTGAACCAGTTCAATCATAGCTGACGCAGCAAAATCAGAACAGAACTGAATTTCCTAAATCTGTGTGAAGTGAAACATAAATGGAATGGGAACAATTATGGGTCAGAGCTCTGGAATGGGAAACTTAGAAAAGGCTTAGTGCACTCTTTTAGGAGCCTGATGCAGAAAATGGGATTCTTGTTAGGACTATGGAGAGCCAGGCACATTCAAAGCCTTTCAGTTGGTTGCCATCTTAGAGCAGGTCACCATTGTTTCTGACTGTCAATCAAGAGATTGGATTGTTATGCAAATGTGCATGCTGACCTCATTGTCTTAAGAAGATTTAATCTCTTGCAGTACAATGGTCCATAATTTTCCCCATCCCAGTAATCATTCCGGTTCACCCACATTTTATAAATTCAGATCAGTTCTGGTTTGTCTTTGTCGACCCTGACTGAACCAGAAAGAATTAATTCCAAGCCCCGCCTGGAGTTCTCATTCCACTCTTCCCTGCATATTCTCATTTAATCATCCATATCAACATCTACCTTCCAGGAAGATTCCTGTGATTCCCACTAATCTATTACAACAGAGGTTTGCCATTCTGACTACATAGTAGAATCACCTGGAGAACTTTCTAAAATTTCTCAGTAATATTCAGGTCGGACCCCCTCGGAGTTCTCAGGCTGATTGGTCTGGAGCAATAGTCCTCTCAAATTTTAGTGAGCATCAGACCACTAGCGGGCTTGTTAAAACACAGATGCTGGGCTCCATCACCAGCCACTCTAATTCATTAGATCTGGGGTTGAGGCCCAAGAATTTATATTTATCTGCTGCACAAGACCTTTTTAAAGTGTTGAAGAGCAAAGATATCTGCTTGTGGACTAAGGTGTGCCAGACCCAGGCCAGGCCATGGTATTTTCAATAACCTCATATGCATGTGAAAGCTGGACAGTGAATAAGGAAGACCATAGAAAAATTGATGCTTTTGAGTTATGGCGTTGGAGGAGAATATTGAAAGTGCCATGGGCTGCCAAAAGAACCAATTTTGGAAGAAGTGCAGCCGGAGTGCTCGTTGGAGGCCAACATGGCCAAACTTCAGAAAAAGAGGAAGACCCCCAAAGAGATGGATTGGCCAAGTGGCAGCATTGATGGACTCAAGCATGGCAATAGTAGTGAGGTTGGCCCAGGATCGGGCAGTGTTTCGTTCTGCTGTGCAAAGGCCGCTATGAGTTGGCATCGACTCGATGGCACCTAACATCAGCAACAACCCAGATAATGATGATGGTTAATTATGATGATCATAATGATGAGGATGATGTCATGATGATGTTCCAGGTATCACAGTTTAAGAGCAGCTATCCTGATGTGGCGCTGTGGATTAATGTGCTGCACTGCAAAGTTGGTTTGAACCTTAAGGTTAGTGGTTCAAGCTCACCAGTTGCTATGGGTTGGAACTGACTCAACAGCACTTAACAACAACAATCCTGGAATATAGTTCAGGACTTACTAGCTTTAAGATGGTACCAATGATACTGATGAACTTTCACAATTTAAAATCACTGAAGCATGAAATAACCACCACTTTCTACAACCCCAGATTGCAACCACCTCTTTTTTCCTAGTTAGCTTACAGTTAAAAGCATAAATCCTGAAGCCAGACTATCTGAGTTAGAATCTAGGTTTCATTTCTAGGAACTGTGGTATAAACAGATTCCTTAACCTGTCTATGCTTAAATATTCTCATTGCATACAGAGTGAATAAATACGGTGATAGGATACAACCCTGGAGCACACCTTTTCTGTTTTTAAACCATTCAGTATCCACTTGTTCTGTTTGAATGACTGCCTCTTGGTTGTTGTTGTTAAATGCTGTTGTGTTGGTTCTGACTCATAGAGACCCTATATACAGTTTCCAAGGAGCTGGTAGGTTTGAACTGCTGAACTTGTAGTTTGTATCCTACAGTATCACACCAGGAGTCTAGCACTTGCATTTTCCTTCAATTTTTTTGAGGTCAACATTGTTGTTACCATTGTTAGGTGACATTGAGTTAGTTTGACTCAGGTGTACTTGATCCAGCCATGGCATTTTCAGCATAACAACAATTGTGAGGATAGTACAGTGTTTTGTTCTGCTGTACATATGTTGTTGTTGGTTCAAGCTCACCAGTTGCCCCTGGGAAACCCTATACAGGGTCGCTGTGGGTCAGAACCAACTCGATGGCACTTAACAACAACATATATATAGCAGAACAAATCACTGCATTAGGCTTACAGCTGTTACTATGTTTGAGTCCACTGTTGCCGCCACTTGGTCAATCCACGTCATTGAACATCTTCCTCTTTTTTCCTGACTTTGCCAAACATGGTATCCTTCTCCATGGACTACCGGTCACTGCAGGTAACACGTCCAAAGTACGTTAGCCTTGCCATCCTCACTTCTAAGGAGGATGTTCTTCTTCCAAGACAGATTTGTTCATTCATCTGGCACTCCATGATATGTTCAATGTTCTTCAGTAACATCATAATTCAAGTGCATTAATTATTCTTTAGTTTTCCTTATTAATTGTCCAGCTTTCACATGCATATAAAATGATTGAAAATGCCAATACTAATTGAGAACAGTCAAATAATTTATTTTTTTTAGATGAGAAAATTGAGTTTTTGAGATGTCAGATAACCTAACCAGAGATGAAAGAAGATACGGAGCACAGATTCAAATACAATCTGTCTTACTCCAACTTCAGTTGTTTATGCACCTGAATATTTTTCTCCTTGATTATTATCTCCTTAAAGAACATTGTAGATCTGACTAAAATATGTTTTTCCTTATTGCTTCGCACTGTGTCTTGCTCCATCTTTATTCAAAATTTGTTGGGTATTGAGAAAAATAATAACACCACCAACAGGAAATTTATGATAAATGCTGAAAAACAGCTCCTTAATATTATGAAACAGATATCATTCATTTAACTAATCTCAAGACAATTATGTGAATCAAGTCTTCATTTTACATTATTATACTGCTATGTTCACCATTTATCTTCAAAGTAACACTGGATCTGTCAAATGAAGTCATTTGTGATTTGTTTGACAAGGGTAATCATCCTGTGAAAATACAAGGGCAGCAAAAACTCGGATATATCAACCAACTTAAAGGAAAATGGCAGCTTGAGACCTAATGTACAAGTGACCCAAGCCATGGTATTTTCAATCATCTCATATGCAAATGAAAGTTGGGCTATGAATAAGGAAGGCGAAGAAGAATCAATGATTTTGACTTACGGTGCTGGTGAAGAATATTAAAAGTATCATGACTTCTAGAAGAGCAAACAAATCTGTCTTGGAAAAAAGTCGACCAAAATGCTCCTTAGAAGCAATGATGTCAAGACTCCGTCTCTCATATGTCAGACACGTTATCAGGAGGGGCCAGACCCTAGAGAAGGACAGCATGCTTGGTAAAGTGGAGGGTCAGCAAAAGAGAGGAAGGCCTCCAAGGAGATGGACTGACACAGTAGCAGCAGCCACTGTGGGCTCACATGTAACAAGTTCAGGACCAGGCAGTGCTTTGATAGAGGAGAGGGCACTATGAGTTGGAATGGACTCAACAGCACCTAACTACTACAACAACAAGTGGAACTTTCCTCCCGAATCATAAATATAACCTCTTCCAATAAGGGATCCCTGATGGCACAGTGGGTAAGCACTTGGCTGCTCACCAACTAGGCTGGTGATTTGACCCCATCAGCATCTCCATAATAGAAAGATGTGGCAGTCTGTTTCCGTTAAGTTTCCAGCTTTGGAAACCTATGGAGTAGTTTTACTCCAACCTATACAGTGGCTATGAGTCAGAACTGACTTTGGTTTGATTTCCATCTGGGTGCTACTCAGTCCCCACCTCCTTGGACTCAGGTTTCTAGATTCAGACCCTCATACCTAGGTCTGTACTGTATCGTTATCCCATGTCTATACTATATGACTCAGACTCCTCGCTACAGATGATTAGAACAGAGCTAGACCTCAGCCCAACCTGGGTCAAAGAGACTTGTTTCTCAGACTCTTGGACTTGTTTGTGAGGCTGAAATGAGACTTAGAACAACTATCTTGGACATTTTAAATTGAGAGATCAGAAAGAAGAAAAAAGAGAGTGAGTGGTTGGTGAGATTCTGGAACAGGGTCCTTTTCTAAGGTCTGGCTGCATTTTTTCTCTTGGACATTAATAACTTGAACTTGGCTTAAAGAATCTGTGTGATTAGAGAGCAAAATAGAAGAGATGGGTGATATGATCCAAGGCATGGTGGTACAAATGAACATACTGGTGGGTGGGATATCAGTAGAGGCCACTCTGGAGACAGAATAAGACAAAACTTGAAAGGTCAGTGACCCAGAAGGGATGGACTAGTTTCTACAAATGAAAACCTACACATATTCCCTTCATTTCTTTTTGTATCACTGGACCAATTCTTCTGTTTCTAAAGTAGTCTTCATTCTATCTGTCTAGAAATTAATTTTTATAAAGGTAGCCTTTATTATAAACTGGTTCATTCAAGAAATCTATGTTATTATCAACGTTATCCTTTAATCGGTGATGGAATGTGCTTAAAACATACAACTCAGAATACGGGTGGCCCCCAAACAGCAGTGGTATGAGGAGATCCTCCCCTGACTTCTTCATCCCTCCACTGTCTCTTCCTGTCTAGGCTTGAGCCACTTGTTGTTGTTAGGTGCCATCGAGTTGGTACCGATTCATAGCAACCCTATGTAAAGCAGAATGAAACACTACTCGGTCCTGGGCCAACCTCACAATTGTTGCCACACTTGAGCCCGTTGATGCTGCCACTTTGCCAATCCATCTCACTGGGGGTCTTCCTCTTTTTCTCCCACCCTCCACCTTACCAAACATGATATCCTTCTCCAACGACGGGGCCCTCCTGACAATATGTCCAAAGTATGAGAGACGAAATCTGGCCATCCTGGCCTCCAAGGAGCACATCCTGGCCTCCAAGGCTGCACTTCTTCCAACATAGATCTGTAGATTCTTGAGTCAATACCTACTGCCATTAACTTGGGCTGTAAGGTAGCTAACAAGAAACGCAAACTCAGACTAAAAGTAGTGCCCACTGAAATGCCCCAAACCAACCAAACTGTACCATGTAAGAAGAGACAGCAGTAGTTTGCATGATAGTGAAAACTGCCCTGAAAAGGCACATCTTTCTATCATCCCATGACTACAATACTGGGTAGATCAGAATTTGAACATCACCATAGGGTTTTCTGCTCCTGTGAAGATTTAAAGCTATGAGTTGGAACCGACTCAATGGCATTTAACAACAATTCATTCCACTTACAGTCAAGTACTGAGCTACTCTATGTCTAGTACCAAACAGATCATGGGGAGGGAACATTCCATTATGAGTTAGACAATACCCCAGTTCCCTAGGAGCTCTGGCTGGTATGAGGAACAGAGGTAGGTACATATGTGAATGAAAATGTGGCAAGTGTCTGTATTAAAGGAGAGGCATTCTGCAGAGCGTTGTGACAGTCCACAAGGGTTGGGTCTTACAAAATGAGTAGAGAGGACAGCCAAATAGATGCTGTGGCCCACCAGTGTGGGCTGGGGCTTGCAAAGCAAGCAATTCCCATGTGTGACCCTGTGTGTTCAGCACTGGAATTCGACAACAGGTTGAGGGGCACCAGGCTGAAGGCTGTGGAGGTGTCGGTAAGATGGGGAGAGGATACAATTTGAGAGGCATCTAGATTCATAAAGATATTATCATTGGGTGCCTTTGAGTCCGTTCCAAGTAACAACAACCTTAATTGACAGAGCACAACTGCCCAATAGGATTTTCTTAAGTATAATTATTCCAGAAACAAATTGCCAGGTCTCTCTCCTGAAGAGGTGCTGAATGGGTACAAAGCGCCAACCTTCCTGGTAGCAGTCACACATATAACCAAGTGTGCTACCATAAAGGGCACCTTCATAAAGAAGGTATTGTTGTTGTTATTGTTAAGTGCCGTCGAATCGGTTCTGACCCATAGTGACCCTGTATAGGGTTTCTGAAGGTGTAAATCTTAAACGGGAGTAGAAAGCCTCGTCTTTCTCCCGCGGAGCGGCTGGTAGTTTCGAACCCTGACCTTAAGGTTCTTAAGGGCCATTAAGTCGGTTCCAACTCACAGCAAACCTGTAAAGGGGTTCTGAGTAATGACTGGTGGGTTTCAACAACTGACCCTGCAGTTAGCAATTCAATGCTTATCCTACAGTTCCACACCAGGAATTATCATAAAGGCATTGTTGCCATAAACTCAGTTCCTATTCATAGTGACCTGTATAGGGTTTCAAAGGAGCAGCTGGTGGAGCTTGCATTATCCCCACAGTGCCACACCAGGACTCCTCATAAAGGCATTCTGTTGTTAAGTGCCCTCGAGTCAGTCCCGACCCAAAGCGACTCTTTATAGGGTTTGTAAGGATCGACCCAAAGCAACTCTTTATAGGGTTTCTAAGGATCGACTGGTGAGCTTGAACTGCCGACCTTACAGTTCAAACCGACCTTACAGTCCAACGCATTAACCCACAGTGCCACGCCAGGACTCCCTTAAAGGTATAGGGGATACAAGAAAAATCCATTTATATCTAGTCAGTTACGAATCCCAGCAATGCTCTAGAACAGACTCGAACTGCTCCTTAGGTTTTCTAGTCTATAAATCTTTATGGGAGCCGACAGCTTCATCTCTCTTGCATGGAACAGCTGGTGGCCTTGAACTGTGCCACCAGGACTCCTCATATAGACCACTGTTATTGTTTTCAAATACCATCCATTTCAGACTCACAGCAACACTGTATAGGGTTTCCAAGACTGTCATCTTTACGGGAGCAGGAGGCCTCATCTTCCTCCAGCAGAGTGGCTGTTGGGTTTGAACTGCTGACCTTGTGGTATACAGTGTAGTGCTGATCCTACAGAAGCACTATAGTCCCATAAAGACCATGTGGCTGTTTAGTCAGTTCAAGTCATAGTCAGTCTGTTTAGGGTTTCCAAGGTTGTCATCTTTACGGCAGCAGAATACCTCCTTGTTTTCCTGTGGAATGAGTGGTAGATTTGAACTGCTGGCCTTTTGATTAGCAGCCTTGTTCATTAAGACCACTGTTGTTGTTTTTAAGTGCCATCAAATTGGTTCCGACTCATAGTGACCCTGTATAGGGTTTCCCAGGATGGTGGGTTTGAATGCTGACTTTGTGGTTCACAGTCCTGTGCGGATCCTACTACACCACACCAGGAGTCCATAAAGACCATAAGACCATTTATTGTTGTGTTGTTAAGTGCTGTTGAGTCCGTTCTGACTCACAGCGACCCTGTATAGGGTTTCTGAAGAGCAGCTGGAATCTAAACTGCTGACCCTAGCGGTTCAAACCAATCTTGTGGTCCAGTGCATTATCCCACAGCCCCACACCAGGACTGTTATGTGCCGTGGAGTCACTTCTGACTCATAGCGACTCTGTACAGGGTTTCCGAGGCTGTAAATCTTTACGGGGGCAGAAAGCCTCATCTTTCTCCCATGGAACAGCTGGTAGTTACAAATTGCTGACCTTAAGGTTCGCAACCCGATTCGTAACCACTACGCTACCAGGATAGTTTAAAAAAACACAATCAGGAATGGACCTATCAGGAATGGACAAAACTCATTACGCCACATTTCCCAAGCTCAAGCTTGGAATGGCACAGTACTTGTTGCAGTCCCTCTTTTCATACAGGTGTTATCTTTAACTCATCAGTGCTGGTTTTAGGATAAGAACACATCTCTGTTATAGCCGTTAAGCAAAGGAGCTCTGCACTAATTGGTTATGTGACCTTGGGAAGTTAGTTAACCTCTCTAAACCTCCAGTTCTCCACAATAATCCAAATTTCCTCATTTGGTTTTGATGAGAGTAGAATGCAATGACTCATAATACATTTGGTGGTGGTGGTGTGCCGTGGACTCGGTTCTGACTCATAGCGACCCTGTACAGGGTTTTCAAGGCTGTAAATCTTTACAGGAGCAGAAAGCCTCATCTTTCTTCCACGGAACCTCTGGTAGTTTTGAACTAGCTGACCCTGAGGTTAGTGGTCCAACTCAAAACCATTACGCTACCAGAGCTCCTTATACCACATTGTTGTTGTTAAGTGCCGTCGAGTAGGTTTCGACCCATAGCGACCCTGAACAGAGTGTATATTCTGGTCTTGGGCACTTTATGGATATACCCATGCACAGGAGTCCTGGTGTGGTGCTGTGGACTGCAAAGTAGGTTTGAACTGCAAGGTCGGTGGTTCAAGCTCACCAGCCACTCTTTGGAAACCATATACAGGGACACTATGGGTCTGAACTGACTTGAAGGCACTTCATAACAGCAACAACAAACCCATGCACACACAAACTCTCTCTTTCCTCTCATTTCAGCATAAGCTTTTGTTGGTTATGTAGAATGTATCTAATAAAAACTTGCATTGGAATGTAATAAAAACAGTTCTGAACTGGGAAATAGACCTCCACTCTGGGCAGAGTGTTGACAGTAGCCAGCTGCATGGCTCTGAATGAGATATGTCATGCCTCTGGGTACAGTTCTTCTTCTGACAACTGAATGTTCTGCCTGAAGGGAGGGGCAGGGCGAGGACTGGGGAGCCTTTTCCTCCCTACTCTGGGGTTCAGCCCCTCTGCAGCTGTTGATGAAGAAGGCCTGCGAGCTCCTCCTTTGCACTTTACAGTTCTTATCTTCCTGATTGTGGAGGCTCTTCCCTGCTCCACCTCAGCCCGGCCCCCTTCTCTGTGGGGAAATAGTTCTAATTAAGTACTAGTCTAATCAATTGCATTTGAAGGCAGAGGAAACTCTGGCTGCTGAGAACCAGGATGTCACTCACAGGGGGGGACCCACATCTAGATCATCCCTGTGCTGCCAGAGTCCTCCTTGTCCTCAGAGGGCACTGAGCTGGAACCAGAGAGCAGGAGGCAGTAGTTACAGCCCTTGACAGGGGGCAGAGCATTTACACATCATTGTCTGATTTTATCGTCTTATCAATCTTCTGTTGTTAGGTGCTGGTGAATCGGTTCCAACTCATGGTGGTACTCTGAACAGGTCCTGTGCCTTCTTCCCAATTATTGTCGTGTCTGAGCCATTTGTTGTAGTTACTCTGCCAACCCATCTCACTGAAGGGCTTCCTCTTTTTGGCTGACCCTTTACCAAGTCTGATGTACTTTTCCAGGGACTGAGCTCGCTGATAACATTTCCTAAGCATGTGAGACAGTCTTACCATTCTGGCTTTTCATGAACATTCTGGCTGTATTTCCAAGTTATTTTCAGTGCCTGGTATACTCAATATTCTTTGCCAACACTAATTCCGTATGTCAATTCTTCCTTGGTCTTCCTTATTCATTGGCCAGCTTTTGCATGCATGTGAGACAAACGCAGGTATGAAGACTTGAGTTAGGTGTACCTAAAAGTCACATCTTTGCTTTTAACACTTTAAAGGGGTCTTTTGCAGCACGTATGCCCAATGCAATACCTCATTTGATTTCTTGACTGCTGCTTCCACAGGCATTGATTGGACACAAGTGAAATGAAATCCTGAAAAACGTCAATATTTTCACTAGTCAACATGGTAGTGTTTATTGGTTCCGTTGTAAGGATTTTTTTCTTTACATTGAGGGTTAATCCATACTGAAGGCTTTAGTTTTGATCTTCATCAGTCAGTGCTTCAAGTCCTCTTCACTTTCAGCAAGTAAGGTGGATGTCATTTGCAGAGTTTAAGGAGTCTTCCTCTAGTCCCATCATTCTTTATAAAGTTCAGTTTCTCAGATTATTTGCCCAGCATACAGATGTTGTTATCAAGGTGATTCTGACTCATAATGACCCTGTACAGGGTTTCCAAAGAGCAGAAGTGGGTTTGAATCACTGACCTTGTGGTTCGCAGTCCAGTGCTTATCCTACAGCACCACACCAAGACTCAGATAGGTTGATATTATTGTGCCCATTCCACAGATGAGCAAATTCTAAAAACCGAAATCACTTGCCTGAGATGATGATTCAGCAGATTAGGCAGCGCTGGACCTCACAACACGTACTGAAGACCCCTGAGTCCAGGGCTCTCAGGAGTGGTGGGCATTCGATGGTTGCCTCTCTGATAAACTCTGCAAGATTGTGTGGGATGGGTAGGGTGGGAAGAATTCATACAGTTAATTTTAAAAGGCAAAGGGCATTAATGAGATAGCTTGGGAGGATGTTTTGTGGAAGTTCTAGAGAAGAAAGAGAAAGGAGCCAGGTGTATTTATAGACTAATAATGTGCAGAAGGGGGGAAGAATGTGCTGCCTCCGGCAATTCTCATCAACTTAATGGATGTTGCCAATTACTGTGGTAACACTTTTAATTGTATCTTAGTTCTGAAGAGAATAAAATCAGAAATTGCTGGTCTTCGCCTCAGGACTATGAGGGGCACAGGTTCTGGGACATGAAATCAGCATAGACATACCTGTCCAGACTTCACCTTGACAGCCTTAGTCACAGCTATTGCAGACCTAGACTGGGCTTGAGAAAGGACAAACGGTACCTGCTCTGCCCATCACGTACAGAGATGGAAATGGTCTGGAAGGAAACAAGTTGTAATTGTATGGAAACCTCCAGAAGCAGGGGGTAGTGGCACTCTCGAAGACAGTGTAAAAATAGCGAGTATTTGTGTACTATCTTATTGTGAGGGAGTGCGGTGGGTAAGCACTCGACTACCAGCCACTTCATGGAAGAAAGATGAGGCTTTCTGTTCCCACAAAGATTTATGGCCTTGGTAACCCTATACAGGGTTACAACAACCCTAACCTTAAGGTGAGCTTTGTGTGTGCTGTTTAATGTAACACTCATAAGAATTTCAGTGATTATGTAAATAGTGACGGCCCCATCCCTACATTGTAAAAGGAGGAGTCTTACCATGGAAACCCCAATTCCTAGCACAGAGCCGTCACATTGTTGAAAAAGTGATCAAAAACCCTCCAGTGCAGGACTGGAGGCTCAATGGAATTCTGTGACTTATCTAAGTCACCATATCTTATTCAGCTCTCAACTACCCACTTACAGGACTTGAAAGAACACCTTGGCAATCTGCTCTCGAAAGAGCACAGCCTTGAAAACAGGATGAGTACAGTTGATCTCTGCACACACGGGGTGACCTTGAATCCAAATCAACTCAAGAACAACCACTTTGCTTTTTGGCTTCCCTGGACTCAAACACAGGTTGGCTAGCTTGTGACTGCAGAGTGTATCCTGAGATGCACAGCAGCAGGCTGCCTTTCTCGGTGAAATGAAGCGGGAGGAAGAGGAGAAAATGAAAGACCTGTATTGATCAGCTACTCTGTGCCAAGTCCCTGATTTTCTCTATACCATCTAGTCCTAAGAACAAACCTATCAAGTAGGCACGGGTCACACATAGCAATGAGGAAACGTGGGTCCTGAGAGTTGTAGGGGATTTGTCCAAGGTTTTCTCAGCTAGCAAAGGTGTGGAGGGAGAATCTGAATACTTCTACAGAACTTCTCTTTTCAGCAGAGTTAAAGCACAGACATCAAACCGTGCCCTAAAAACATAAGGCAGGGAGAAGGGAAAAAGGGAAAACATAACTCTCTAAGCAAATCTCCCAGGAAAAACCTGAGAACAGACTGTGACAGAGATCAATCTTCTCTGGCGTCCCTTGACCCCAGCTCCCCTCTCAGTATTTCCTTCTACAATTCCTACATCCAACAGCATCATGCTTCATAAGGCATTCCTCAGATAATGGTCCCACTTAGATAATCCATACCCCTATCTCTGGCCCTGTTTAGATAATCCCCCATTTAGGCCTGTCTCCTTGGGTAACAATTTAAGCTCTAAAATCAACCTCCAGGGGCTGAAGGAAAGCCAGGCAGGCCCTCAGCCAACAGCAGCCAAAGGAAAGTGATTTAATGCATGAAAATGCCTTCTTCACCAAGAAGCAAAAGTATTTTGGGAGGGGCAGCAGAACAAACCAATGATCACCCATTAATGTACTATGTACGGGCCAGCCCTTGGACAACTTGTGCCCGGCATCATTTGCTAAGCATCTAACTCTACATAGATGGAATCCCCCTCTGCCTAGGCCTGGAAGGAACAGAGTTCTGACTGCCTGCAAGCAGGTAAACACCCCTAACATCCTCACACAAAGAGCTCTTGCCAGACGACTAGACTACTAAATCTGGCTCAGCTGAGTGGCAGCCATCTTCATTTCAGTAAGCACTGGCCTTCCCTGCCCATCTCCTTTCTCAATTCAACCTGTTCAGCACATTTTATCATGAGGAGGTGAGAGGATGCAACAGTATAAAGCATCCATAGAGATTTGGGTTCAAATTCCAGCTCTGACCTACAAACTACGAGAATTGATGTGTTTCTTGACCTCTCTGGGCCTCAGTGCTCTCATCTCTGTAGTGGGAACAATCACACTTTCCTCTAAGGGCCGTAATGAGGATTAAACCAGATAATAAATAGCAAGGCATTCCTAAAACCAGCAATCACCAGTTTATTCTCATCAGAGTTGATTCTGACCCCATAGGGTCTCAATGGCTGATTTTTTTTTTAAGTAGATCGCCACGCCTTTCTTTTAAGGTTGAGTCTACCTCCAACCTTTTGACTATCAACTGAGTATATTAAGTGTTTGTACCAGACCCAGGAGTAGTCAGCACATGCCAGTCCTTATGTTGTTGTCCTCACTGGTCCTCAGTACTCTCATACACACCCTCCACTTTCCCAGTGTGTCATATAGAAAAGGCAAGTTCTGTAAGGACAAGCATATCTCCCAGAAGAGAAAAGAAATAAAACCACTAGATCCAATCTATAAGTACAGCTGTGAAGTACCCCCTCCCACCCTGCCAAAAGACACCCTTCTAAGTTCCTGAATACTCCAGAGACAATATGTAAAAAGCCTATGGAGGCTGAGGACCACTTGGCCGACTGTGTGCATGCACTGCCATGGAGCAGCGTCGTTCTCTGAGATACTGCTCACACCTTCATCCATCGTCAGCCTAGAGCAGGGCAGCCCAGGGGAGGAGCAAGCAGTCAGCCCCTCTGGGACAATAAAAATGAAACTGAACCAGAAAGGAATCCTCTCTTGGGAGTCATCCTGCCTAGACCAGGGCTCAGGCAGGATCACTTAATAGGCCCTTTTTCATCTTTAATTTCTCTGATTCAGAAAGTTTACAAGATCAATTGCTTAGAGTGCTAATGTGAGGAGATGAGACAGCAAGTTGCTTCGGGCCCAGAGTCAGCTAATTCCTTAGCTCCTAACTAGAGCCTACAGGGACACACTTATATAAAAAACCTGAGAACTCCCTGCCTTGCTCTCACCCCCAAACCCCCTCTAAATAAAGAATGTGAATTGCAATCTAGCAAGAACAGCCTATCAGCCTCACGCCAGCCAGCACTTCTCAGGAATATCAGGACCACTGTCCTGAAAACACTGATGCTTCCCCTACCACAGGGCTCATGAGCCGAGAGTCAACTCCTCTCACAGTCCTGTAAAGGGAAAGGCCATCTGAATCTGAACCAATGAAATGTCAAGATAGAATCAATGTGCTCTCTAACCATATGGGTTTAAATCCATTGCCACTACTGTCTAGCTGTGCAACTTTAGCCAAGTTATGGGACTTCCCTTGGCTACCTCATCTGTTATTGTGGACATCCCCACCTGAAAGTGTGGCATACTGTGGTAGTATGGTATGGCGCTGTGGGTTAATGTGCTGGACTACAAAGTCAGTTTGAACTGCAAGGTCAGCGGTTCAAGTTCACCAGTTGCTCCTCGGAAACCCTAAACAGGGTTGTTATGGGTCAGAACTGACTTGACAGCACTTAACAACAACATGATGCTGAAGGTTATGCCTTCCGTATTTCAAATACCAGCAAGGTTACCCATGGTAGAAAGGTTTCAGTGAAACTTCCATCTTAAGACAAACTAATAAGAAAGGCCTAGTGATTTTCTGAAACTCAGCCAATGAGAACCTAGAATCACAGCAGAATACTGTGCAATACTGTGCTGGAAAATGAGTTAGAAGGTACTCAAAATACACAGTGGCTCAAGCAATGGATTCAAGCACACCGATTGTGAAGAAGGTATAAGGCAAGGCAAACAAGCCTTTGTTCTGTTGTTCCGGGTGCTGCCATTAATCAGATTTAACTTGATTGCAACTAACAATAGAAAAGCATAACAATGGGGCTTTGGGGCAATTAATTCAATAACATAAGCAATGTGCATCACACAGTACCTGGTATGAACATTCTCTGCCCGGTGGCCACTATGCTTGGAACACCTGAAACCACTCACAGTGTGCATTCAAGGGTTAAGACAAAATGAATCAACAGCATGAAATCGACTTTATTTTAGTAGTGTCCTAGTAATGGGAGAAAGATGAGGAGTTTTGCTCCTGTAAAGATTTACAGTGTCAGAAACCCTGTGCAGGGTCACTATGAGTTGGAACCGACTGCATGGTACTTAACAACAAGAAGAAGTAACTCCTGTATCCCCCAACAGAGAGAGTGGCAGACAGCCTACTACATACTTTTATTCTTTTCTTGTCTCCTGAATTTTGGAAGAAAACTCCCAATTCTTCTCCCCACAAGAACCAAGAGACAAGAACATAGCTAGCTGATGACAGTTTTATCAAATGACTTGTGCACACAGTATGTATGAAAAAGTTCCCTCCCATCCAGGATACCTATATTTTCCAAATGGAAAGATAACCCCAGAGGGAAGTAGCTCATACCAAATAGTCTGGATGATACATCCTCCAGGATCCTTCAATTTCCCTAACAGGACACTGGCTTCTCTACCCCCAACATTGTCTTTTTTTCCTTAATGATGGCAGAATTAAGATCAACTTTTTCTGCATAACTGGCTCTGGGGGATTTTAGAAAGCCTGGGAAGGAAGTTTCAATTTGTTCACTTGCTGAGAATGAATTCTGCCTCATAGAACTCCTGACAAATTGCCATTTTTAAAGGGTTTGTTAATTTCCAATGAGCAAATGGCCCATCAGAGATCTTGTTTATTCAACAGATGCTCCTGAGCTAAACAAATGGTTCTTGTTTAACAAACATGGAAACATCTTGTCAGCTTTGCCGAGATCATCCTGTTTAACTATCAAGGGAGGGTCCCTGTGGTTTGTGGTGAAATATGAGCTGTCTATTGTGGCACTGTGGGTTAATGTCCTGGACTGCAAAGTCAGTTTAAACCAAAAGGTTGGCAGTTCAAGCCCACCAGTTGCTCCTCAGAAATCCTATATAGGGTTGCTATATAGGGTTGGAACCAACTTGATGGCAATTAACCACCACAACAACAATGCCCATGTAGGACTCAATAAAGGGCTAGGAATTTTGGCTTCATTCAACGAGAAGATATGCTCTTTGACCAAATGCTGGGTAGCAGCTTTCAGGTAAGACCAGACTAGTTAAAGGCAGAATCATGTCCCCACTTGTGACAACCTCATGTGTATCAGAGTAGAACTGTAGGGTATTTGATGGCTGACTGCTCAGAAGTATTTAATCAGGCCTTTTTCCCAAGGAACACCAGGTGGACTCCCACCTCCAACATTTTGGTTAGCAGTGGCGTTTGTTAACTGTCATAGGATTTCTTCTTTTCTCTAAACCAGATATTTCTGACTGGCATCTGTGGGGTCTATAAAACCTCAAGGTTCTAAATCTTAGCCCTGAATGAGATACCCCCTCTAATACAGAAAGAGGGATACAATCATGGTTAGAATCTCAGTTTGGAAGCTTTGGCTCTACCATTTACTTGTGATGTGGACTTGGGCTAGTCATTAATCTCTGTCAACCTCAGTTTCCTTATCTGTGAAATAGGGTTAATAGTGACACCAAAGGATAAAATGCTATTGACTGTGATAAATATTTATACCATTAATCCTAATTATATCGACTCCCATATCTGTAGGGTCCATCTTACTTCAGGGACTTTTTTAACGGTGCTGGAGCTAGGAAAGAAGTTAGGGGTAGAGAAAAAGCAAACTGGGAGGAACCTGGTTCCTATGTTCTCCATTATTTGGAAGGATTAAGTGTCACATTCGTGGCACCATGAAGGCTTAATGATACAAGTCAAAAATGAAATCTACACAGAGAATGGAGCCCTTGCAAGCCATAAAACTCTAGCCTGATACCATAATTTCCTGTAGCCAGACAGCTAGGGATCTGGCTAGACTTGGGGCTGGTGGGAGGGGTGGACAGAGGAGGAAGGAGGCCAGCTTGCCAGGGGCACACAAGGACACATGTAGAGAGTTGTGAGCTGACCTCTGTCAAGTCCGAATGTGCAATGATAAATCCATCTGCCTATGGGTACAGCAGAGAACGCGTATTAATTATAAGAGAGATGGCATTTCAGAGCCTCCCTGCTGGAATGCATCACAGAGAATTTCCTTGGGACAACATCTAACTCGCTGAAAATTAATTTACTCCGCAGTTTATATATGCTTTGGAGAGATGCAAAGTGAGGTTGACCCTGGCTGGCCATGGCATGCCAAGCATGGTCTGAATGAGTTGCAGATATTAACCCATCTGAATGCATGGAAGGGCTGCCGGAGAACCCTTTGGGCATGGTTAATTATCTAATGGAATCTACACAGCAACTTGACAAGGTATATATTATTAGTATTGCCATTAGACACATGAGGAACCGAGGCTTAGAAAATTTACCCAAAATATTAGTGTGTCTAATGGAAGAGCCAAGAGGTCCATTTCAACAAATATGCTCTAAACTAATCTGCAAAAGTCTGAGAGGTAGTTCAAGGTGAAGGCAGCCAGACAGTTTGAAGAGCCAGGCACGTTTTGAGCAGAAATGTATACACTAATGACAAGACTGCTTGGAGATACCCTGATTTCATTTGCCTCATATGATTGAGGTCCTGGAGATGAACAGGCTCCCACTATGTTTGCAAACCAATGATGAGTGGTAATGCACCAAGTGGAGGACTGGGTGGGGAGGTGAGGGTCAGTAGATGGTTGCGAGTCTAAAAAGATAGTCCAGAAGTCTGCTGTAAGAAGGAACTCTTGTGCCATGCTGTTTCTGTTGTTGTTATGTGCCGTCAAATTGTTTCCAACTCATGTTAAGTGCCGTCGAGTTGATTCTGACCTATAGTGACTCTGTATAGGGTTTCCAAGGAGCAGCTGGTGAGTTTGAACCACCAATCTTACAGTTCAAATGACTTTGTAGTCTGATGCATGAGCCCACAATGCCACACCAGGTCTCCAACTCACAGCAACCCAGTAAAGGGTTTCTGAGACTGTAAATCTTTACAGGATCAGAAAGCCTCATCTTTGTCCCTCAGAACATCTGATGGATTAGGACAGCTGATCCTGCTGTTAGTAGCCCAATGTGTAGTAACCCACTACCTCACCAGGCTCTGCTGAACTCTGCTAAGAGATCTGAAATCTCATCTCTAGTGTTTCTCAATCTTGACCAAGTTCCCTGAAAACCCTATGGTAAATACTGTTCATATTCAAGACACAATGTTTAGACACAATGTAATCTTAAGAGAATCAGAAGTCATCTGTAGTGAAGTCCTACACTACAATGATTTGCATTCACCACATTACTTATAAACAATGAGAAGATGCCATGGTGGACAGCCATCAGTAGAAAACTCCAAACTCACTGCTGGGTTGATTCTGATTCATAGCGACCCTATGGGATACAGTAGAACTGCCCCATAGGATTCCAAGGCTGCAAATCTTTATGGAAGCACATTGGCACATCTTCTTCCCGCAGATAGGCTGGTGAGGTTGAACCACTGAATTTTCAGTCAACAGAAGAGTGCAACAGGATTCTTCAGACAGACCATAGTATCTCCAAAAATAGTATCTCCAAAAAAGGCAGCTGACTGTGGTGTGTAACAGAGAGACAGGAGAGTCTGGGGCCACATTAGCTGCCATTCTATTGGTTGATTTCTATTCATTAAGAATACACGTATGCCAGAATGACATAATGTTAATAACCTTGAAATGCCTCAAATTTATAAAAGTATGGAGGAGAGATAACTCATCGACCTCAGTTTTTTTTTTTTTTTAATTGTTGTTCACAGAACTTTTGTGACATTATTTTACAAATAATCATGACTCACTAGTGTGTCATATGTTTGTTTGAAACTCATCAATATTTCTTGTCTTCAGCAGCGGAAGTTTTTAAGCAAACGACAACATGATTAGATCTTATCTTAGAAAGATACAGTAATGTAAAATGACTGAATCAAGTGGCAGCAAACCTGAAAGCAGAGAGGACAGGTACGCAGCCGGGCCAAGCAAAAGATGATGAGCACCTGTCTTAAAGATGTGGCAATAGGGACAAAGAGGGCACACCTGGGAAAGCAGTGTTGTTGGTGTCATAAATGTGGCATGGGACTCAAATGGCTGCTGCTGAGTGGCCTCTGGGGCTTGGGACACTGATGGAATGGATGGAATGCAAAGTGATGGATATTTCTAGATTAGGTAAGTAGATAGATGGTGATATTGTCATTAAAATAATCTGAGAAATCAGGAGGAATAATTTAACCAAGTGTATAAAGGAGATGAAATTTTAGTGTGTTTGAAGAAATGGCAATGTGTTCTATGATAGACATTTTGGATTTGAAATATCTGAGAAGTATCAATGTAGAGAGAGGACAAGTATCTGTGCATACCTGGGTAGAGATATAGATGTGGGGTGTGGGAAGAGAGTATCTGAAATGTTAGGGACAGTAGAGAGGAGGACTTGCTGGTCTTTAGTAGGACTATTAGTAAGTATGTGAATGGTTCTGCCTTTCAGGTAAAACGTGTCTATTTGCAAGTAAACAAGACAATGAGAAAACACCGACATGGATAGGGCTCTCCAAACCAACAGAAGCCAGTGACAGATAGATCAAAGGCATGAGCAGCAGGATAGAAAGAAAACCAGAAGCAGCTCACAGTGGTCAAGAAGAACAAAGACTTGAGGCAGACATAGTGTCAACACCTACTGAAGTCAAGTAGGATAAGCAATGAAAGGAGAGTACAGGACTGGTCTCTGGAAGTTCTCTGTGGCTCAAAGCCAGGGGAGCCATAGGGCAGAACCAGACTGAAATGAGTTTAAAGGAACTTGGAAGGTGAAGAAGCACATTCATTTAAAAGCATTTAGTAGAAATCAGGGCATTGAACCAGTTCATCCCAGCCTGGCCATCTACTGAGAATTTCTATAAACATTGGGCTACTAACCGCAAGGTCACTGGTTCAAACCCACCAGCTGCTCCTCAGAAACCCTATACAAGGTTGCTATGAGTTGACACACACTTGATGGCAATTAACAACAACAACAACACACTGTATCAAAATTTGCATTTTAATAAGATTCCCTTGTTAAATATACATATGAATCACCTGGAGATCTTGTTGAAATGTAGGTTTAAAAGAGAGGTTAAAATGCACAATTGGATAACATGGCTATCATAAATCTTATATGTGAAAAAGAATGAATTAGCAAATGTTGTTTTACATATATATTTATAATAATAACATTTTTTACATATATATTTACAATAATAATGAAAAAAATTAGATTTGTAAGTTCACAAAATGGTACAAATAGCTATTCTTCCAACCCAGTAGAGAAAGAACTTTTTTAGGAGATTAAGAAAAACTGAGTGCTTCTATATGTTGTTGTTGTTGTTGTGTGTGCTGGTGAGTTGATTCCAACTCATAGTAACCCCGTATAAAAGGGGTTGTTGTTGTTGTTGTTAAGTGCCATTGAGTCAGTTCTGACCTATAGCAACCTTGTATAGGGTTTTCGAGGAACAGCTGGTAAGCTTGAACCACCAACCTTGCAGTTCAAGCGGCTTTACAGTCTGGCTCATTAACCCACAGTGCCACACCAGGACTCCATAAAAGTGGTGAGGAACCTTTATTTTGCCAAGGACTATTTGGATATTTACAACATCATTTGCAGGCCATGCAAAATTATCAACTTAAAAATTTTAGTCTGCTATATTTGGTCAAACATTTAATTAATTCACATCTAATGTAATGGCTGAAGGAGCTCTGATAGCTTAGTGGTCATGAATCAGGGTGCTAACCTCAAGGTCAGCAGTTAGAAACCACCAGCTGGTCCGTGAGAAAAAGATGAGGCTTTCTGCTCCCATAAAGATTTATAGCCTTGGAAACCCTATGCAGGGTTGCTATGAGTTGGAACCAACTTCATGGCCCATAACCACCACCACACTACCACCACCAATGTGATGGCTGGAGTCCTGGTATGGCACTGTGGGTTAATGCACCAGACTTCAAAGCCATTTGAACTGCAAGGTTAGTGGTTCAAGCTCACCAACTGCTCCTCCGAAACCCTATACAGGGTTGCTATGGGTCAGAACCAACTCGACGGCACTTAACAACAACAATGTGATGGCTGGAATTGTGGTTGCTTTGCCAGGCCCAGACTAAATGATTTTGAGGGCTTTATAAGGCCTGAGGCCGGGCATTCCTCACCCCTGCTATAGAGTATTTCCAAGGCTATACATTTCTACAGCAGAAAGCCTGTTTTCTCTCCCTCCAGGAAGCTTGTGGATTACAATTTATGAGCTGATGGTTTGTAGCCTAATTTGTCACCCATTATGCCACCAGGACTCCTTTTAGACATTGTTGTTGCTGTTAAGTGCATTCCATTAATTCCAACTCATAGGTTTTACAAGGAGCGACTGGTGGGTTTGAACTTCCAACCTATGTTAGCAATCCAGTACTTTTTCTACAGTGCTACTGGACTGTTTTTGTTGTTAAGTGGTGTCAAGTCAGTCCCAACTTATAGTGACCCTGGATAGGGTTTCTGAGGTTTTAAATCTTCGTGGGAGCAGAATGCCTTATCTTTCTCACACAGAGTGGCTGCTGGGCTCAAACTGTGGACCTTGTGGCTTTCAGTCCAGTGCTTATCCTATGGAGCCACCACACTACATTGGAGCCCCATGTTTCTGGTGAGCCAGAGGCTCTATAATTGCTGAAAGTAGGTGGCAGGGAAGAGTGAAGGGGCTGATTTGTGCCTTTGAGTTGGTTCTGACCCAGAATAGTAATAAAGCATTGGACCAGCACACATAAGGAACAGGAAGAGAAGCCAAGCAAGGAAGGAAAAACACTATGTGCCAAGTGCAAGGCTGTTTCATTCACGAAGTAGGATAAATGATGAGGAGAAAGTTGTCTCTAGTGCTGGGCTATCAAGATTCACTTTATTCAAGAATGGAGTGGCCTGCCTAACAAATAAATGGTTGTTGTTGTTAAGTGCCATTGAGTAGATTCTGATCCATAGAAACCTGGTATAGGATTTCCAAGGAGCAGCTGATGAGCTTGAACCGCTGACCCTGCAGTTCAAACGGCTGTGAGCTCAGGTGCATTAACCCATAGCACCACACTAGGACTCCAAAATAAATGGTTGTTGTTGTTGTTGTTAAGTGCCGTCGAGTCGTTCCAACCCATAGCGACCTTGTACAGGGTTTCCGAGGGTGTAAATCTTTACGGGAGTAGAAAGCCTCATCTTTCTCCCGCAGAACGGCTGGTAGTTTCGAACAGCTGACCTTAAGGTTCGCAGCCCGATTCGTAACCACTACGCTACCAGAGCAATGATAATAAATCCAGTAAGTGTCCAGATGTAATGACTTAAATGTGATGATGCAAAAATCCATAACCCCACATGAGTTCTGCATGAAAAAGCAGTCTTTTTTGGTAAATGAGATGGAAGTACCCACCTATCCTGGATTCATCCTACCAAACCAGCTTTCTCCACCTCTAATCCAAGCCTACCAGGTTTTCAAGAACACCTCTCATCCCCCTACCATGGACACTGAGAAGAAACAGGCTAGAAACTGATGTTCAAGGGTAAAGTTTCCACAGGGGCAGGATAGATGGGGTGGCTGCTTCTTAATAATAAAGCAGGTCCTCTATGCAACACAGTCACCAAATGTCAGCCATGGATTGCTCTACTGGATGAGTTCATGGATTCATATTAATGTTTAAAAACCCTTTCTGAGTACCAGCTTTACATACAGCACAATATTTATCCCGAGACCACCCAGAACAGTGGTTAAACAGACACTAAGTCATTGCATTTCTAGGGTCTTGGGAAACAGAAATTCTTTCAGTACCTTTACTCTGCTTCATGGAACTACTCTCTAATGTTTAAATTGTTTAAATTTCAGACTATTCACTTCCAAAATTGCATTTATAAATCAAAGTAGCTTTTGAGCAACTTGATGGAAGTGAAATAGATTAAGAAAAGAACAAACATCAAATACATGCATTTGGTCATTGGGGTTTATTTGATTTTTCTTTCTCGTTTCTTCTTCCTCTTTTCAGGTGTTCTGAGCCATGTCTGGTCTGTTTACCTTTGAACTGGAGTTCAGGAGTATGGTCATTACAGGACACACTGTGTCTGACTCCTGAGAATAACCGATTTCTGACTTTACCAGTATAATGACTTCTGTGTTCCATCAGTACATTTGCATTGCACCTGCTAATGTCTCAGAGGCTCAGGCTAAAGAAAAGTTTCTTCTAGAATGACATCTCATTCATAATCACTCAACTCCAGGCTCTGGAATGCATCCTGAGGATTTTACAAGACTGAACTGGAAATTTCTACGCAATCCAACTGGAATCAAATATCCCAAGTGCTAGAAGAGTTCTAAAGGTCATCTAATAGAGCTACTTCTCAAAATGCCTGGCTGATGATTTTCCCCCAGACCATTACAGACTGATCTTGCTGTAAATGCAATAAAAATGTGACCGCGATGCCAAATTGCTAAACCAGTTTCTAAACAGTTAAGCTCAACGTATGTATTTATCTGATATATTTATCCCAAACCTGTAACAGGGCGTGGCCCAGCAGTGATTCATGGGCTGCACTCTGAGGAGCAGTGGTGCCGGTAAAACTTCTCATTCTTCATAAGGAAGCTAAAGTGCACAGGATTGAGGCCACGGACCCAAACATAGAGCTTCTTAGGAGGGAATTAGATTAGTACTAGTGTTCTCTGGGTGATGCGAATGGTTAAGTGCTCAAGAACTAGCCAAAAGCTTGGCAGTTCAAACTCACCCATACAGTTCTGGTGATGAGCTTCTTTGTGGGAGAAGAAAGCCTCATCTTTTTACCATAGGGTAGTTGGTGGTCTTGAACCATGGACCTTGTGTCTTGCAGTCCAGTGCTTATCCTACAGAGCCACTTACATTGTTGGTAAGTCATGTTGAGTCGGTTCCGACTCATATTGACCCTGTATAGTGTTTCTGAGGAACAGCTGGTGGGTTTGAATCACTGACCTTGTGGTTAGTAGTCCAGTGCTTATCCTAAAGCTTATCCTTTATTACTCTGACCATAATAAAGGATCATATCTTTTATTTGTGTGATTATTTAATGCCTGGCTTTCCTGTTGGACTCTCTGTGTCCAGAGGAGAAAAACTATGTCTGTTTTGACCAGCATCGTAGTATCCCAGTGCCTTAGTACAGGGCTTGGCTCATACTAGATGTTCAATAAATGTTTGTTGAAAGAATTAATGAATTAGTGGAAAAGTGATACTAACGTAGCAGGTACTGTGTAGAATGAGCAACATGCCAAGAGGTGCCCAGTGAGGAGGATCCCAAGATACATACAGAACTGAACATGACTTTAAGGAGCTACTAACGGACTGACTTACTAAAATGTCTCCAAGGAAGGTCAGTTCATAGGGTTGAGATCAGTAGTAGAGAATCTAGAAAGTAACGGAGGTAGTTTGTGAATGAGGAATTGTCTCTGAGTTCATATCCCATCTTCTCCAGGTTTCTGTTTGTTTGTTTGCATTTGTAGGAAAGCAGACCAGAGTAGGGTGCCACAATTGGGAGACTGTTCAGAGAGAGGGTGTTGGGAGTCTGGGGGAATGGGTGAAAACAAGACTAGATGCCTGATAGGCAGAAGGGTGGGACATTCTGTCCAAACACAGTGTTGGTGCTCTTTCCCTGGCAAGCACTGGCTCTGTCATGATTAGAACATGATGACACAGATAAACTTAGAGCACTGAAGCTTCTTTCTTTCTGTACTAAACACCACCATTGGTGATTTAACCAAGACATTCCACTGCACATTTTCCTGACTGTCCTCTACACTGGAAGTGTACCTGGTATTTTCATTCTGCCCCTCACAGTACCAGGTGCCATCAGATGCATTGGGATGGAAGTGGGGGTAGAGGGACTTTTAGGCTCAGAAATGGCTCTAGACTTATTTCATGTAACCCTGTATCAATACAGCATGAAGAAGAGCTCTTCCCTCTCACTGTTCCTGTTCCTCCCCTTCCTGCCTATAACGATCGTCATATTTAACACGAGGTGAGATAATCCAGCAGGATTTCTGCCTAGAAAGTGCTTTCATCTAGTTGGAGAGAGAGAGAAATCCACACGAGCACTTAGTGAGAAGCCATCAAAAATCAATGTCAAGACAACAACACAAGCTCCAGTAGTTTCAACTCCTCTGCCAGGATTTTAAGCCCTTTATAATCAGATCCCATTCTTCCTCACCAATTTTACCCAGCATGTCTCAGAAAGTTCAGATTTCTCAGTACCTCCCAAACATGTTTATTTCTATCTTTGAAACTTCAGCTTCTTCCTCTGAAGGATCACATAATGGAACACTTGGGCATTTGGCATCTTATAATTAGGTCTCCCACATGGATTATAAGTTCTTTGAAGGCAGGGCTATGGTTGGTACATATTCAGTGTCCCCACAGAGCTTTTAGTATGCAGTTGTGAATGTTCTGGTGGAGATACATTTCAAGGCCACAACCATTGAGTTTTAGATCCATTTACTAGGTCTACCATCGCCTAGAATATGGAAAAGCAAACTCAGGGCAACAAATGACAATCGATGTGATTGAAAGGCATGTAATTTTATCTCAGAATTGGTTATGTTTGAGGTAACGTACAAGAGATTGTCCTAAAGTTCAGTTTGTCATTTATGTTACAGGGATATATGGAGTCTGGGAGCATCATCAACAATAACAAAAACAACAAGTAAAATGTAGCTACTAAGAATAGGAGCTCTGGTAGCGTAGTGGTTACGAATCGGGCTGCGAACCTTAAGGTTAGCGGTTCGAAACTACCAGCCACTCCGCGGGAGAAAGATGAGGCTTTCTACTCCCGTAAAGATTTACACCCTCGGAAACCCTGTACAGGGTCGCTATGGGTCGGAACCGACTCGACGGCACTTAACAACAAAACAACAACAACAAGAATAGTAAGTAGCACAAGTTGTTCTGCCACTTTGTCCAGAGTGGTTCTAGCTAAGTTGTTTTAACTCTCTGGGCCTCAGTTTCTTTATCTATAAAGTAAAAGAACGACATCTGCTTTCTCAAGATTCCCTTCCAGTGCCAATTGTGCAGATGCCTCTTAAAAACCAGTATGTTTCTCTTGGGTTCCCAAGGTCAATGGCTATTCCAGAAACGGCTGCTGATTTTTTTTTTTTTTTTTTTTTTTTGAGCAGTCAGAAGGAAAAGGTTCTTATTCATTACAAGGCCCCATAAATCACCCTGAGTCCATAGTATGTTTAATATGGAATCACTTAATTTAATAGTCATTTTGACATAAGGAATTGTTTTCTTAAAGCTAGAACTGGCTGTAAAACCTCAAGTAATATTTTATGGCTGCCATCTAATAAAATCATTCAGCAATTAGTGATTAATGACATACAACCGTAAGTTTCCCTATGGTCAACTCCCGCTGCTACTGGGTTTTTTTCTATTTTCACCCACTTCCCAGTTCAGCAAGCATACCTGGCAGTGATAGGCCTCTGTATGTAACCAAGACAGATTTCTGAGCTTAAAATTACACCCCCACCTCCATTCCAAGGCATCTGATGACCCCCGGTACTGTGTGATGGGGCAGAGAGAAAGTACCTGTCTAGACACAGTTCCTAGCAGAGGGGAAGGTCAAGAAAACATGGAGCAGGCTTCTGCAGTCAGAGCGTCAATGAGGGTGTTCAGAAAAATAAACAATGAAGCATCTAATTCTGTGTCAGCGATTGCAAGGGAAAGAGCAAAAACATTGTGAGGTTGGACAGAATGCCCCACCCTCCTGCCTATCATACATCTGTCCGTCCTTCCCTGCACATCTAGTCTTGTCTTCACCCATCCCCCACGACACCCAACACCCTTTCGCTGAACAGGCTCCTGATTGTGGCACTCTGCCCTGGTCTGCCATCCCAGAACCCTCCCTCCAAAACCATCCTGAGAACCTGTGAACTCAGATAGAATTCAGTGTTCACATACAATCTCCACCATTTTTTAGATTCTTTAATACTTACTACATCCCTAAGATGCAGAGACAACTGTGGTTAACTTCCTTTTATACACAAAGCAACTGAAGTCCAGGGTGATGAAGTAACTCAAGGTCACACAAATAATTAGCAACAGAAGCATCATTCAAACTTAGGCAGTCTGAGGCCAACTCCACAGGTTGGACCTTGTTTATAAGAAAGGACAATATGCATGCCAAGAACTAGCACATTGCTTTGACAGATCACAAGCCCTTCAACTTGTGGGTTTTGTTATTTTTGTCTCCTTTAAAATCAGCTCTCCAAATCGTGGTGGCGCCAGGCATAACAGGTCCTGTACCATCTCTGTGGTTGGTTGTAGAGTCGACAATTGCAATCTACAGGATTTTCACTGGTTGATTTTGGAAGCAGATCACCAGATCTCTTTCTACTTTGTCTTAGTCTGAAAGCTCCATTGAAACCTGTTGAGCATCATAGCAACACTCAAGCCTCCACTGTCACACGCGTGTGACTGCTCATGAGGTGCATTGCCAGGAATCAAACCCCAGTCTCTCACATGCAAGGCAAGAATTCAACCACTGAGCCACCAATGCATTATCATTATCATTGCCATTTATTATTAAAACTCTTGATATTATTCATTCACTTCTTAGGAACAATGACAAAAACTGGGAATGAGCATTCCTCCCTACTCTAGTGGATATGAAACAGTCCTCTGCCCTAGGCATTCTCTCCTGAGCTGCTGAACCGACTTCAGGCTGATGGCTCTCGCCTGAGTCCCTCCCTCTCTGTGCATTTACCACAGCTGAAGACAGCATTTTGCCAACAGCATGTTCCTTCCAGGAGGTAGCCTGCATCTCACAGCTGGTCAAGGTAGAAGTATAAAGGCCCAATCCCTTCCCTCAAGGCTGGACATCACTGAAAAGTCATCCCAGACCTGAATCTCCCAAAGGATCACCTGAGTTCTCTGTTGAAATTGCACCAAAGCTCAACTTCCCCTTTTCCTTTGCCCTTCTGAGATGGTCTGAACAAAAATTCTAGCTCACAGTCTGTTTACAAGGGAACATGGCCCACAGCAATCATCCCACCCAGCAAAAACAACAACAACAACAACAAAATCAAACATATAAACCAAAAACATTAATGGTTTGGGTGTCTTCTTACATTGTTGTTGTTGTTAAGTGCCTTCAAGTCGGTTCCACCCATAGCGACCCTGTTTCCAAGGAGTAGCTGGTGAACTTGAACCACAGACCTTGTAGTTCAAAGTGACTTTGCAGCCCAGCACATTAACCCACAGTACCATACCAGTACATCTTAGTACAAAATACGGCTTTTCATGGAGTGTGTAAATATCATGCTTCATTTGATCAATAGATGTCAATTGATTTGTAAATGCTATATGTATATATCTGTGGCCACCAAAACTTGTTGGTTTATTGCCAAATAGAACTCAAGTTTCTAGGCATTGTCAACACTCTTTAGGGTGGTTGTTTTTGCTGCTGTTAAGTGTTGTTGAGTTGGTTCTGACTCATAGCAACCCTGTATAGGTTTTCCTGGTGTGCACTGTAGGATAAAGTAATGAACTGCAAGGTCAGTTTGAACCACAAGATCGGTGGTTCAAACTCATCAGCTGCTCCTTGGAAACCCTATAAAAGGTCCCTATGAGTCAGAACCAACTCAACAGCACTTAACAACAATAACAACATAGATTTTTTTAAGGCTGAAAATCTTTGTGGGAGCAGAAACCCTCATCTTTCTCCCACAGAGTAGGCTCGAACTGCTGACCTTGTGGTTCACAGTCCAGTGCTTATCCTTCAGAGCCACTGTGTTTCCCTATATATACATAGGAAATGACTCTCAAGGGTTAGAGAAGCATTTAGATTTATTTTCTGTTCTTCAAGATGCACTTGTTCTTTTTTAATGGCAAAACACATTTTCTCAAATTTCCTGGAGTTCCAGCTTCTTACCAGGGTACGCTGTCCCCAGTAATTAACTTTTAATTGGCCACCTGGTCTCCAGCTCTTCCTCCTATGATTTGCCCTTCACCTCACTGCAAGAATGATCTTTTTAAAGGCCAGTCCTGGATGTGTTCTTCCCTGAGCAGCACCCTTTAAAGGTGCACTGTATTCACTGCAAAATCTTCAACCTGGCATTTAAAGCCTCTACGTTATCACTTTAATCTTATCAGCTTCTTTCCCCTGAACTTCCTGACAAACTGAACCTTTAACAATTTCCTACACCCAGTTCCTGTTTCCAACCTTCAAAGTGCTCCTCCTGCTCACTCCTTCACCTAAATGTTTGCCATTACCTATCATCCCAATGAATCCAGGCAGTTAAGTGCCTGGCTGCTACCCAAAAGGTTAGCAGTTTGAACCTACCGAGCGCCTCTAGATGAGAAAGATCTGGCAGTCTGTTCCAATAAAGACTACAGCCTAGAAAATCCTTTGGGGCATTTCTACCCTGACAAAGGTGGTTGCTAAGTCTTAAAAATTCACACTTAAAACAACCCATCATACTAAGACACACACACACACAAGTTCTGCCTATTGGAATCGAACCATCTTTCATGGTTCATCTCAAACGCCACCTCCTCCGTAAAGACTCTGCTGATCTCTAAGCATTCTTATCAATGGAGAAGAGATTGAGGTTGTCAAGGACTTCATTCTTCTTGGATCAACTATCAACATTCGCGGAAGCAGCAGTCAAGAGATCAGATGATGTACTGCATTGGGCAAATCTGTTGCACAGGAACTTTTTAAAGTATTGAAGAGCAGAAATGTCAGCTTGAGGACTAAGGTGCGCCTGACCCAGGCCATGGTGTTTTCAATAACCTCATATGGATGCGAAAGCTGGACAGTGAATAAGGAAGGTCGTAGAAGAATTGATGCCTTTGAGTTGTGGTGTTGGAGGAGAATACTGAAAGTGCCATGGACTGCCAAAAGAACCAATAGATCTGTTTTGGAAGAAGTGCAACCAGAGTGCTCCTTGGAGGCCAGGATGGCTAAGCTTCGTCTCTCCTACTTTGGACATATTGTCCGGAGGAAACAATCGCTGGAGAAGGATGTTATGCTGGGTAGGGTGGAGGGTCAGAGAAAAAGAGGAAGACCCCCAACGAGATGGATCAGCCAGGTGACATCATTGATGGCGTCAAGTGTGGCGGCCCAGGAGGTTGGCCCAGGATCGGACGTTGTTTCGTTCTGCTGTGCATGGGGTTGCTATGAGTCGGTTCCGACTCGATGGCACCTGACAACAACAACAACAACAAGTCTCACTTAACCACTATGCTTTGTCTCAGCCATTTGTGATTTCTTTCAACTCTTCTCTGTCCTACTGCACCAGTTAGCTTTTGCTGCATAATAAACTGTCCCTGAATTTACTGGCTGAAAACAGCAGTTGCTATTTTGTTCACACATCCCCGGTATACTGGAGATCAGCAAGCTGGGCTGGGGTCACTGGAAAGTGGACACCATGCATGAATCAGGCAAAGCCTGACTCTTCATAGCAAGGCACACTCCAGTGTGCTGTTCTGGTGTTCACTGGGGGCCTGGGCTAAGGCGGTGGCACAGTTTCATGAAAACAGGGCACACCCAAACGTGCAGACAGCTTACTAGCTTCTGCTTGTATTATTTCTGCTAATTTTGCCCAAAGTAAGTCCCATTGATCATCCTCAAGTCAATTGGTTAGGGGAGTCCATGCCACATACAGCGAAAAGGCATGACAAAGTTACATGGTGGCAGATTTGGGTATATAATTCAATTAATAGAGACATTAAAAATTGGAATAGGAATCCTTCCCTGTTGTTGATGTGAGCTGCCATCGAGTCGGCGCATGCACAGTACAACAAAATGCTGCTGGCCCACTGTCTTCCTTATGTTTTCATTGGCTGACTTTGGGAAGTAGATAGCCAGGCCTTTCTTCCTAGGACAGCTTAGTGTGGATGGGCCACTGAAACGTGTCCAGCATCATAGCATGGAGTACATGCATTTAAAAAAGGTGCCTGGAGATGATTATGTCTTTATTGGTTGGACTGACTCTTTAACTGGATTTGAAGGAAAGAGAGTGTTTAGTAAGTTGGCCCAGTCTGTAGCAAAGAGCAACATGTGCCTACCATGTTAATATCAGTTTCCAAAGGTGTTACCTCTGATTTTTATAACTGATTATGTCACAGCATTGCTGGGGGAGTTTGTTAAAAGACAGAGTCCTAAACTAGGTCCAGGAATCCGGACCAGGAGTTTCCAGGTAGGAGGCAATGATCAGCATTACTAACCATCAGGTTAATTCACTGTAGGTTCTCCCTTGGCTATCATCTGAAAACAAGCTTCTCACTGACAATCAGAGGAGTGGACCAGGATTTCCTTTCCTGCCACCGTATAATGCTGGAGATCAACACCAAGGCTATAAGAGACTCAGAGATTCATGGGATGGAAGCATGAGACCTCACATTCAAGACCCCTGAGTCTACTGTCTGAATTTCACAGAGAGAAAGGGAAAAATACAGGATTCCTATGAGCGTTCTAAGTTCTTACAGCTATCCCAGTGGCAGAAGGAAAACGAGTACCCAAAATTCCTGACTCCAGTGCTCTTCCCATGAAAACAGGTGATGTATTTTCTTTACCTAACTTGTTGAGTTTCTCTTAGCTCTGGAAAAATCTTACTTTAAAAAAGAAAGGAAAGAATGAGGTGGGCCTGGCTCCCCCAGTGAGGTCATTTATGTTCCAAATCTCTTCTACAAAAGTGGAAAAGAGTCATAAAGCCCAACTCCATTTGTTCTATTTCACTGTCCCTTCTTTTAATAATAGTTGTTAAACAAGGGGTAAAAAGAATGGGAAGAAATGTATGAAGCAGGATCTTGGAGCTCTCCTTTCCAATGTCTCTTGGAGAAGCACATGGCTATCACATTTTAAATCCCCCAGTGATTTTGGCCCAGCTCCTTGGCAATTATTACATACTTTGGTGCCTTTTATAGATCAGACTGGTTCCAGGGTCTGACCTTTTCAACACTTCAGTCTCCTAGCATCCATCCAAAATGCTGAGCAGGCAGAGCAGGGATTCCTCCAGGGGCTCTCTCCCTGTCTCCACTGTGCACAGTTCTGCTCAAATTACTTGACAGCATCTCTTCAGAAATATTATGGGAAAAGGTTGGTGAATGTCGAAAAATGACATTCTGGCCAGCAGGGAGAAGAGGAGGGATGGGGTAATCCCTTAGTCCATCACCCAGGCTTCCTTCCAAAGAGCTACTGCAGATACCAGTGAGATACCTAATGAGGGAGAAAGGTCCTGAGTTGGGGAGACCTGAGGAGAAGTACAATGGATCCGTAAATCAAAATTTTGTTCCTGATTCTGTCTGTAAGGAAAGGAAGTCAAAGAGGTATAATATGCCATTTCCTAGATTCAGATGTACATAAACATGTAGCAACCCCTGCTTTGAGGAAGCAATATGCTGACAGTTGAAAACGTCTCACTACCTAAAGGAATTTCTAACTGTAAGCACCCCTTTGAAAACCAAACACGTTAGGGTTTAACAGACTGATCCTAAGTGCTCTTTGCCACTGAGGTAATGAAGGTTCTATTTCTTATCCTCCTTCATATCTGGCTCTATGAATTAGCACTTGACTTACCAAAGCCATGCTCATGTGATTGTAGACACTTATCTTTTCACTGAATCACAGTGAGTCAGTCCACTGACACAGAATGCAGCAATGAGGAGTGGCCTCCCTAATACTAAGGCTTAAGTATCCAAGCAATGTGGACACTGGCTATGGACATTTAAGGTGGTGTTAGCACTGAAGAAAGGTAGCTAGAGACTGTTTTACGAGGGCATGGTTTGTGATAAATAAAGAGACCAGTCTAGATCAATGGTTTTTTAAATGTTCTTATTTCTGTCTTCAAAAGAAGCTATACACAGAAGCCTGCTATATAAAGTTGACTAAGAAGCTCAGTGGCTCTGACTGAAGTAAGAATGGGGGCCACGGACTTAATAAGTAAGCTCCCCACAGACTTCTTTGGGTCCCAAGTGGTCCATGGGAGATTTATCAAAACCCCCTTGGAGTTTCCAAGGGTGCAACTGGAGAAATAACGAGGGTGAGGCACGTGGGATAAAGCACTGGAAAAAAGGTGGGTTTCAACCACAAGGTCAGTGGTTCAAGCTCGTTAGCTCTCCTTGGAAAGCCAATGGTCACTATGAGTCAGAACTGTCTCCACAGCACTTAACAACAATACCAACAGCTGATCTTTAAGAGTCCTTCTCACTCTGCCATTTCAATATATCTTCACTAAGTTGTTTTGTCATTAAATGCTGTCTAGTCAGTTCTGACTCACAGTGATCCTGTATCAGGCTTCCATTGCTGTAAATCTTTGCAGGAGCAGAAATATTCATCTTTCTCCTGTGGAGTGGATGGTGGGCTCAAACCACCGACCTTATGGTTCACAGTCAAGTGCTTATCCTACAGCGCTACCACATAAGTTGAATATTCCACCATCATAACAAATTTTATGACAATTATGCCCACATAAAGAAACTAGTTTAAGTTAGGTTTAAGTGGAGATGAGGACATATAGAATGGGCATATAATCTTATTACAACTTTTACTTGTATGTCACAAAGTTAGATGAGTGCATGCATAATAATTATATGCATGTGAGGAAAAATTCAGAGGGCAGGTAGGAATAAAGTGTTGTGTAGGATGCTTAAAACTTTCAGAAAAACCTCCTTTAATAATTTCACATCAACTAAAGTGTAAACAAAATATTAAGTGTGTATATATGTGTATATGTGTATATATATATATTTAAAGTCTACAAATTCAGTTTTCCATAGTACAGTGGAATTGGTGATCAGGATAGAAGACTTGCATCTGTCAGGATAATAACCAGTAGTTTATCAATTAACAGAAAGCTGCACAGAAATGCACTTGAGCATCTCAAAGAAAGTGCCAAACAATACATCTTCACAAAATATGACTCCCAAGCCATTCTTCTGTACAAAAGATTGATGTTCTCCATTACCAGTGGGACAAGTCCAAACCACTTACCTGCCATTTGCATCCTTTCACGACTAAATCTAGTGTACGTTTCCAGCCTTATTTCTCATTGTCCCTTAACCCAAATCATCTATCCTAGCACAATGGTTCTCAATGGGAACAAAGGGGAAATTTTTCCACTCAGGGACCATTTATCAATGTCCTTGAGACATTTTTGCTTATTATTACTGGAGAGGTGCTGCTGGCATTTAACGCATAGAGACAAAGGATGCTAAAAACCCTACACTGCACAGGAGACTTGCCCAGTCCCAAATATCAAAAGCGCAGTGTAAACACACCGTGACTGCAGTTTTGTTCCAGTTACTGTCCTGTCATTAAGGACCTCATCCATTTCAAAGAGAGTGGACTCCAATGAACGTGGACATTATATTTAAAAAGCACAACTTCTACACCACATAAAATTTTGCTGCAGATAATTCACAAATAATTGCAGCAGTACATTAACAGGGAGCTACCAGAAATTCAGGCTAGATTCAAAAGAGGACATAGAACAAGATACATTATTGCTGATGTCAGGTGAATTTTTGCTGAAAGGAGAGAATACCAGAAAGAGGTTTATCTACATTTTATTGGTTATGTAAAGGCATTCGACTGTGGATATAACAAATTATGGACAACATGGCAAAGAATGGGGATTCCAGAACATTTTATTGTGCCTGTGAATAGATCAAGAAGCAGTTATTGCAACAAAAGAAGGGGATACTGTATGGTTTAAAGTCAGGAAATATGTGTAATGGGGTTGTATCCTTTCACCATATTTATTTAATCTGTATGTTAAGCAAAGAATCCAATAAATTGGACTTTATAAAGAAGAACGCAGCATCAGGATTGGATGGGATATGCAGATGACACAGCCTTGTTTGCTGAAAGCATAGAGGACTTGAAGCACTTACTCTTGACATTTAAAGACTGCGGCCTTTAATATGGACGATACCTCAACATGAAAACAAAAGTCCTCACAACTGGACCAATAAGCAACATCATGATAAATGGAGAAAGGATTCAAGTTGTCAAGGATTTCATTTTACTTGGGTTCACAATGAATGTACATGGAAGCAGCAGTCAACTCCGCTGTAAAATATTCCCTTTAAAGTGTTTAAAAACAAAGATGTCACTTTGAGAACAAAGTTCTGCCTGATTCAATCCATGCTATCTTCAGGGTCATTATGACTTGACAAAGGAGCTCTGGTAGCGTAGTGGTTACGAATCGGGCTGCTAACCTCAGGGTCAGCAGTTAGAAATTACCAGCTGTTCTGTGGGAGAATGATGAGGCTTTCTGCTCCCCTAAATATTTACAGCCTCAGAAACCCCATACAGGGTCACTATGAGTTGGAACTGACTCCACGGCTCATAACAACAACAACAAAAATATGTCCTTGTGTGGTGCTGCTGGCTAAGGCGCTAGACTGTAAGGTCAGTTTAAACCACAAGGTTGTTGGTTTAATCTCACCAGCTGCCCCTCAGAAACCCTATACAGGGTAGCTATAAGTCACAACCAACTTGATGGCACTTACCAACAAGAAGAAGAAGAATATGCATTTGAAATATGGGTAATGAATAAGGAAAACTGAAGGAAAATCGAGACCGTTGGATTGTGTGTTAGAGAAGAATATTGTTTATATGATGGATTGCCAGAAGGAGAAAGAAATCTGTCTTAGAAGAATTGCAGCCAAAATGATACATAGAAACGAGATGGTAAGACTTTGTCTCACATACTTTTGCCATGTTATCAGGAAGGACTAGCCGATGGAGGGCATCATGCTTGGTAAAGTAGAGGATCAGTGGAAACGTGAAGACCCTCAGTAAGATGGACTGACCCAGGGGCTGCACTAATGGACATCCCTACAGCAATGACTGTGAGGAACGCACAGGACTAGGTGGTGGTGTGTTCTGTTGTACAGACAGGTGCTATGAGTAGGAACTGACTCACAGTACCTAACCCCAACAGGATGACCTCTCCTTTTCTTACTTGCCAGTTCAACTCACTCTGTGAGCTCCTTCAGTCCCACTTCCTTCAAGAAGTCTTCCCTGATCAGAGCACCCTCTAAGCAATCATAACACTTTCTCTCAGTTTCTTTTGGTATTACCATTTCTGTCCATGGTGCTTTGGAACTCTTTATTGATTTGTATCAACAGTTGCATCACATCTGTTCAAGAACATAAGCTGTGATGTAATATCATCCTTAGTTTGTGTTCTTTTAAAGCTTATTAACATTAAGCCAGAAATATTTTTTCTAAGAGTAATAGCATTAATTGAAATAGTAAGTCATCTGTTGATAGCCAAAAAGACAGATCAGAAATATAAACTCTATTAGGCAATGAGATTTGAATGTGGACAAAACAAAAGCTAATCAGACACATTCCGACTTGCAATAATTTCAAAGATTTCAAGTGTCATTTGCCACCAAGTTAATGATAAAGTTCTTTTTTCCAATTCTCCTTTCCCATTATAAGTTGTTTTTATTAATTTTATAGATGATTTTTATTGAGCACTTACTGTGTGCCAGGAGGCACTGGTAGGGCACGTCGGCTGGTGTCCTTTATCAGTGGGCAGGGCATCTGTTCCAACAGTCTAGTGACCATGTTTTACCAGTGATCACAAATCGACAATATCACTCCTGGACTGGAACTCTGCTAAGGGCTTTATGTGTTTTGCCACATCGGATTTTTATTATTTTTCATTATAATTTCTTATTATGAATGCTATTTAGAAATGTGTACTATTATCATTCCCATTATAGTTTTTTTTTTTTTTTTTTTTTAAAGAAGAAGAGTGATATTCACAAAGGTTGAGTGAGTTTCTCAAGTTCACACTGCACTGAAATTCCAAAGAGCCTGCAGGAGTAATGGTTTCATGGACATCTCAGGTAACTGACCTAATAATCCTTCTCAATGCTTGTGTTCTGCTCCCCAGTCACTGTATAGTGCCTGGGGTCTTCAAAGCTTGTAAGCAGCCATCTAAGCTGCAACAAGTAGTCTCTGTTCTCCTGGAGCAGCCGAGTAAGAGGAGAGGCCGGGGGAGAAAGAAGAAATGGAATGTGTGCCTAACGGTTTCTATGAACAACTGTCTCCTCTGACGCAAGAAGAACTGAATGGTACCATTACCAAACATTTTGTGAAGAGATTCCATAGAAAGCACTTTTTTTAGGGGAAGGAGTCAAGTAACATATTTCCAAATTTGAATGGAATCCACATTTTCTGGAACCCTTTGGGTTTGGTAAACTTCCAAAACTTACTCTAAGGTAATCTTTAAGCCTTAAAACCCATGAGGTTTCTTAAATCCATGCAATAAGTTAACTTATTGCCTAGAGCATTTGAAAGAATAGCCTACATACATCAAAGTTGGAACAGCAATTCGAAAGGTCAGAGAGAAAACTTAGTGTGAGTTCATGTTAATTCTGTGTTGTTAAGTGCCGTCGATTCAGTTCCGACCCATACTGACCCTGTAGAGGGTTTCTGAGTAGCAGCTGGTGAGCTTGAACAACCAACCTTGCAGTTCAAATGGCTTTGCAGTCTGGCACATTAATCCACAGCACCACACCAGGACGCCACGTGTTAATGGGGGAAGAATAATCAGGAAAAGGAGAGCAAGAATAGTAACAAACCTTAGAGAATGCAATCAACGTCACTGAATCGTACATGTGGAAGTGGTTGAATTGGTGTATGATTTGCAATGCATAGTTACAACAATTATTGAAAAACAGAAACAAACAAAAAACAACCAACCACCACTCTGCAGGAATGAATCCTCAGCCAAACCACACTCTCCTAAACAATTAAAGTTAAAAAACAAACAGCGAAACCTGTGAAAGCCAGAACTCAATGGGTCTGCCTTGTTTTCTCCTGGTTTCACCAGATTTCTGCCTTTGACAGGCTGCACGTTTGCCACTTTTCTATCACTCTCGCTAGTGGAAAATCCTTCTCTGATAGGTTTCCACCTTCCATAGGTTTTGACTTTTGTAGATTTTACTGTATGCTTTTACAGTGTAAAGAACCTGAAAGTACAAACTACATGTGCAAGTAGATTTGCAGCTACAAGCATGTTCATCCTGTCCATCGGAAAAGACAAGCTATCAACAAATTATCTCTACTTACAATAGTGCTGAAAATGTAAAATTTAGAAGATTAACACTAAAAATGTCAGGAGCAATATTGGACAGTGTGGATTGAAACCTATTATGGATAACATTGCTAAGAATGGGAACTCCATACCAATTCCTTGTGTTCCTATGAGACCTGTACATATGTACTAAGAGGTAGTTGTTGGAACACAACAAGGGTATAATGCATGGTTTAAAATAAAAAAGGTGTGTTTCAGGGTAGTATCCTTTCACCATACTTATTCAATCCGTAACCTGAAGAAGAATGCAGTATTAGGGTTGGAGGAAGACTCATTAACAGCCTGTTAATACATAACAGGAGTCCTGGTGTCAAGTTGTACATTAATGTACTGGGCTGCAAAGTCAGTTTGAATCATAAGGTCAGTGGTTCAAGCTCCCGACCCACTCTACGGAAACCCTATGTAAGGCCGCTATGAATCAGAACTGACTTAAAGACAGTTAACAAGAACAATATATAACAGGCAATACTATGCAGATAATGCAACCTTGCTTGTTAAAAAGCAAAGAGTACTAATGAAGATCAAAGACTACAGCCTTCAGAATGGATTACACCTCAACATAAGGAAACAAAAACTGCACTAGTGGTATAGTGGTGAGCATACCTGTGTTGCAAGCAAACAAAACTCTTCACATCATGAGAAAAGGGGAAAATAATGAAGTTGTCAAGCATTTCATTTTACCGGTGTCCCCACTATCTGAAAGTGGAGTGTTCCTATGGAAACCGTAGTAAACTTAAAAGGCATGAAGTCAAGAAGCAATTACCATTCTGGCAAAACTGAAAAGCGAAATGCAAAAGATTGAAGCAAGACCTTCACCTCACACCTTATACAAAAACCAACTCAACATGGATTAAAGACCTAAATGTGAATCCCAGAATTATGAAGGCCATCAATGAAAAAATCGGGACAAATGTGAGGGCACTAATTC
>NW_006408521.1:32840499-32896915 GCF_000296735.1 Chrysochloris asiatica | reverse complement strand
CAGTAGCTCAAAAGAGGGAACAAATCCTTACAGCAAGGATCATTCCCACCCCTCCATACACAGAGTAGACAGGGATGGGCAACTTGGACATTGGATACTCAAATGGGGATGCGGGGACTACAAAGGCAAAAAGTGACTGGCTTATAAGCTTTCAAGAGGGAACCTAGATCCAGAGGGCGTGAGGGAAGGTGGAATCCCCACTGAGTGGCATCCAATCTGTCTAGGCAGGGCTGATGAAATGAAATGCGGATGGGTCTCTTGTGATACAATTGTGAATAATTGTTATCAGGACTGATTGTAAGGGTTGGAAATGTAATGGTAAATGTTTTGTAGTAAGGAGGGGAGTGATTAACTTTCAGTCTAGGAGCAGAGGTCCCTGGGACCATCAAGGGAGAAGAGTGGAGAGCGGGACCCTACCCAGAGAAGCAGTGATGCCAGAGACGGAACAGTTGGGGACTTTAGACACAGAGAGGGAGAGGGGCTGTGTGCTGATGACGGGGGGAGGGGGAAGCAGGCTTGTAGTGTATACCCTTTGGTTGGTTGATGATACATGATTGGTTGATGATACATGGAGGGGATTGTAACCATGGCAATGAAACGATATATGATAGGATGAATGTAAAACTAATGTTTAATGTTCTCCCATGTAAACTATCACATAATTCACAATAAAATATTAAAAAGAAAAAAAAAAGGAGCAATTACCATTAGTTTATGGAATAATTTTTTAATGTTTTCAAGTCCCCAAATTAACCTACCTAATCCTACCAAATAACATATAAAATCTAAACTAATACTGACATACAGTATTCACATACAAGTTATAGCAACTTGATGCTGAGATGTTGAGTGTCGTTTTTGAGGAAGACCTTAGCCACTCTCTTGCTTAGTCATCTTTAATGGTTCATTTCTCTGCAAAAAAAATTGTTAAACGCTAGTTTTGCGTTCCACTGTTTTTCATAAAAGCAAAAATCCTCTTCAGATTTTTTTTTTTTTTTTCAGGGAGGGGAAGGGAGTGAAGCCCCTGGACAAGACCTCTTTAAAGTGTTGAAGAGCAAAGATGTCACTCTGACGATAAAGGTGCCCCAAACTCAAGCCATGGTATTTTCAACTGCCTATTATGCATGTGACAGCTGGACAATGAGTAAGTATGACAGAAGAAGAGTTAACGACTTTGAAGTATAGTGTGGAAAAAAATAATGATTATTCCAGGGACTTCCAGAAGACCAAACCACTCTGCCTTAGAAGTCCTGCCTGAATGGCCGTTAACAACCAGAATGGTGAGACACTGTCTCATGTACCATAGACATGTTATCAGGAGGGACCAGCCACTTGACAAGGAGAAAAAGAGGAAGACCTTCAATGAGATGGATGGACACGGTGACTGCAACAGTAAACTCAAACATAGCAACAACTGTGAGGAGGGAATTGGACAAGGCAGGGTTTTGTTCTGTCGGACGTAGGTTGGCTATGAGTCAAAACTAACTAAAAGGCAACTAATAACAACAACATAACAATTTTCCTGGTGAACACACACAAATAGTAAAATAAAAGAGAAATCAACCATGTGGCTAAAGAAGAAAATTGGATCCTAAAAAGACTCAGTTATCTCCAAATGGTATTGCTGCCATTCTAAGCAATCATCAAATTAGTTTATTTATGGAAATGGGATACTTTGAGAACCTGGCAAAAGGATTCGAAATTCATTTGGATGTGAATAAATGTGTAAGAGAAACAAATTATTTTTTTAAAAAAACATGTTATAGTATTTGGTTTTGTTTTTAATGAGGTTTTGTTTTTGCTTTGCTCTGCCAGATACACGTTGGTTATAAATAATAATTAAAGAGTGTAGTATGGACATAGAGGACAAGCCAATCCAGTGGAATAAAAACTGCCAACAAAACCAGTCTCAAAGTCTTCAACCTTTTCATTCAGAACATCACCTGAATGAAGTTATCAGAGAAACAGTCAGAAACATGGGTGCAGAATTAAGAGGAAAATGTTCCCAACATTTTCATCTACCTAAAAAAAAATCCTACTGACACCAATTCTATTTAAACTATTCCAGAAAATAGAAAAGGATGGAAAGCCCCCAAATTCATTTTATGAAGTGGGAATAACTCTTATACCAAAACCAGGCAAATGCATCATTAAAAAAGATAATTATAGACCAATATACCTCATTAACATAGATGCAAAACATTTCAACAAAATCCTAGTAGATAGAATTCAATAACATATATATATATACATATAACACATTGTGACCAAGTAGGACTTATACCAGGTTTGCAAGGATGGTTTAATACTAGAAAAACAATCAACATAATATACCACGTAAGTAAAACTAAGGAAAATAACTACATAGTCATATCAATTAATGCAGAAAAGGCATTTGACAAAATCTAAAACCCATTCCTGATAAAAACACTCAACAAAATAGAAATAGAAGGGAAATTTCTCAACATAATTAAGGGCATACAAAAAAATTCAACAGCCAACATTATGCTCAAGGGAGAGAAATTGAAAGCATTCCCTTTGTGAACAGGAACCAGACAAGGATATCCTTTATCACCACTCCTATTCAACACTGGTAAAATTGTCCAGCAAAAGCTGAGCAGTGAATAAGGAAGACCGTAGGAGAATTAATGCTTTTGTGTTATGGTGTTGGAGGAGAATATTGAAAGTACCCTGGGCTGCCAAAAGAACCAACAGATCTGTGTTGGAAGAAGTGAAGTCAGAGTGCTCCTTGGAGGCCAGGATGGCCAAACTTAGTCTCTCATATTTTGGACATATTGTCATGATGTACCAGTCGCTGGAGAAGGATATCATGTTTGGTAGGGTGGAGGGTCAGAGAAAAAGAGGAAGACCCCCAGCAAGATGGATTGACAACGTGGCAGCATCAGTCGGCTCAAGCATGGCAATGATACTGAGGTTATCTCCGGATCAGGTAATGTTTCATTCTGTTGTGCATAAGGTCGCTATGAGTCAGTACCGACTTAATGGTACCTAACAACAACAACAACAAACAAATTAGCAAAGAAAAAACAAAACTCTATTTGCAGATGATATGATCCTATACTTAGAAAATCACAAAGACTCATCAAGAAAATTAGTGGAACTCATTGAAAGATTCATCAAAGTGGCAGGGTACAAGATCAACATACAAAAACAGTTGGATTCTTTTAAATTAATAAACACACCTCTTAAAAGGCAATCAAGAAAATGATACCATTTACAATAGCCACCCAAGAGAAGACATACTTAGAATAAATCTAACCAGAGCAGAGTTATACAAAGAAAACTAATAAACACTACAAGAAACCAAAGGAGACTTACAAAATGGAAGACTATACCATGTTCATGGATAGGAAGACTAAACTTTGTGAAAATATCAAGACTACCCAAAGCAATTTATAGATATAATGCAATCCAAATCCAGATTTCAATATCATTCTTCAAAAAGATGGAAAACCTGATCACTAGCTTTATATGGAATGGAAAGAGAGTCAAATAAGCAAAGCATTAGTTAAGAAGAACAACAAAATTGAAGGCCTCTCACTTTCTGATATCAAAATTACTACATAGCCACAGTGGTCAAAACAGCCTATTACTGGTATAATGAAAGATACGTCAATTAGCAGAACAGAATTTAGAACCCAGAAATAAATCCATCCACAGTCAGTCAGCTGATTTTTGAGAAAAGCTCAAGACAGATTAATGGGAAAGAGATAGTCTCTTCAACAAATGGTGCTGAAAATTAAACAAGACCCATATTTCATACTATATATTAAAACAAGCTCAATGTGGATTAAAAATCAAAATGTAAAACCTAGAAATATAAAGATCATCAATGAAAAATTAGGGACTCTGACACATGGCATAAATATATTATCAAACATAACTAAAAACACACAAACAACAGAAGAGAAAACAGATGACTGGGACATCCTAAAACTTAGACACTATGCACATCAAAAGACTTCACCAAAGGAGTAAAAAGAGAACCCACAGATTGGGAAGAAAATATTTGCAACAACGTATCGGACAAGGGACTAATCTCTAAATCTATGCAAAACAACAACAATTCTATTGGAAAAATATAATAACCCAATTTGAAAATGAGCTGAAAACACGAACTGACATTCACCAAAGAAGATATTCAATCACCTAACAAATGTATGAAGAAATGTTCATTATCATTAGCTGTTAGAGCGATGCAAATCAAAACAACAATGAGATATCATCTCACACCAGCATTAATAGTAAATTTAAAAAAACAAACAGAAAACAACAAATACTGGTCAGAGAATGGAGAGACTGTTAGGCTGCTACATTGCTGGTGGGATGTAAAAAGGCAAACCACTGTGGAAAATGGTATTATGCTTCCTCTACAGGTTGGAAATAGTAATATCATATGACACAGCAATCCTAGTACTTGGTATATATCCCCAAGAAATAAGAGACATGACTCAAGAGAAAAATGCAAATCCATGTTCACCACAGCACTGTTCACAATAGCAAAAAGTTGGACACAGCCTAAATGTCCATCATTAGAAAAATGGATAAACAAACTTTGGTACATACACACAATTAAATACTATGCAATATTGAAGGATAACAATGAATCTATAAAACACCTTAAAACATGTATGAACTTAGAGGATGCTAAGCTAAGTGAAATTTTTCAATCATAAAAGGACAAAAATTGTACCATTTATTGTAAAAACTCAAGAAAATATTTTCATGCTAAAAGAAACATTCTTTGATGGTTACGATGGGTGGAAGGAAAGGGAGAGTAAGTAGTTCATTGGTTAGAGGGTAGACATGTGCTAACTTGGGTGATGGAAAATGCAATATATCACAAGAAAGAGGTTTGCAGAAGAATGATGAACACAAGAAGGAGTGTAAAGGTTAAAGGGAATAGAGATGTTGTTGTTGTTGTTATGTGCCTCGAGTCGGTTCTGACCCATAGTGACCCTGTACAGGGTTTCCAAGGCTGTAAATCTTTATGGGAGCAGAAAGCCTCATCTTTCTCCTGCGGAGTGGCTGGTAGTTTTGAACTGCTGACCTTAAGGTTCGAAGCCCGATTCGTAACCACTACGCTACTAGAGCTCCTTAAAGGGAATAGAGATAGACCCTGTTATATACACAACTCTCTCTGCAACAGCAGTGTTCTGCAGATTGATACATGGACAGATACACAGGCTGAATGGATATGGGCAGGAGAGTGGGAGTATAACCCCAAATATGTAAGGATTTGACAGATGAGATTTGCAAACACACCTATGAAAATTGTGGACACACAGGGACACAAGAAGAAAACTTCTTGAACATTATCAAACACCTTGAGACATGGAGTTAGTTGCTGGGCCTGGGAGCTCAGGACCGTAGTCTCAGGGGACACCAAGGTCAACTGAAATAGAACAGTCCGCAAAGGCAGCATTCTATAGCCTACTTCAATGAGAAGCTATGAACAATCATGTAAGGTGTAACTATTGATCTCTCCATCTGCAGAGGAAAGAAGAGAGATGAAACTGAAGATACTTGGAAACAGTTAGTCAGATGGACTAGTGGACCAGGTGAAATTCACAACCCGAGACAAGAAGAACTAGATGGTGCCCAGCTACCACTATCAACTGCTCTAAAAGGCAGGTCCCGGATAGAGTGGGAGAAAATATGGAACAAAACTCAAAATTCTATTTATTAAAAAAAAAAAAAAATACTGGCTTACTGGTCAGAAATGACACCTGTTGTGGTGCTGTATAAGCACAGGACTGCAAACCACAAGGTAAGCAGTTCAAACCCACCAGGTTTCCCTAAAAAATCCTATACAGGATTGCTATGAGTCAGAATTCACTCAAGGTCACTTAACAACAACAACTGATCAGAAAGAGACTGGAAGAAATCGAGACCATAGTCCTTGAACACCTTTCAGGACTGGAACTGAACTTATCCTCGTGGCCCAAATGTCAAGAAGGTAGTAGATAGATATATGGCATGTGGCCAACAATAATAGTAAGGTATGCCCATTAGAGAATGGTCAACCATTCATGATCAAACGGGCAACATTTATGTAAGGACGAAGGTCAGAAGGGTTGGGAATGAAGGTGAAGAACTGGAATAACTGCTATTACACGGAAGGGGTCCTACAATCATTGAGATGGAACTAAATGGGCGACGTGTTGAACGTAAACTGATAATCTACTCTGTAAACCTTCACTCATTTCACAATAAAATGTATCCAAAATTAGAAATTCTAGAAATATCAATAAATATGGATAATCTTACTAAATTTTTAAATGATTAAATTATGATATGGTCATTTGAAGCATAATTAATAATGTAGGATAAATCTCATTCTTTTTATGATGTATACATAAATACTAATTAAAAAATGGCTACAACCAGACATTGACAGAGAACTTCCAGAGGTACAAACCAGATTGACATGAGGACATGGAATGAGCGATATCACTTCTGATGACAGATGAATATTGGTTGAAAGTAGCGAACACCAGAAAGATGTTTACCTGTGCTTTATTGACTACTCTAAGGCTTTCTAGGCAAAGTCTTTTGATAGTATGGATCATGACAAAGTATGGACAATATTGTGAAGAATACGTATTCAAGAACAATTAATTGTGCTCATGAGAAACCTGTGCACAGACCAAGAGGCAGTTGTTCGAACAGAACAAGGGAACACCAAATGCTTTAAAATTAGGAAAGGTGTGCGCCAAGGTTGTATTAAGTCACCATATTTATTCAATCTGTATGTTGAGCAAATAATCCAAGAAGTTAGATTATATGAAGAAAAATGTGGCATCGGGATTGGAGAAAGACTTATTAACAACCTGAGATACTTACATGATACAGCATTGCTTGCTGAAAGTAAGGAGGACTTAAAATACTTACTGATGAAGATCAAAAACCACATGTCGATGTAAAGAAAGTAAAAGCCCTGGATCTGTAAGCACTAGCCATATGAATGGAGAAAATACAGACGTTCTCAAAGACCTCATTTTGCTCAGATCAATCATCAACACTCATGTAAACAAGAGTCAAGAAATCACACGATGTATTGTATTTAAAAATCTGCTGTAGAAGAACAAGTGTTCAAGAGCAGAGATGTCAGTTTGAGGACTAAGGTGCTCCTGATTTATGCCATGGTATTTTCAATAACTCCAAATGCATGTGAATGTTTGAAAGTGAATAAGGAAGACTGTAGAAGAATTGATGCATTTGAGTTATGGCTTTGGAGGAGAATATTAAAAGTACCATGGACTGCCAAAAAAAAAAAACCAATCTGTGTTAGAAGTACAGCCAGAATGCTCCTTGGAAGTCAGGATGGCTAGACTTCATCTCTCATACTTCAGACATATTATCAGGCGGGGCTAGTCCCTGAAGAAGGGTATCACGTTTAGTCGAGTGGAAGGTTGGGGAAAAAGAGAAAGACCTCCAACGAGATGGATTGACACAGTAGTGGCAGCAATGAGCTCACACACAACAACAATTGTGAGGTTGGCCCAGGACCAGGCAGTGTTTCGTTCTGTTGTGCACAGGGTTGCTATGAGTTAGTACTGACTCGATGACACCTAACAACAACAACAAATACATAAATACTCATATATAAAAGGTTTATAATACAACATATATGCCATCTAACAAAGCAATATTAAAATTCAGAAAGCCTGAGTTAATATTCACCTGATTTCATATTTGGAGTACTATGTAAACATAATGTAATGCAGCAGGGAAAAAAAATAAAAAGAGATGCTGGCATAAAGTATTCTAAAGCAAAACCTATGCTAAAAATCATAAGTCAATTAAAAGTCAAAGACTAAACCAGGGACAATATTGAAACAAAGATGAGAGACCATATAAAGCACCCATAATAAAGAAGGAGCAAAAACAGATGGTCACATAAAAGAAATACAATGCCTCATAAATATGTGAAAACATGTCTAAACTCACTGGTCTGACAAGAAATGCAAATTAAAACAACGGAAATCCATTTTTGAATATTAAAATTAGATTGCTTTTTAAAATTAAATTTTTATGAGGTGTAGTGAAGTGGTATTTGACTATTTGGATTTGGAGTGGAAACTGGCATAAATTTTTTGGAGAACAATTTGCATAATATTAATATATAATATTTGGTAATTTATCGTTAAAATAATAACAATAATCAGACCTTGGGCTAATAATTACTTAAGAATTTTCAGAACACAACTACAGCACATTCTTTCATGGTAAAAGTTTAGAAGGCAAGATCAATGTCACACGATGACAGAATGACGGGATTATTGAATATCCATTTATCAGGATACAATTCAAGTTTCAAATGGTGTACAGAAAGAATAGAGGATGCTGCAGAAAAATGTTCAATTATGTTTATTAAAAGATAAAATATTTTATAAGCAGCATGATCTCTATTGTGGTAAAATTAAGTATATGTTTACATTATACTATATTATAATAAGGGAAAAGTCTATGAAGAAGTATAGAGTTTTTTAAGTAACATTTTCTGTGTATTGACATCACAGGTCATTATTTTCTTTTGATTTTCCTGCCTTTCCTACAATGTCTATAATACACTGTATTATGTGGATCATCAGAGAAAATGGGTAAATTTTATGCATTAAAAAAAATTGTTTCTGTAATTCTGGCATTGTCGTTCCATCTTCTCCCAGAAGCCTCAGCGATACGGGCTTTGGAAGGCCTCCCTGAGGCAGGTTCTCTCGGAAGGCTGCATTCCTCTCCAAGCTCTGCTCTGCTCTATCCTCCCAGCCCAAACTGGAACAGAACACTCTTGAGTTTCCTTCAGGAGGAAGGACGCTACTGCCTGCCTGCACCCCAGAGCCCAACCGGCATTTCTAACAGCCTCCAAGCCTTTGATTTCATCTTTTCTCCTTGGACTGCTCAGCTCCATATCCTCCTTTTCCTTGTCTCTCCAAGTCTTTCCCTGGTTCCTCAATTCCCGTATTTTCTACTCATGGGGTTGCTGAGTAACTCATTACCATCAATGTACTCAGCTCTTCCCATTTTTTAAGCAACAAGCAAACACAGAATAAGCAAGTTGAGTTCTGAGAAAACTGCACAAGGAAAGGAGTCCTAGCCTGTGTATATGTGGTTGTGTGTAACTAATTCCAGCCCTCACAGAATACCCGATGCAGTTGAATGGATTTGGACTCATTTCAAGCCTATGTGTGTCAGAGTAGAACTGTCGCACTATGATACTCAAGGACTGATTTTTCAACAGCAGACTGTCAAGATTTTTCTTCTGAGGTGCCCCCTACGTGGACTTGAACCGCCAACCTTTGGGTTAGCAGCTAAGTGTGTCACCTGTTAGCACCACCCAGGGACTCCCACAGGACAATAAAGGGCTCAAACCCACTGACCATGGAAGGAACTTGTTCTCCTTCTTGCTAAGTGACCATCACTTTTCATTGTCTCTGAGCAGAATTTATATTTCTCATGTCTTCACAAAATTATCTGGGAGGAATAAGCATTTGGTAGCCCTGTGTTTCTAATTCTAGAGCCACTAGCAAGAAAGCTAAGGAGAGAAGGAGAAGGGTGATTTCACTGGTATCTTAGAATTTTGTGACACCAGATTAGGTCAGTTGTTGTTGTTGTTAAGTGCATTCAGTTGGTTCTTACTTATAGCAACCCTGTATAGGGTTTCCTAAGCACGATGGTGAGTCTGAACTACCAACCGTGCAGTTTAAACTAACCTTTTGGTCCAGTGCTTTATCCTATAACACTACACCAGGACTCAGATTAGGTGAGTAGCTGTGCCTATCTTTGAATTCTTTAGTACACACACCTTTTCAGATTTCCCAAGGCAGGGTCAACTATGATCCCCATTACGTCTTAGTAAAACAGTCATTTGTGTGTAGCTGCAGATATCTCCTTATACCCCCTGCATCACAGAACTTCCATGTGCTAAGCATAATGACCAATGTGCCCAGTGCATCTTGATTTTTTCAAAAGAATTATTGTTTATTGTTGTAAAATAAACATACAAGGGGACTTCAAAAAGTTCATCTTTTAATTCCATTTTTCCACATACTTTTTGAAGCCCCCTTGTATAACACAACATTTGCCAACTCAATATTTTGCACTTTTCAGGTGTACAATTTCATGATATCAACTACATTATTGACACTGCACAGTCACGACCAAAAATCACTGCCAAATTTTCCACTGCCATTAACAAATACTGCTTCCTAAACATTGGCTGTCTCCACAACCACCTACTTTCATCCTCGACCACGAATAAACTTTGACCTCTAAATATTCGTTATTTCATGTGAGTGAGATAATACAAAATTCGTTCTTTTCTGCTTGACTTATTTCTCTGAATATAAGGTTTCTTCCAGGTTCCTCCATATTGTATCATGGACCAGAACTTCATTTCTTTTATGGGTCTATGGATCACTAGTAGTCCATTGTATGTATGTACCATATTTTGTGTATTCATTCATCTGTTGATGGACAGGTGAGTTGTTTCCACATTTTGCCTACTGTAAGTAGTGCTGCAATGAATATTGGTGTACACGCAGGAGTGGAACTGCTGGGCTATACAGTATTCCTGTGTTTCATGCATCTTGATTTAAACCAAAGAGATGAGCATTCTGTCTTCTTCCATGTACTGGGTAACTAGCAGGTTTTGCTTTTGATCACCACATTTTGTTCTTAGCATTAAGATCGCTCTCCCCAAGGCAGATGTATGCATGAGCAGCTCCCACCAAAAACGAAGAAGCCCAGACCAGCAAAGAAGAAACCTGTAGCTTTTTGTGAGCTGAGCTTTCCCATCTCCCCTTCTGACCTTGCATGCATTATTTTGAATGTAATGTATTTTTAAATTGCTGCAGCATTTTAAAAATGGAAGGGTGAGCTGAATTAAATATTATTTGTGGCATACCCTGGTTTGCAAAGGGCCTCTAAATCTGATCCCTTATAACAGGTCGATGCCTAAATCCCATTACTTAAGATTGCAAATGACTGTGTTTGCAAAATTGTAGCTGCACATTTAGAGGCAGCTTCAAAATTTCAGCCCATAATGTTAACTTTGTTTGAAAAGATCTTGATTTTTCCAGGAAGCAATCTCAAGTCATTCTGCCTGTTCCTTACCTCTGCCTCTGTCATGAGTAACGTATTAATAGCCTAAGGATGCCTCTGCATTCGGTTCTTTCGGAACCATAGGGTCTAAATGAGTGCTTGGATGAAGAGGAGGATCTCATGTTCTAAGCAAAACATAGAATGAATTCCTGAACAGGGGATATCTACAGAGCTTTAATTTTAGGTAGGAGTTCTGTCACGCTGTCTCTAAGTAACCATTCCCTACTTTTACCTCCTGCACTTCTGCCCTATGTCCTCCACACACACAGTTACACTCAGGCTGATATGGATACATTTCAGACCCAGAGACAAGAGATTTCTTTTACCTTAAGTCAGATCTTCTCTGAATGGGCATGTGTACACGTGGCTCATGTGTTAATACACAAATACATACTCAATACATAGAGACATTTAAAAATTTCTCAAAAAATAGAATTCTGCCATCAAAATGTGAAATAAACTAAAATACAAGGATAAGACAACCTTTCACTATACTCAATGAGCCTCATTCTGATTGATGGTAGGCCTCTAAGACCTGTTACTCAACCGTTAAACCCCACAGGATCTGAGCAGGTGGTCAGGACATCAGCACATGGTTATATGTCCTCGGCTGTAAGGCTGGACTCAACAATGGAAAACACATCGATGCCTAAAGATGATAGTAATGACAGGAAACAGAAAGCAATTAAGCCAATGTAGTGATATAGCCTAGGTTCTGAAATAAACAGGACAAAATATGGGTTAGAGAGAAGCTTATTTTTATTACTATATAACAAGTGACCACAAAATGTCGCTGTTGAGAACCACAAATATTAATGTTCTCACTATTTTTATGGATCATACATCTGGGCACAGCCAAGGTAGGTGTTTCTACCTCAAGGTGCCTTCTCACACTACAATCCAAATGTTGGCTGTGGCTACAGTTTCATCAGAAGGTTTGACTACAGAAAGGTCAACAACTGAGCTCACTCACGTGATTGTTGTCAAGATCCAGTTCCTCCCAAGTTGTTGTGATGAAGTGATCAATTCCTGGCTATTGTCTGGAAGCCTGAAAACATAGGTCTTTCCAGAAGCAACTCACACAATGGCAGATGACTTCCAGAAAGGAGGCAAGAGCACATGTCTGAGATGAAAGTCTCAGTTTTTTTTTTATAACTTATTTTAAAAAGTAATATCTCATCGCCTTTGCCATATTCTGTTCACTACAAAAAAGTCACTAAATCCAGCCCACACTCAGAGGGGACTACACAAGGGTATAGTTCATAGGAGGGAGGGAACATCTTAGAGACTGCCAACTACAAGGAGGAAGTAAATATTAAATATAAGGTGATTGGCACTGTCATATGTCATAGATGGGAATATATGATGGCATACAATTTTGATAGCATTTTAAATACATATTACATGTATTTCAAATGTCCATATTATTTGATTGTAGTATTGGAGAGACTTTGAGGCAGAACCACCTAGCTAAGCTGTGCCTAGATTTCTGATCTACATAAATAGTAAGATAATTAATACTTTTGGTTTTCAGCAGCTAAGCTTTGTGGTCATTTGATATACAATGGGCTGGAGTAGGGTAGTTCCCCTCCTGGCTGCAATCCAGACCTTAAGGGATATTACATTGTTTTGTTGGGGGAGAAGGTGATGAGAGTGAATCACTCTATTTAAGAAAAGCTAGTCCTCACTTTTCAGTGTGGTTAGGCTCCAAGGGCACAGTTACTATACTGTTAAGTGCCATCGAGTCTATTCAGACCCCTAGCAACCCTGTATAGGGTTTCTAAGGAGCAGCTGGTGAGCTTGAACCACCGACCTTGTAGTTCAAATGACTTTGCAGTCTGACACATTAGCCCACAGCACCACACCATGACTCCAAAAAGCACAGTCGTTGTGTGAAAATCAATGTTATGTGACACTTCAGTGACCAAAAGCTGCTCAGGCTCTAGGGAGCCCATGGTGCTGTCCCTCCCCTACAGCCAGCATTTGTAGCTTGCTTGACTTCCACACTTCAGTCAGGGTCATCTCGAAACACTTGAAACCACAGGCAGAAATGATTGGGTCTGATTTATAGCCAATATTAATGGTCAGATTTCTACAGGTCAGGTAGCTGGACACAGCTCAGCTAGGTGTTCCCGCCTCAAGGTCTCCCCAACACTACAATCAGAGTGCTGTTTGGGGCTGCAGTTTCATCTGAAGGCGTGACTGGAGAAGAGTCCACTACTGGGCTCACTCATGTGATTGTCGTTAGGATGAAGTTCATGCTCTCTACAAAAACACCCGACTACCCACTCACGAATCGGGCTGCGAACCTTAAGGTCAGTGGTTCGAAACTACCAGCAGCTCCACAGGAGAAAGATGAGGCTTTCTACTCCCGTAAAGATTTACACCCTCGGAAACCCTGTACAGGGTCGCTATGGGTCGGAACCGACTTGATGGCACTTAACAACAACAACAACCCACTCACCTATTGAGCTCTGGTAGCACAATGGAGTGGGGACACGTTCTGCTTTCTGCTCCTGGAAAGATATACAGCCTTGGAAACCCTCTGCAGGGTTGCTGAGAGTCAGAACTGACTCCATGGCACACCACCACCACCCACCCACCCATTTAGGGCTACCACCCACTGGGACCAGCACCTACAAGTGTGCACCTGGCAGCTCCTGGGGTCTGTGGTACAGTGACCAGTGCACATCCTGTCTGGGGCCCTCTGCTGCCTTCCAGGTGACTTGTGGCCTAAAGCGGCAGCTCCCTTTAGACTCAGACAGTGGGGCAGCCAGCAGTCTTTGAACAGCTGTTGTTCAGTGAGATCACAGTTAAGGGCCCCAGGCCATAGCATCTGAGGTTTTTGTTTTTTTTTCCTCTTTTTAACTTTATTCACCTCCAAGACTGGGAAGATGGGTGGGATGGGAGGGATCAAGGAATTGGGACTCAGGAGGAAGACACTCTCTCACTCAAAACACCTGAATCCTTACCTGACTTTGTTGTTGTTGTTGTTAAGTGCCACTGAGTCGATTTCGACCCATAGCGACCCTGTATAGGGTTTCCAAGGAGCAGCTGGTGAGCTTGAACTGCTGACCTTGCAATTCAAACAGCTTTGCAGTCTGGCGCATTAACCCACAGCGCCACACCAGGACTCCAACCTGACTTTACAGAAGTTTAAATAGATTTTTTACTACTGTTACAAATACAAAATGCCAGATAATGAGAGAGTTGGTAAATGCGGAGTTGGTGTTGATAGGGAAGAGGATTGGGGAGAAAGGAAAGTTGTGGAAGGTGGTAACAGACAAAGAAAACTCTGTGGCAGAGAATAGTTTTAGATCCTGTGGAAAAAACAGAAGCGTTAATAAAATGCCACACTGAGGAGCAGATCTTTGGAGAAAGATATGGACAAAGAAGTTTTAGGATGATGTGTTCTGTGTAGTAGGGTATAAACCCTTTGTAACTCCCAACACAAGAATGTTCCAAAAAAGCTAAATTACTCTGAAATGCTTTGAGTGTTGTATTTGGGATTATGTTACCTAAATGCAGTCACAAGGCTGAATCTGAGAAAAAAGCAATCAAGTTTTTATTGGGGCTACCTATGGCGCCAGTCCAAGGAAACAATCCTAGCTATTAAGTAAATATGCATAAAATATAAATGTAACCATTATTTAAAATAATGAAAAATATGAAAAATTTAAATATCTAATAAAAATAAAGCAGATTAATAAACTATGTATCTTTACATAGTGAAGTGTTTGCAGAGACAATTAAAAATGATGGTTATAAATATTTTAGACTAACATAAAATGGTTATAATAGAACATTAAAAGGAGAAAGCAAATTATACAAATTCATACTAACATGTTTAGGCTATATATAAAAAACAAATGCATATAAAAAGAGACTGAGAAAAATTAAAACAATAAAAGATTGCCAAGGAAACATTACAATGAGAGGACTTGTAATAAGTTTAGTCTCTTTTTCCTAGGACTTCCAGGAGGGGCATGCTTTGCTTTTCCATTCTTCCTACTTTTCATCAAGATCTTTATGAAACAACACGAGAAGCTGCTGCCCCAGCCATTGCTAGGTAGTTATTGTAAGTGGACTAATCTTATGTAAACGACACTACAATCCTAGAACCCATCCTGTCTCTCCTAATCCATCATCCACTTTTCAGTCTGCAGCTAGATATTATAACTGCTCAAGAGAGTAGTCTACTGTGGACCACCTGAAACACCCAGTTTTGAACTACTACAACAAAAGATGACTTCTTAAAAAATCTTAACTCTTAAGACCCAACTATGTTGTATTCCAAATATCTCATAAAAGAGTCTATCCCTTTATAAGGACACTTTATTATCATAATGGTGAGGAAGAGGTACAAACAAACCTGATCTTTGAGAAGCAAAAATCAGTAAGGGGTAAATGGGGAAGTTAGTAAAAAGGAGACACAATTTGTTTTCTCTATTGCAGAACTATATGCATCCAAACCAATGCCATAGGGATGAGAGAAACTCAGAGACCATTGTAGTGATGCCAAGCACTCAGGAAGACCAAGAATGGGTGTGGTCTCTTTTAAAAATCAGCAAGGAGTTTTGGGGCTGGGGAAGGTGAGAGGCCACAGAGACCAAGTATGAACCACAAGTATTAGCACTGGATATGGAAAGAAAGCAAACTTCCCACTGCAGATGTTCCAGCCTGTTAAAGATCTCCCAAGAGATGGGTGGTGATGCCATTCATTTGCAGCTCAGAAGGACAGCATTAAAAAAAAAAAAGGGGGGGGGGAGAATGATCCCCCATGAAAGTTATGTCCAAGCTAAGACAAGGAAGAATGAAGGGAATATGGACACATTAATTCCACTTCATGCTAGTCCTGCAAATGATCATTTCTGAATCAGTCAGGGTGATGAACGGGTACATTGGATGGGTCTGGTGATCTTTCTAGCAACCAGGTATCAAATTGGAGAAAAGGCCACATGCTTTAAAAAAATAGACCTTTCTGGTCTGTAGACATGAATTTGATAGCTGAGTCTCCCCACTCTCCACAAGTGTAACATTCCTAAATGAACTCTCCTGATGGGGGTCAGAACATTGGAAATTCTTAAAGGTAATTTTATCTGGAGTTGTTAGTATTGATGAGATACTGAAAAATATACACAATATAGCTAAGATTATCCCTGAGCCCTGCCTAACTCAAAGGCTGCTGTGGAGCACTAATGAGGAAATGGGTAATAATGATAGCCCCCCACAATCTCCACAACACTTCCACAGCCATTACAAGAAGACAGCGCAAGCATGAAGCCTGGGCCCAGTTCTTTCATCCTCTGCACGCTTTGTAGAAATCCCTGCTGGACCACTGTCTTCTTCCCTATGAATCCCTTCATAGGTTGGTTATTTTTCATCAATTGGAAGGTGGCTGTGATAGATAAGGCTTTCTGTCAACTTGACTGGGCCAGGCTTCCTAGTGGTTTGGCAGCTGAGACATGATCATCCTCATGATGAGATATAATGCAGGCATAGTTAACTTGATGATGATTGGCTATGAGAAGGCATAACTGACTCGATAATGATTGGCCATGAGAAGCCAATCAATTGAAATAATGTTTCCTTGGGGGTGTGGCTTGCTCCCAATGGGCACACAGGAAAAGTTGTTTTTTGTTTTTTTTCCTGCTGTATCTGAATCTCATATCTGGGTCATCCTCCAACCTCCAGTTCTTTGAACCTGAGTCAGTGATCTGCTCAATTTGTCTGCCAATCTTAGTTTAATGGGACTTGGGGCTCCTGTTTGCTCATCTGATTGCCAGTCTCGTCTGACAATCTTTGTTCATCTGGCCTGGATTTGGGACTCATGTCTGCCCCTTTGCCTATTGGACCTGCCCACCAATTTTAGTTCCAGACTTGGGACTCTTTTCTGCCCATCTATTACTGCTGGGCCCGCTTGCTTATCTTGGCTCAGCTGATCCAGATTTGGGACTCTCACCTCTACAATTGTGAGCTATATCCTTGATATAAACTTCTCTTTTTTATATAAAGCCCTGGTGTGGTGCTGTAGATTAATGTACTGGACTGCAAAGTTGGTTAGAACTGCAAGGTCAGTGGTTCAACCTCACCAGCTGCTCCTCAGAAACCCTATACAGGGTTGCTATGGGTCGGAATAGACTCAATGGCACTCAACAACAACTATATATATATAATATGTATACACCTTGTGGTTTGCAGTCCACTGCTTAAGTGCCACACAAGGAGCCTATATATTTATATATGACTAATTACAGCAATTATACATCATAAACGGAGACGTGATGGTTACAAAAAGTTGGCTAGCCAGCACAGGGACTAACGTTTATGTAAGTTTCACCGGTTTGGCTTCTCTAGAGAACTCAGCCTAACACAGTGGTCTTGAAGATGAAAGCTGATTTTCATGAAGGGTATGTGAAGGGCATTTTCAAATCCCCAAATTATAAACACCAATATTTAGACACACTTTCCTCTGAATCACACATTCACTATTTGTCTGCATACCTCAAGTCAATGTCTTCTTCACAAAAGCTTTCATTTCAATGTATTGTTTTTAACATGACTGCTTTCCCCCCACATCCCCACTCTACTCAATACAACTTCACTTTGTATCATCTTCCAAAGAAGTAGTTTTCGGATATTGTCATTGCTGCTTTTCTTTCTTTTTACCACTTCCTAAGAGTTACGACTCAACAAACAGGTGAGAACAATAAATTCTGGTTGTAAGGTGACTGCTTGGCAGTAAATTAGACTCACTCAAGTTGTAATCAGATACTCATGGGCAGGCTACCCGCGCCATATCAAGATTCAAATGTGTGCCCCAGCCAACCAACAAATCACTTATAGGCCATGGCTTTCAGAGCTGCTAAAAAACATTAACGAAAGACCTCAATGTCAAGTCATATATCACACATCTGAAATGGAGATGTGAAATTATAACGGCCAAGTGTCCACTGGACCACACAGGGCCCTCTCAATGACCTCATACAACTGACAAGAAAAATACTGTTCCCATTCTACAGATGAGTAAGCCATGGCTTCCCAGCTGAAGCTATGCTCAATACCCAGAGGAAAGAGAATGCTATAATTTTCTCAAGCTAATATTTCCACTCTTAACCTATTTAGGCTATGTCTCACCAACACAGGTGGTTTGGCCCAGCACCACTTTGGATTCTGTCAACTGGGAAAAGGTCTGTGGAAAATGTGTTCTTTCTCTATGATACCTATGGCACCTAAAAGAATAATCACAGCAATTATACATCAGAAGTGGAGAAGTGATCATTACAAAAATGGAATTTTCAGCTACAAGTTGGCTAGCCAGCACGGACACTAAATTTTATATTTCCCCATGGGAGCAGAGGATAGGAGGAAAGATAGAATACACAATTATCAGAGCCTGGTGATCTATTTTTTCTGCTACACAAAAGAAGGGAGAAGGGGCCAGCAACTGGAACATTCACTTCAAGCTCTTTGCAAAAGATGGGAAAATGCTGCCTCTCATCCACTTAATTTCTTTCAGAAACAACGACAAGGCGTATCCAACCTAGTATGTTTTCCTTCTCCATCAACTTGACTTCCGAGTTGGCGAGCTGCCTGACCATCTCAAGAGTTTGCTCCAGAAACAGCAGAGGAATTGCTTTCTTTTCTTTTCTGGGAGTTCTGAGTAAAGGCACACTGAGGAATTGCTACATCTCAGCTGAGCAAAAGGCTACGGCTATACGAAGGGCTTCAAAAGTTCCGTTACTTTTTAATTCCATTTTTCCACCAACTTTTTGAAATCCCCTTCATGAAGCTGGAATATCATAGAACTCATATTTCCTTCTTCTGCCTTGTGGTTGTTGTTAAGTGTGGTTGAGTAGGTTCCAACTCATAGTGACCCTGTATAGGGCTTCCAAGATACAGCTGATGGGTTTGAACTGCTAACCTTGTGGTTCAGTGCTTATCCTACAGCACCAAAGTTTTCAGCTTTAGTCTATTAAAAATCTTAATATGTTCAAATACAATAACTGGGCTGGAAGAGGCAAAACTTTGGGGGAGATTCCAGATATTGAGTAGAGAGTAATACTTCTAACTTCCCGTTCTCTCCCAGCTTTCCTGAATTGAGTGCAATTAAACATAGTTGTTTTCACAGTAGGCTTAGGTACTTATCACTTCTAAATTCTGGACATAGTTTTGTGGATGCAGAGGTGGCAAGGTGAAGCTGTTACATCCAGAGATGTTGGTTTGAGTGTGTATATGTACAAAACATTAATGGTGCTCTCTGCACACATCCCTGTTTTGTGAAAGACACAAATGGTTAACATTGTCTTTTAAGGGAAATGAACAAAGGTATTTAAAAGGAGACACCAAATAGGTACTGTGTCTTATTTCAAAACAGCTGTATCTCTGCTCATTCCTGAATTAAGCATATTATAGTTCCATTAGTGTATGCTTCGTAATCTCTACTCCTTTGCCCATCACCTCCACTTAAATTAATGCAAGACATAAGTACGACCCATTTTCAAGTTATGACAGGGAAATGTAAAAGGTAGAATTATACAGAGCTTGTTAAAACCAAGGTAAAAACAAGTACGCATGTATACAGGAATACCAAGAAATAAAAACTCTTGTTGGATAGGGGGAATGGTTTGTTCTCCATTTGCAACATGTATTCAGTCTTGTAAAAGGTTTTTCAAAATATGCTCCACTGAAGTTCTGAAGGGTTTCTCAGGTCTGACACAAGAAAAGGATTCTGTGGTAAAATAAACTTGGGAATCAGTCACTAAAGCCTGCAGACTTTACTACAGGGTTTCTCCAGAACCCTCAATCTAATTGTTGTTAAGTGTCATTGAGTTAACTCTGACTCATAGTGACCCTGCATAGGGTTTCCGAGGAGCAGCTAGTGAGTTTGAACCACCGACCCTGAGGTTCAAACCGACCTTGTGGTCTGGTGCTTATCCTACACAGCCACACCAGGACTCCAGAGCCCTCAATAGTGGTGGCGGTGGTGAGTCATAGAGTCGGTTCCGACTCATAGTGACCCTGTATAGGGTTTCTGAGGCTGTAAATCTTTATGGGAGCAGAAAGCCTCATGTTTCTCTGGAGGAACAGGTGGTAGTTTTGAACTGCTCACCTTGAGGTTAACAGCCTAACTCATAACCACTATGCTACCAGAGCTCCTTAGAGTCTCAATAGACTGATGCAGATTGTTAATCTCCATAAAGGGTTAAAGAGTAAAATCATTATCTAAATTTATTTTAGATAACTGTAAACTTTTATGGAAAAGAAGCATTTTGTGGACCTAGTGTTCTTCAGAGTACAGTTTGGGAACTACTGCTTCTTAGAATAGGAACATAATATACATATCTGGTGTTGTACTAAGTACCCTCAAGTTGGTTCTGATTCATAGCCACCCTGTATAGGGCTTTTGAGAAGCAGCTGGTAGGTTTGAACTGACAACCTTATGGTTCAAGTTGACCTTGCAATCCACTGCTTATACTACAGCACCACACTAGGACTCTAATTATGTATATTATATATACATATGATCAGAAAGATTAGTATGTAGGTTAGAACAATTACTCAAGATCCTTCTAATGGAACTCCGTAGTCCAGCACTTTTCAAATGTTAACATGCTCAGGAATCATCTGTGAATGATGCCAAATGCACTAAGACTGGGATGCGATCTGAGATTCTGCATTTCTAACAAGTTCCCAGGCAATGCAGATAGTGCTGGTCCATGGACCACACTTTGAGTATCAAGTGACTGGAACACATGTGTCTTCAAGTGGTGATGTGCAGTATTTCCCAGAGTGCAGTGCTCTCTGAGAATCCTTTATCTCCAAGGATGGGGATGAATCTGAGAATGGGGCTTACCAGTAAAATCTGTTGGGTGTGATCCGTTCATGCATGAGTTGCCACCGTCTTCCAAAATCCATGGAGCTGTAGAGCTGCAAAACAACCAAGTGAGAAGCAAGTAAGTATCATGCAATGAATATGTCCACCTGGAGCAGATCATTCCAACACACAAAAATAGGCATCCATTCTCTCTAGATAAAAAAGCATGACTATGTGTAAGCATTATGCTGTGCTTATCAAGAGGTCACATAGCACCAAATTGCATGAATTTGATTGTTGTTCTTAGGTGCCATCAAGTTGGTACTGACTCATAGCGAGCCTATGCACAACAGAACGATACACTGCCCAGTCCTGGGCCAACCTCACAATTGTTGCCACACTTGAGGCCATTCATGCTGCCACTTTGCCAATCCATCTCACTGGGAGTCTTACTCTTTTTCTCTTACCTCCACCTTACCTAACATGGTATCCTTCTCCAGCGACTGGTCCCTCCTGACAGTATGTTTGAAGTATGAGAGACAAAGTTTGGCTACCTCGGCCTCCAAGGAGCACTCTGGCTGCACTTCTTCCAACACAGATCTGTTGGTTCTTTTGGCAACCCACAGCACTTTCAATTTTCAAAACAAAAATCTTCGCTACTGGACCAATAGACAACAAATATTCATATCAATGGAGAAAAGACTGAAGTTGTCAAGGACTTCATTCTTCTTGGATCAACTATCAACACTCATGGAAGTAGCAGTCAAGAAATCAAATGACGTATTGCATTAGGCTAATCTGCTGCACGAGACCTTTTTAAAGTGTTGAAGGGCAAAGCTGTCAGCTTGAGGACTAAGGTGCGCCTGATCCAAGCCATGGTATTTTCATATAACCTCATATGTGCGTGAAAGCTGGACAGTGAATAAGGAAGACTATAGAAGAATTGATGCATTTGAGTTATGGTGTTGGAGGAGAATACTGAAAGTATCAACTGAAAGTTGTCAAAGAACCAACACATCTGTGTTGGAAGAAATGCAGCCAGAGTGCTCCCTGGAGGCCAAGATGGCCAAACTTCGTCTCTCATATTTCAGATATGTTGTCAGGAGGGACCAGTCACTGGAGAAGGATATCATGTTTGGTAAGGTGGAGGGTCAGAGAAAAAGAGTAAGACTCCCAGTGAGATGGACTGGCAAAGTGGCAGCATGAATGGCCTCAAGTGTGGCAACAATTGTGAGGTTGGCCCAGGACTGGGCAGTGTTTCATTGTGTTGTGCATAAGATCACTATGAGTCGGTACTGACTCGATGGAATCTAACAGCAACAACAACAATAATGTGTTAATCAGGTGATTAAGACAATAGTATATGCAATTGATTACACTCTTTTCAGCTTTATCCCTTTCTGCTCCAACATATAAATGGCATGGACTCTCCAAGGCCACCAAAATACTGTCTTCACTTATACATCTTGTCTTTGGCTGGTGTAAATGGTAAATGTGTGAGGCTGCTAACTGGAAGGCTGAAGTTTCAGGTAACCAGAGGCATCTTGAAAAAAGACCCGGGAAGATTTGTCTGCCTCTGAAAAGTCAGCGATTGAAATTGGCATTAAGTGTCCACGAAATATCTGTTTCAAAAATCAACAGTGGAGCAGAGCAGGAAAAGGTAGATAGTAACTAAAGATTGAAAAAAATTCACAACAGGTCCTTATTGTTGTTGTTAAGTATTGCCTGGTTAGTTCCAATTCATAGACAGCAACCCTGTATAGAGTTTCTGAGGAGTTAACGTTGGGTTTGAACTGCCGACCTTGTTAGCAGTCCAGCGCTTATCCTAAAGCAACACAACAGGACTCCAGAGACTCCTAGGACTTTCAAAAAAGGTAAGCGTGGATACTGGAGCCAGATTCCATATCCACTTCTTTTGTGGCCTGGCCCCTTCCTCTCCCATTAGTGATAGGCCAAGACCCCTGTCACAGAGCAGGAGCATCCAGCTTATTTGCAATGGCATAGTCATGCCTGGAAGTGTACTATTTCAATCCCACTGACAATGGGATAATAATAACAACTCCACCCAGTTGTCTTCTTAACAACATTGGAGTCCCAGGACAACCCAGATACGAGTCAGGACAATTATTAATAACTGAATCTTTGGGTCGCAAGCATCTGCTGATCCACCCAGGCAGAGTTAATGACTCCCTGTGTGCAGCCACCACTATATTTACTGTCTGTCTGAAGACGACTGATTATACTAAGCAATTATCAGATGCCATATCTCTTTTTCCCCATTGGATTGTGAGTCTTAAGAGTGGCAGGGATTTGCTTTTTCATCTTTGTGTATCAGTGGTTAGATGAGTGCCCAGCACAAAACAGGTGAGCAGGGAGACCTCCTATTTCACAGTTGATGAAATTCAATCCTGGAGAAGTTATGTTTTAGTCAAAGGAACTAGGATTTAAGTTTCCTAATGCTTGGCACAAATCTTCCATTGAATCACGGTGCCTAAGTTACAATGGAAATTTCACTGCATTTATGTTTTTCCTGAAAATCTATACAGGTAGGAGAGTTGAAGACGCTTGAAGTATGAGACCCTAAAGATTACAGACATGGTTCCAGGTGAAGTATATTTGTGTGATCACATCTCCAGTAGCCTCTTCCCCACAGAGATGTATTCTCCAATACACCATACTCAGATAGCTTTACCATTCCTAAAGTTTGTTGTTTTGCAACACAAACAGAAATAATGCTTTGTGTGAATGTCTGATCATCTCAAAATGGCTAGCGGGACTTAGAAAGGTTTTGGCCCACTTTAATTCAGCAAATATTTATTGAACAATGGCACTACTAGCTATATAAAAATATTTTTAATCTAGTAATTGACAATTTTCTATCTATCTATCTATCTATCTATCTATCTATCTATCTATCTACCTACCTACCTACCTACCTACCTACCTGTCCATTAACCTATCTACCTATATATCTAAATTGGACAGTGAATACAGAAAACAATAGAAGAGTTGATACATTTGAGTTATAGTGTTTGGAGTAAAAAGTACCACGGATTACCAAAATAACAAAACAAATCTGTGTCGGAAGAAGTACAGCCAGAATGCTCTTTAGAAGCCAGATGGCCAGACTTTGTCTCTCATATTTTGGATCTATTCTCAGTAGAGGACCAGTCCCTGGAAATGGACATCATGCTTGGTAAAGTGGAGGACCAGTGAAGAAGATGAAGACCCCCAACAATAGGGATCGACACAGCGGCAGCCGCAATAGGCTCAAGTGTAACAATGATTGTGAGACCGGTGCAGGACTGGGCGGTGTTTTGTTCTAGATTGCAGTGTTTGCATAAGGTCACTATGAGTCGGTATCAGCTGGACAGCACCTAACAACAACAATCTTTCTACCTATTTGTCTATCTGTCTGTCTGTCCATCCATCTATCTACTTATCTATCCATCTATCTATCCCATCCACCTATCTCACGAATACATATTTAGATATAATTTATTTTGATCCTCAAAATAACTAATGAGGCCGTGAAGGAGATACATGAGCGTTGCATTTTGTAGATGAAGACACTGAGGCTTGGTATTGCAAAGTGACTTGTCTGCCTAGCAACTATGTGGAGAACCAGGATGTCAATTCAGATCTGTTTGATAACAGGTTTCTACTACATCATACCAACTTTACAGCAACTGTCATAGCATTCCCACCGACTGGATTCTCCCTCCAGGAGTAAGTACTAACTTCTACGTGTGTCCAGTTCTGCACATATGAACAGTAGGCAGCACTCCTCCCCATCACCCCCTAGTCCTTTCATTTATCTACCAACTTAGTGACTTAAACAAAACTGGCACTACACCATTAACTTATACAGCACATAGAACCAAAAAGTGCAATCTCTCCTTGCCTCCAGAATAGTCACATGTATATACCTTGCCAAAGGGGGAAATGAGACAAAGGCTAAGAGCTCTAAAATTCAATCATTGAGGAAGATTAAACAAGGGTACAAATGACACAGTCTTCCTGAAGAAACTCATCTTGAGTTAAATGCTTAGAGGTAGGTGTGGTGTGGACAGGAGAGAAGATGGGTGAGCTTTGACTGGATTGTTTTTTGCTGTTGTTATGTGCCATAGAGTCAGTTCTGACTCATAGCAACCCTGTATAGGGTTTCTATTTTTTATCTATTTTTTCGAACTTTAAATCATTTTCAGACTTTTTTTTTTTTATAATAGATATTATTTAAATAGCAACACAGCTCATATTTTATTGCATATTTACTATTTTTTAAATAGTTATTTTCTATTCGGTAATACATATTATATTATGTATTACTCATTTACTCAGAAAATGAGTAAGGTAGGTTTGATCTGCCAACCTTGTAGTTCACAGTCCAGTGCTGATCCTACAGCCTCACAGCAGGAGGGGACCATGAGAGCAAAGGTGTCCATATGATCAAGGGCTTGTGAGGGAGCTTTTAAGTAAAAGGAGACCTACATGATGACTGGAGTCCTGGTGTGGTACTGCAGGATAAGCCCTGGACCGCATGGTCAGTTCAAACCAAAGTTGGCTGTTCAAACCCACTATCAACTCCTTGGAAATCCTATATAAGGCAGGTATGAGTAGGAACTGACTTAGTGCCACTGAACAATGACATAAGATGAATATTGATGGCTAAAAGGACAGCAGAGACTGTTTCTTTCTATCTATCCATCTTCTGCTTGTTTTCATATCTATTGGAGTGTATACTTATATTTGGAAGGAGAGGAAGGAGAGGTTCTATGAGGACCAAACTGTCCCACTGGTAAGTATATATCCTTATATTTTATTGCAAGGAGTTTGTTTTCCATGTAGGGTTTTAACAAATGGATCACTCTCCTTCCCATGGCAAGTGCTGGGCCTTAGACACATCTTTCCCAATTCAATACGTAAGAGACTCTGGTTGGAATCATCCAAAGACCAAAGATATCAGGTCAGTCCTGATTCCAGTGATACTAAACAGCCTCAAATCCCTTCAAATAAAATCCTGCTACAATTGTTTCTTTCTCTGCTGCAAACAATAGACAGGCCAAGAGAAAACCATGAGGGTCACACTGATGATACTGCGTTCTCAGTCCTCCAGGAAAAGTATCAGTCTTTCCATCATCGACATCCTGGGAGTGGCAGAATGCCATCTATCTCAGCTACTGCCCGGCTCACCCATGGAAGCAACAGTGCTTTTTTCATCTCATGCTTCTCCAAACACAGTCCTTGTCCAAGCCCTGTTCCACCGCCTGCCTATGTCTGGTTTTGCTTTTTCAGCTCTTCAGTTTGACTGATGGGGAAAAAATTAAATTGAATTCTCTTCCTAGAGGCTGATTCAGATGAACAGAAAAAGCAGGCTCCTAGTCAATCAGAGCCTTCAGTTGACAACCTTGTCTCTCAATCTACAGTAGTTTGAAAAGAATTTGATTTGCAGCCTCTTCATTCATAAATTTGTTTATCTATTACTTCATCTATCTACACATTTACTAAAACTGTACAACCAACTACTATACACTAGGTACCGAACTAACTGGAGTTACAAAGATTAAGTCATGCTTACTGAAGAGAGACAATGTAGACAATTACACTGACCTGCAATGTATGGCATGAAATATGTTTTTATCTAGTTATCGCTACGAGGTAAAATTGCGGATGGTTATTATTTTCTTCTTTTGGTTATCTAGATGAAATTATTATGATCATGTATTACTTTTATAATTATAGAAATAAAATTCTAACATTCAAATGGAAATAAAGCACTTGGGAAGCCACTCAGTAATACATTTTACAAGATTATTTGAGGGGACAATCATGTTCATGATATATTACTCAGTTAAAAATGTATTACAAATTTCTATTGACACTGTAATGGTGGATATGACATTATGCATTTTTCAAAACCCATAAAACTATACAACATAAAGAGTGAACCCTAAATTATGGTCTTTTGGTTAATAATAATATATCAGTGTTGGTTCATTAATTGTATCAAATGTACCACACTAATGCATTATAATAACAGTAGAAGAGACTCAGCACAGAGGATGGAGAGGGGATTATGGGAACTCTGTAATTTTTGAGAACTTGTCTATAAATCTAAAGCTTCTATAAATAATAAAGGCTATAAGTGTATGTCCTAGAGTGTCACTGTGGGCTAGTGCTGTCCTGGACTGCAAAGTCGGTTTGAACCACAGGCCAGTGGCTCAAGCTTACCAGCTGCTCCATGGAAACCCTATACAGGGTCGCTACGAGTCGGAACCGACTCCACAGCACTTAACAGCAACAACTACATATGTATATTTGTTGTCAAGTGCCATCGAGTCAGTTCCAACTCATAGTGACACTACACACAATAGAATGAAACACTGCCCAGTTCTGTCCCATCCTCACAACTGTTATTATGTTTGAGCATATTACAAACAAAACACACAAACAAATGCACAAGCACACACAAACAATATAAACAGTTTAAAAAGTTGGTGGAAAAATGAAATTGAAATATAATGGAAAATTTCCGTAAACTTCTTGAAATTCTTTTATATATATATAAATAATACAAAACACATAGGCACCATTTTAAATTATTAGAAAAATTTGAAACATATTAAAAGTAAATATGCCAAAATACTTTTTGGTGTGGTGCTGCAGGATAAGCACTGGACTGCTAAACACAAGGTTAACGGTTCAAACCCACCAGCTGCTCCTCAGAAGTTCTGTACAGGGTTGCTATGAGTTGGAACCACCTTGGTGGCATTTAGCAACAACAAATCTTTGAATTGTGGGATTATGAGCCATTTATCTATTTTTTCTAACTTTACATTATTTTCAGATTTTTTTTTTACAATGGATACATTTAAATAACAACACAGCTCATATTTTATTGCATATTTACTATTTTTAAAATAGTTATTTTCTTTTTGTAATATATATTATATTATGTTTATATAAGGGGGCTTCACCAGTTCAGTGAAAAATTCCATTATCTTCTCGTTTCACTTTTTTTCACACATTTTTTGAAGCCTCTGTATATACTGAACTACCTTTTTTTCATGAAGGAATTGGAATTAGACAAAGCAATATGAGGTGTTCACACACAGTATTTCATATGCATTACCACTGAGCTGCTTTCAATTGCGTCATATGCATGTGAAAGCCAGAAAATGAGTAAGGAAGACCCTAGAAGAAATGACGCATCTGGGTTATGGTGTTGGAGAAGAATATTGCAGATACCTTGGATTGTCAGAAAAACACAGGTCTGTGTTGTAAGACACACAGCCGGAGTGTACATATTATGAGAAGGCGCCTGGAGCAGAACGTTATGCTTGGTAAAGTGGACGGTCAACAAAAAAGAGTAAGACACCCTCAACGAGATGGATTGACACAGTGGCATCAGTAATGGGCATAAATGTAGCAAGGATTGTGGGGATGAGATAGGACCAGACAGTGCTTCATTCTGCTGTGCAGAGGGTCGCTATGAGTCAAAACCAACTTGATGGCACCTAACAACAACAACAACCACTGAAAGTGTTGCCTCTCTCCTTGGTCAGAGAATTTACAAGGGGGGTTCAAAAAATTCATGGAAAAACGAAATGAAAAGGCAATGAAACATTTCCACAAACTTTTTGAAGCCCCCTTATATGAGCTCATCTGATGTTGATATCAATTGGCATAGATAGTGTCAACTCTATGTTTTTCATGTAAGGTTAAAGGATGTTTCTCCATAACAAATACCTTTAAAAAAATTCTTAATTATAGGAAGTGACATAACAAGTCTATCTTCTCCTCCATATTCCACCTCATGATGCCCCCTCTCTACAATGATTTCATTCCTGGGCTTGTACCAGAGAACAATCAACATCCTCTCCTAACCCTTCTCCAAACTACGTGCTAGCCTCATATCTCTTAACAAGCACGTACTCCATAGCAACACGTACAAAGTGCTCCCCTAAATCAATCATCACAACAGCTGGAAAATCTGAAAGAACACTCTCTTTTTCCTTCTTGATTCAGTTATTAGCTCCCTAATTACATCAGCCTGCCAGGGGGGAAGGAAAAAAAGAAAACTTCTGATAGCTGAAGAACTAAAGAGGCATCTCAATCAATGGAGTATTCCTTGAGAAGAACAGGTTGTACCTATAAATTTTAAGTTCAAAGCATAATATGACAACAATAGGGACATTAGGCATCTCATATCTAGGAGTAGGCAGCCCGGGTAACAGGATAGACCTTATTACATTTCTTTCTTTGGTACTTGGTGGTATCCACTTCCAGGTGTTTCCTTGTAAGGCCAGAAGTCTGACTTAGGGACAGATTGTTGAGTCTGTGGTTGAAAACCAAATTTCCATTTGTCTATACTTCTCTGTTCTCTGTTGTACCAGGACCTCAATGATACTTTCTTGGAAGGGATATGAATTTATCATAACCACATGGGATGGACCAGACATAGTGAGAAGAGGCAACAAAATAAAAACTTTATGGGAACTTTTGGTGTTCATTCCAGATTCCCGGGAGCTAACATAGCTCCAGTGTAGAAGTAAGGGAGGTTGGAACACATTTATATAGAAGCTCTTAATGCATAACTCTGCTGACTTTTTTCTCCTGAGACCTATAGAGTCCCAGCAACATTCTATTGAATTGCGATCAGGAGGGTCTTTGTCTTCCAAATTGAGTTAGGGTTGGCAGTGCTCAAAGTTAAGAAGTTCTCTATATCTCTTTAAGGCAAGCTGGTGGTGCTGTGAGTTAGATGTTGGGCTGCTAAGCCCATGGTTGGCAGTTCTAACCCACTAGAAAGATGAAGCGTCTACCCCTGAAAAGATTTACAGTCTTGGAATCCCTATGAATCAATTCTCTTCAGTCCGATACAATCTCTATGAGTCAATCTTGACTCAATGGCAGTGGATGGGCAACATCTCTTCCCCTGGAAGCTAGAACTGGGAGGTCTTGGCTGGACTGTGGACTTATTCAGAGAGAATCCCCTAGGTTGTAGCATTGCAGCAATGTTCTTGCAGATAGAAGAGAAACCAAGGTCCACAGCAGAAGAGATGATATCTAGCAAGTGCCTGTGGTCCCATACCTAGATTCTCCAGGGGACCCCAATCTGGAGCATCGATGTGGACAAACCCACCTAACAACATTCCTCTGAGCTTTGGATACAGTGTCAAGAACTTCTATCTTCAACTAACTTCCTGTGTCCTTGGTAGCGGCTCTCAAGCCAGCCCCTCCGCTCATGGTGACACCACACATGATGGAATGGAAGGCTGCCCAGTCCAGGGCCCGCTCTACAAACATTGGCTCATTTTCCAAAGACATATTGCCAAGTCTTTCCTCACAGTCCATCTCAGTCTGGAAGCGTTGCTAAAACCTGTTCAGCCTGATAGCAGCTAACAAACAAGTGGTGGCTGTACATGAGGAGCATTTGGCTGTAAATTGAATGTGGGTGTTTACATGGAAAGTGAGTGGTTTCTACCATGAACCCACAGCCTTCTTCCTCTGTCTTTGTGGTTGTTGCTGTCGAGTCAATTCTAACTCATAGCAACTCTGTATAGGGTTTCTGAGGACTAGCTGGTGGGTTGGAACTGCAGTCCTCTGAACTGTGGTTCACAATCCAGGGCTGATCCTACAGTGTTACACCAGGAGTCTTACTTTGCCCTTAGTAGACACAAAACTTTTAAACATAAAGATTTAGAAACACACCTACAGATCAACAGGCGTTTCCACCTAGTATGCTATTCCTTTTGAAGAAGGCAAGATTTTTCTTCCATTCTTAAAGCTTTCTAGCTATAGATGTTACATCTCAGAAGACTTCTTTCATTCATTCCTTGATTTAACAACTATTGATCAAATGCCTATAAGGAACCAAGCTTGGAATGCATCAGTGAACAAAATAGAAAAAAAAAAAAAAAAAAAAAAAAAAGGCTCTATTATTTTCAGGGATCTTACATTCTAGTGGGGACTGAGAACTCAAATGCCTTCAAGCCCAGAGGTAATGAGTACCAAAGGAGAGGCATACGAAAAACAATATTGTTGTTTATAATCTTTAGGAGCCCTGATAGTGCTGTGAGTTAGGCATTGGGCTGCTAACCACAAGGTTAGTGGTTCGAATCCACCAACCACTCCGAGGGAGAAAGATGAAATTGTCTGTGCTCATAATGATTTACTGACTCAGAAATCCTATATAGGGTTACTATGAGTTGGAATTGACTAGATGGCAATGGAACTGGGCTGGACTGACCAACATAAGATGTTTCTTTGCTTACCCAAGAGGATTTTTCCACTTTATATTTCAGCCTTCTTGGGTTATCTTTTGTTTTCCTACGTTTGATGGAGATATGAGTTCAAAGAATGCTCCACTATGCACTGAAATCTGAGAAAAATACAGTGAAGTATGATAATAGTTAATTCTAAGGAAAACACAGTGCAAGTCTGATAAGGGTGGGCAAATGACATTTCACTGCCATGCTATAAGAAATAGGAAATCTTGTGTCTGTGGCAATGAAGAACCCACACCCCATCTGAAAATGCGTTTCACTGTTCCTCAGCTAAGCAGTATAACTGACCCATGGTGAGCAAATTTGATCATTTTTCAAGGAAAGCTGAAGCATTTCATTTATACAATTTAAAAAACTTGGATACAAATTCCAAAAACTTAAAACATAGTGCAGGGCAGCTAGGAAATATTTTCATCCATACAGTCAATTTGTGACCTGAATCTTAGTATAGACTGAAGAGAGTGTGAGCTAGTTGAAGTTGAAGTTCATTGTTGTTAGGTGATGCTGAATTTGTTCTGATTCATAGAGACCCCATGCACAGCAAAACACAACACTGCCCAGGCCTGTGTCATCTTGACAACTGTTGTTATGTTTGAGCTCATGTTGCTGCCACCGTGTTGATTTATCTTATTGGGAGTCTTCCTCTTTTTCGCTGCCCGTCCATTTTCCAAGCATGATGTCCTTCTCCAAGGACTGGTCCCTTCTGGCAATATGTGCAAAGCACAAGAGATGAAGTCTTGCCCTTCTTGATTCTAAGGAGCATTCTGATTGTACTTCTTCCAACACAGATTTGCTTGCTCTTCTGGAAGTCCATGGTACTCTCAATATTCTTCGTCAACACAATCATTCAAATGCATCAATTCTTCTATGGTCTGCCTTATTCACTGTCTGATTTCCACAAGCATATGAGGTGATTGAAAATACCATGGCTTAGGTGAGGTGCACTTGTCCTCAAACTGATATCCTTGCTTTTTTAACATTTTAAAGAGATCTTGAAGTAGACATGCCCAATCAACAAATAAAAATACGATGCTCAATTAAATTCAAATTTCATATAAACAGCAAATAACAATTTTAGTATAAATATAACCCAGACAATATTTTAGAAATAGTACAAATAGAAAATAAATTGCTATTTATCTAAAATTCAAATTTAACCAAGAATCATATATTTCATCTGGCAGCCTGTTCTTGACGTCCCTCTCATTCCATTTCTAAAACCTTCAATTATTAAATATATTCCTTGATATAAAGCTTCATCAATTCTTGACAATGATGTGACCAATGATATAAAAGAAACTTAAAATTAGTTACTCTCTGTAGTCAATTAACTCAATTCATTTCAGTCATGCATTTATTTGGTATTAATTGATCCCTTAAGATGTGTTAGACCAAGCGCTTGATATTATGACACAAAAATATATAACACAACATTCCCAACCTCAAAAAATTTCAACTCCTTAGGGGAAGGTGTGGATGTGACACAGTAAAGCACACGCCAATGGAAGGAGACAAGCGCAGGGAGACCTCAAAGGATGGAATGGTCAGTTGAGCTGGGCTGGGCGAGGGGCCACGAGTTGAGTCATATGGATGAATATGAGTTGTCCTGAAGGATAAGTTCTCCCAAAACACTGCAGCTAACGAAGGTGATATATTCTGGTCATTAGGAAAAATGTTGGAAATAAAACAGAAACATTATCTCATTCTCCTAGAAAAGTATAATTTACTTGGCCCCGGTCACAGCACACAAGTCTACATGCCACATCTAAAGGTAGGAAGAACGGAAACAGAGAAGGATCCAGACAAGGTCACCTAAATGATTCCAGAGGAAGGGGAGGAGGGGATTCTGCCAGAGTAGAGGTTGAAGAGTAAATGAAGACAAAGATGAATTCCAACAGTAGACTTGTAAAAGCAGAAATGTGTAGGTCAGTATATACTTGTTTATCAAATTTCAGAACATCTCTCCTCAAAAGACAAAGGAAGCAATATTACACTGCCAGAAATGAAGAGCTACTTTAAAAACCAAATTTACAGAACTCAGTGCTACAAAAAAGCTAATGAGAAGAGAAGGGTGCACAAGCGGCGCATCAAAAATGATTAAGGGATGCAATGTTCCTCGGTGTTTTCCATGAACATCTTCAGGGTTGAAGGGGATGAAGGGTCACACCAAGAATCTGGGAATCTGACCTGAAGCAGTCTGACATTTGTTGTTGTTTGTTGTTAAGTGCCGTCGAGTCGATTCCAACCCATAGCGACCCTGGGTTGTATAGGGTTTCCAAGGAGCAGCTGCTGAGCTTGAACCACTGACCTTGCAGTTCTAATGACTTTGCAGTCTGACGCATTAGCCCACAGCACCATACCAGGAATCAATATTTTCACGTCTCAACTTGTCACGTTAAAGGTCCATGTATATTCTGTAGTCTACTTTACAATATAGCCATACTTAGAATAAAAGTTAGATTTCTTTACAAATCTTCAAGAGAAACGGACACTCCAAAAAGATGTTCTGTATCTATGCGAGTCCCTCTTCACCACTACCCACCAGGGTTGTATTTTTGAGCCCCAGTTTGAGGAGGGAGAGGAGAAGAAAAAGACACTAGTAAGGGCTGAACCACACTTAGAGACCAGGTGCCCCTCTTGCGGATGACTCATTTCACTGTGTGAAGTGTGTTTTGGTCATGGAGGCGACAAGGGAGACTGCCATCATCCATGGGGTCCATGGCAACTACCCTGGGCAGGGTTTTCATTTACGTTTCCTTATTTATAATGAGGGTCCTGGTGTGGTCTTGTAGGATAAGCAAGGGACTGCAAACCACAAGGTTGATCGTTCAAACCCACCAGCTGCTCCTTGGATCCCCTATATAGGGTTGCTATGAGTCAGAACCTACTTGACAGCACTTAATAACAACAATTCTAATGAGGAGGTAAACATGTCGTGTTGGATGATGCCATAATTGTAAACGAGAAACCAGCTAACACAGCAAGGCTTATTCAGACTTCCCTCCTGACTGTGCCTCTCATTTCATAGAGTAAATGTACACTAGATGACATTCTACTTTCCAGGTGCCCTCATCCCTGTGTCCTAAAGGCCCACTGGAGGATGCAAAGTGCACATGCTCTCCTGTACCCACCACACAACATAGAGTATTCTCCTCAAGTGGCTCGGATTTATACAGGCATACATGCGAGACACAGTGGGCTTAGTTTCAAACAGCCACAATAAAGTGAGTCACAAAAATCTTTTGGTTTCTCAGTGTATATAAAAGTCATGTTTACAATATGCTTCATTCTCTTAAGAAGGCTTGATGGTACTATAGGATAAGCACTGATTACTAACCATATGGGAGTCCTGGTGTGGCACTATGGGTTAATGTGCTGGACTGCAAAGTCGGTTTGAACTGCAAGGCCGGCAGTTCAAGTTCACCAGCCACTCCTTGGAAACCCTATAGAGGGTCGCTATGGGTCGGAACTGACTCGACAGTACACAACAACTGACAACTAACCATCAAGTTAGTTGTTCAAACCCACCAACGGTTGTCTGTAGGAAACCCTACATAGGGTCACTGTGAATCTCAATCAATTTGATGGCATGGGTTGAGTTGGGTTGGGTAGTCTATTAAATGTGCAACAGCATTGTGAAAAAGATTCAAATGTTGTAGAACTATAAAAATGTGACACAGGATACAACATGAGCACAAGCTGTTGAAAAATGTGCCAACAGACTTGCCTGACACAAGTCTAGGGTTGCCGCAAATTTTCAATGAATAAAAAATGCAGTTGTGTGTGATGATGGGAAAGCAGAGCACAATATAACAAGGTATGTAGTCTCTGTCCTGTCAAATAGGTGACACCATGCTCATTCGTACCTGCCTCCCTCTCCCTTCCCCCTCATGTTTTATGGTCCAGTTATTCTGGTGGACTCTCCAGTCTCAGGGCCTTTGCACATGCTGTTTTCCCTATCTGGAATGCTTCCTTTCCATCCCACAATTCCCTATCTTTCCACAGACATTGCATATCCTATGGGAAGCCCTCTTTGATCACCTCCAGCCCTGAACACCAGGTCCAGCTGTCACACACTCGCATGGCTTTCTGTTCTCTTACCTCGTAACATTTACCAAAGTGGGAAATCAGATATTTATGTATTTAATAACTGATCTCAGTCTTCTTCTCTAGTTCATGCTTCAATAGGCCTGAGTGTTATTCACAGCACCAGGAACTGGAGAGTACATGAACCTAAGTGAGTCTCCCTGAACAGCCCTCCTTTCTTCTTTGAAGGTTAGCTCAAATTCTCTCCCTTCCATGAAACCATTCATGGTCACACTGGCCTCTTAAGATCTCTTTCTTTTCTTATATTTAACATTTCAGAAAGCAATTCTCCCTTGTTGTTGTTGTTATGTGTTGTGAAGTTGGTTCTGACTCATAGTGACCCTGTACAGGGTTTCCGAGGCTGTAAATCTTTATGAAAGCAGAAAGCCTCATCTTTCTCCCGCGGAACAGCTGGTAGTTTCAAACTGCTGACCGCGAGATTAGCAGCCTGATTTGTAACCACTATGCTACCAGAGCTCCTTAGTTCTCCCTTAGAGCACTATAGTTGTTTTGATTGAATTCATACCAGCATCCATCCATTTATTTATTCATTCATGTAAATAACTGAAATGGCTTGCCCAGAGTCACCTATCTAGTAGGAAGTGATGAAGCTGAAATTCAAACCCAGGAGCCCTGGCACCTATTCAATGCTCTTTTCCCTGTACATGCTATCTCTTTTGTTAGCTGCTTGATTTTAAAAGAAAACCAGTTTACTATAACCTCCCAAGAAGAATGACTCATTCAGGTATGCCACGCATGAATGACACCGTACTTGGAATGAATCTTAGCATCTTTATTTACACATAATTTTTACAACCCATTTTATCTTCTTTTTATTGTGGAGTGTTTTCTGAGCTAACAGTCACATAAGACAATCTTGTAAACAATTTGCATAGTATTTACCAAAATCCATTTTTTTGTCCCCACAGTACTATTCTCTTGACCATTTTCCTCTGCAATCAGATTCTATTCAGTTGTATACATTACGATTCAGCAATGTCTCATATTAAGCAGTACCCTTTGAACATAAAAGCTGGTATTCTTCCGTGAGTTGACTTTATTTGTCCTGGCCCACATTTTCTCCTCTTTACCTTTGTTTCCTTCTTCCTTAAGGTCTGTGGCTTCACTCCCCACCCTGTTCTCTTCCACTTTATCCCTTCCATTGTCTTTAGAGGGCGTCCAATTTGTTCTAACTATTTTCCAATTTCATAGTTTTCTATCCTTCCAAATCAAACCCAATTGTGAATCCAAAAGAGATGGGAAGGACGTGAATATCTTGACTTTAGGTCATTTATTTATATCAGGGGTTGTTGTTGTTGTTGTTGTTGTTGTTAAGTGCCGTTGAGTAGATTCCGACCCATAGGGGCCACTGGTGAGCTTGAACCACTGACCTTGCAATAGAAATGACTTTGCAGTCTGGAACATTAACCCACAGTGCCACATCAGGGGTAGGGAACCTTTTTTCTGCCAAACTTTATAACACCATTCGTGGGACATACAAAATTACCAACTTATAATTAGCCTGCTATATTTGGTTAAGGAGTTCTGGTAGCGTAGTGGTTACAAATCGGGCTGTGAACTGCAAGGTCAGCTGTTTGAAACTACCAGCAGTTCCGCGGGAGAAAGATGAGGCTTTCTGCTCCCGTAAAGATTTACAGCCTCGGAAACCCTGTGCAGGGTCGCCGATTCCATGGCACTTAACAACAACAACAATATTTGGTTAAGTAGCTCTGGTAGCGTAGCAGTTATGAGTTGGGCTGATGGCCCCAGGGTCAGCAGTTTGAAACTGACAGCTGTTCCATGAGAGAAAGATGAGGCTTTCTGTTCTCATAAAGATCTACAGCCTCGGAAACCCTATATACAGGGTGGCTATGAGTCAGAACCTATCCCACTATATATAATTAACCAACCAACCAACCATATTTGGTCAAACATTTAATTAATTCACCCCTAGTGTGGCATTGTGGGTTAATGCGCCAGACTGCAAAACCATTTGAATGGCAAGGTCAGCAGTTCAAGCTCACCAGCTGCTCCTCAGAAGCCCTATACAGGGGTCCCTATAGGTCGGAATCAACACAACGGCACTTAACAACAGTGTGGCGCTGTGGGTTAACATGCTAGACTATAATAAGGTCAGTGTGAATGGCAAGGTTGGTGGTTCAAGTTCCCCAGTAGCTCTTCAGAAACCCTACACAGGGTCACTATAAGTCAGAACCAACTCAATGGCACTAACAACAATGTGATGGCTGGAACTACGGTTGCCTTGGCGGGGCTAGATCAAATGATTTTGCTGGACTTAATACGGTGGACATTAAAATATTATATAGATTTTAGCATTAATATCTGGTCAGAAAATCTAAGAGTTTACTCATGATGTTATAAGACAATGGATATTTATTTAAAGGAATAAGAAAAGAAAGAAAATAATGTTTATGGAGGATTTGCTCCCTAACAGGTATTTTTGTATCTTTTGTCTAATTTAGGTGACAAGATATCGTTTTTTGATTGTTATTTTTTGATTGTTATTTGTAGCTGCCCATCCGGGAGAAGAGAATGGAGATGCAGTGGGTATTGGGAACCGATTCTAAAATCAGTGCTTTATTTCAAGGCACTAGGTTGAGAAAAATGAATGCTTCCAACAGAAGCACCTGAATTAGGGCGCTCAAGATGATTTCCTGTGAGGAGGAAACTGTACAAACTCGGGATGTTTGCCACAGAGATCAGACCAAGAGGGAATGGGCTTCATGGCTGTTTTCAAATGTGGAGAAAGCTTGCTCTGTGGAAGTAATGAGACCTTTAGAACAACTCAGGGGATGGAAACGGGACTAAAAGGTGAATTCCAAGACAGAAGCAGTCGTTGGCTTGACGTGAGAAATGCTACTCTAATGGTAAGAACTTTCTGAGACTGGGATGAGCTTCCTCAGATAGCAGAAACTTCTCCAGTGAGGTAAGGGCCATATATAAGCAAAAAATGGTTGAACATTTTGATTAAGGTGATACTGTATTGTTGTTGTTAAATGTCATTGAGTCGATTCCAACTCATAGCAACCCTGCATAGGGTTCTTGAGGAGCGGCTAGTGAGTTTGAACCACCAACCTTGCGGTTCAAACAGACCTTGTAGTCGAGTGCTTATCCTACAGTGCTGCAATATTATCAGGAAATTAGAGCGTCAGCTGAGGGTCTAAACAGATGAGTTCTTGAGATCCTTTAGTCACATAATTTTGGATTCTTTACCCTAGGATTAGAACCCAACAGGATAGTTACTACTTGATTGGTTGGTTGGTTATGTGCCGTAGAGACGGTTCCGACTCATAGTGACCCTGCACAGGGTTTCTTAGGATGTAAATCTTTACAGGAGCAGAAAGCCTCATCTTTCTTCTGCGGAACAGCTGGTAGTTTTGAACTGCTGACCTTGCGGTTCGCAGCCCAATTCGTAACCATTACGCTACCAGTGCTCCTTAGTTACTACTTATTCTCCCCTAAAAATTATAAATGCTGGCAGAAACCAAAAAAAAAATATTTTCCCCCAAAGTAAGTCTCTCAAATGTTGAGGAAAAAGCCCAAGTAGATTCATTGAGGCCTCCATTTTTATGCTTCTCTGTATCCAAGACTTAAGACCTGCCTTCAAGAGCTGGTATCTGCTTTCCTACTTTCTGAATCCAAGCAACCCTTGTAACTTGGTTTGGCATCAGAATTAAGGAGAAGTGAAAGTGTCCCCATTCTGAACCAAATCCTGAAACAAGCCTTGGATAATTCCAATCTTTTAGAATACCATCACCATTAGGTGAGTAAACCTAATAACCAGCTGGAGAATAAAAGTCACATGAAAGCAAATCAGGGATCGGTCACTGAAGCCATCTCAGACAAGGTTACAGCTGCCAAGATTAGCAGATAAGCCTATCGGACCCATACGTGATGGAAGTTAGATAAGACCAGAAAAATCACCCAACTGACCCACACAAATTAGTGACCAGTAACTAATGTTTACTGTCTCTTTTTTTGTTGTTGTTATGTTTTACTGTGAATCATGTGATAGTTTACATGAGAGAACATTAGCTTTACATTCATCCTATTATATATGGCTTCATTGCCATGGTTACAATCCCCTCCAGGCATCATCAAGCAACCAAAGGGTATACCCTGCAAGCCTGCGCCCCGCCCCTTTCCCCCCTTCGGTCGTCAGCACACAGCCCCTCTCTCCCTCTCTGGGTCTAAATCCCCAGTCGCTCCATCTCTCCACGTCATCGTCTCTGCCTCCATCTCAGCCATCACTGCTTCTCTGGGTAGGGTCCTGCTCTCCAATGTTTACTGTGTTAAGCCTAAGTTTTAGAGGAGTTGGTTACGCAATAAAAGCTAGCTGATGTACAGGACTAGACTCAAGCCCTTGCTTTGTCATGACCCACTGGGCTGCTTTGAGGAAAACTTTAAATTTCTCCATCTCACCCTTATAACTGTCTGATGATGGGTTTGTTCCAGAATAACACCTCTAATAATTTAGAGCTATCTAGGTAAATTGCACTGCAGGTTAATGTACTGGACTGCAAGGTCGATTTCAATCACAAGGTCAGCAGTTCAAACTCACCAGCTGCTCCTCAGAAACCCTATACAGGGTCACTATGAGCCTAACCAACTCTAAGGCACTTAACAACAACAACAGGTAATTTGTGAAATATGTATATTTTAATCCCCAAATATTCTGATTCTGGATCTGGAATAAAGCCCGGAGAGGCTTCCAGATGATTCTGTTGAAAATGCTGATGAACCAAATACTGAGAAACTTTTTTCTACATATTCTTAAGCAAGTCTTAACATTTGTATCTACACTCATTCTATACCTTCAGTCTCGCTCTATTCTCATCATAGGTACATTATACTCAGTCAAATTCTTGGAGTTAGAGAGGGGAATGACATATGTTTTCTCTAGGATTCAGTAGAGCCAAGTAACTTGACATTAAGTCAGAGACCATTTAGCCCCTGGGAACCCACTCTAAACTCCATCACAGAAGCCACGGCCTTGACCAAGGAGATAGGCAGATTGTTTGCACTCCAACTTGCTGTCCAACTGCCGATGCTGGAACACAATTAGGTAGCAAAAAACACAGCCTCAGCTTAAACACACAGTTAACAGCTGGACTGTGCTCCCTGAAAGTACAATGCATTTATTACACAGATTCTTAGACTTCCCTCAAGATACAACAGCGATATGCTCTGTGCATTAAGCAAAGGGGACTTACTGCAGCCTGGCCAAGAGTCTCAGACAGTGCTGATCCTGAGTTTCTAAAACGGGATGAGGAGGGAGCCTAGGAGAGCGCAGAAGGATGGTAGGTTTAAGGTCCCTGGGTTCCCGGCTTTAATGATACAAATCAGAGGTCCTCAACTCTGCATTAGGGTCACTTAGGATTGTTAAACAAAACTGCTGCCAGAGACCCATCCTAGAAAAAATTAAACAGGAATCTGTGGGAATTAAGTCCAGGCCTTTGGAGACCTGGTTTGGTGCTGTAGGATAAGCACTGGACTGCTAACAACGTGATTGATGGTTCAAACCTACCAGCCGCTCCTTGAAAACACTATACAGGGTTGTTATGAGTCAGAACCAACTCCATACAACATAGGTATTAATTAGTATGACGCAAAGAGAGTGTGGGACCATTTGTCTACAGAAGGGTTTGCCAACTGTTTTTATAAATCAAGTTTGATAGATTTGTTTAGAGTGGCGTTGTGGTAAATTTGCTGACCCCTGCTCTAAGGTACTGATCCTCAGTAGCACAAAAGGTTTTAGACAGAATCATTTTATCCTGAGTGTGACCTGCCTTGGTTTCTATCCCTCTGACAATTCTTGAGGCCTGTCTTCCAACATTAGGAGCCCAGAGCACATAACAACAATAAGAATGAACATGGAAGAAATATTTCTTATGTGTTGGACCACAGGCTGAGTGGTTCTCAGCATCCCTTTGAGCCCCCACAACTACCCTGTAGAGGTGCTATGGTTATTGTCATCTTATAGAAAAGAAAAGGAAGCTTTGAAGAAGACTTACTAACCTGCCCATATACACAGAGGAGCTACAGAGATACGATTCAAGCCAGGCAGGCTGAATCTAAAGTACGTGAGTGTAAGTATCACGCCAATGTAAAGTTACAACATGGAACCAAGGGACTTCTCTATGAGACTGCTGTGTGAGCTTGGGAGGGCCACCGGGGTAGGCGAGTGGGGTGCTAATATCACCCACCTTAATGGGCCATGGTAAGTTTACCAATTAGCATGATACCTAGGACAGAGAAAGTGTCTGGCAGACTACAACTATTAATGAGTTTCTTTCCTGGGATATCCATGACTATATTTCTTTTATTTCTTTATCATTATCATTCTTTATCATTATTCATTCTGTCAGCTAGTGAGCATATTCCATGAGCCAGGCATAGTTCTAGGTGCTGAACTACAGTAGAGAACAGATGGTGGGAGAAGAAGACAAGTTGCTGATCCTGCCTAGACAAGACCCCTGTCTTACAAAGTTTACATAGTAATGGGGGAGAGAGGCAATAAACAAATGTGTACTGATTGTGTGGGAACACTGTGGTTCTATAGGGTAAACACTGGACTTCTAACCACAGGGTGGGTGGTATAAGCAGAGCAGCAGGTTCGAAGGATGAAAAAGATGAGGCTTTCTGCTCATGTAAAGATTTATAGCCTCAGAAATCCTAGAGGGTCGCTGTGAGCTGGAACCAACTCGACAGTGCACAATCACAACAACAATATACATATATTGTACTGGGTCAGATCGACCGTCAAGTTGATTCCGACCCATAGCGACCCTGTATAGGGTTTCCAAGAAGCATCTGGTGAGCTTGAACCACCGACCTTGCAGTTCAAATGACTTTGCAGTCTGGCGCATTAGTCCACAGCGCAGTGACCCTCAAATGCATTCCCTTCCAGAAACTCAGATTACGATTTTATTTGGAATTAGGATCTTTGTCGATATAACTAGTCAATGTGAAGTCATTAGGATGGGTTCCAGTCTAATATGACTGAAGTCCTTCTAAGAAGAGGATAAGAGACATAGTAACAAATGCTGTGACAGAAAATGACCATAAGAAGATGGAGGCACAGGTTGGGGTGATGCTTCCCCAAGCCAAGGGACACCTAGGGCTAGGGCTACCAGAAGCTAGAATAAGGCCAGGAAGAACCCTTCATTAGAGGCTTTGTAGGATTGCATGGGCTGGAAAAAAATGTTGATTTGAGACTGTTAACCTTTAGAACTATGAGAAAATTATTTCCGGTTGTTTTAAGTCGTCTAAATGGAGCTCTGGTAGCACAGTGGTTACGAATCGGGCTGTGAACCTTAAGGTCAGCAGTTCGAAAATACCAGCTGTTCCATGGGAGAAAGATGAGGCTTTCTGCTCCCATAAAGATTTACGGCCTTGGAAACCCTGTACAGGGTCACTATGAGTCGGAATCGACTCCAAAGCACATAACAACAACAACAACAAAATGTGTGGTAATTTTTTAGGGCAGTTCTAGGAAACAAATATGTTATACAGGCCAATAGAAAGATAGAAGGTAGGATGAATAAAAGGACAGTCGCCAACCAGACACACAGATAAACTTGCTAATTGCCATCGAGTAAATTCTGACTAATGGTAACCCTAAGTACACAGAATGAAATTGTTGTACCAGGTTTTCAAGACTGTGACTTTCAAGAAGTAGACTGCCAGATCTGTCTTCTAAGGCAAATCTGGGTGGTGGTGTTTGAACCACTAGTCTGCTTAGGAGCAGAATGTTTAACCATTTTTGCCACTCTGATACTAAACCAAACTCACCTCCACTGAGTCCCATCACACCCACACTGACCCTACACAGGGCTTCCGAGGCTGAAAATCTTTACAGAAGCAGAAAGCCTCATGTTTCCCCCTTGGAGTGGCTGATGGGTTTGAACTGCTGACCTTATGGTTAGAAATCCAGTGTTTATCCTATAAGTAGGATCAGATATGATGGCTCTAACAACAACACACATGCACACATGTGTTGTTACTGTTGTTAGGTGCCATCGAGTTGGTACTGACTCATAGCGACCCCAGAATGAAACACTTCCCAGTCCTTGGCTAACCTCACAATTGTTGCCACACTTGAGCCCATTGATGCTGTCACTTTACCAATCCATCTCACTGGTGTGTGGGGGGGGGTGTCTTCCTCTTTTTCTCTGACCCTCCACCTTACCAAACATGATATCCTTCTCCAGAGACTGCTCCCTCCTGACAATATGTCTGAAGTATGAGACACAAAGTCTGGCCATCCTGGCCTCCAAGGAGCACTCTGGCTGTACCTCTTTCAACACAGATCCATTGGTTCTTTTGGCAGCCCATGGCACTTTTAATATTCTCCTCCAACACCATAACTCAATACATCAATTCTTCTATGATCTTTCTTATTCAATGGCCAACTTTTACATGCACATGTGGTTATTGAAAATACCATGGCTTGAATCAGGCATACCTTAGTCCTCAAGCTGACATCTTTGCTCTTCAACACTTTAAAACGGTCTTGTGCAGCCAATTTGCCTAATGCAATATGTCATTTGATTTCTTGGCTGCTGCTTCCATGAATGTTGATGGTTGATACAAGAAGAATGAAGTCCTTGACAACTTCAATCTTTTCTCCATTGATAAGAGTGTTGTTTATTGGTCCTGTGGTGAGGATTTTTGTTTTCTTTACCTTGAGATGGAATCCATACTGAAGGCTATGGTCTTTGATCTTCATCAGTTAGTATTTTAACTCCTCTTCACTTTCAGCAAGCAAAGTTGTATCATCTGCACATATATGTTGTTGTTGTTATGTGCCATGGAGTTGGTTCCGACTCACAGTGACCCTGCACTGGGTTTCTGAGGCTGTAAATCTTTACAAGAGCAGAAAGCCTCATCTTTCTCCTGAAAAACAGTTGGTATTTTCGAACTGCTGCTCCTGAGGTTAGGAGCCCGATTCATAACCAGAACTCCTTTGCACACATAAAGATGTATATACTTTCCAAGGCTCTAATCTTTACAGGAAAAAAAAGCTCCCTTTTTCTCCTTTGGAGTGATGGATGGTCTCAAACCACTGACCTTATGGTTAGCAGACTAGTCCTTACCGTACAGTGTTACCAGCATTCATAAACATACATATACGTGTGTGAGTGTTTGTGTGTGGTGTTGTTGTTTAGTGTTGTTGAGTCGTGTTCAACTTTTAGCAATCCTGTATAGCGTTACTGAGGAGTTGCTGGTGGGTTTGAATCGGGGACCTTGGGGTTTGCAGTCGAGTGCTTATCTTACAGTACAATGTGCAGACTTGTCTCTCTCTCTTTATATATAGATAAACATAGATATAGACGGAGTCCTGTTTGGCGCTGTAAGATAAGCACTACACTGCTAATCTCAAAGTTGACAGTTCAAACCCACCAGGCACTCCTCAGAAACCCTACATAAGGTCGCTATGAATCAGAACTACTCAACAGCACTTAACAACAACAATAACATATATGTTGATACTGATATTTTGTTTAATAAAGGTTTCTATGGTATTGTAGGGAGCACTGTGGCTCTGTAGGACAAGAACTGTGAACTGAAAGGTCAGTAGTTTGAGACCACCAACAATCACTCCATGGGAGATAGATGATGCTTTCTGCTCCCTCAAAGATTTACAACCTGAAAACCCTATACAGGTTGCTATGGGTCAGAAATGACTCCATAGCACACAACCAGCACTGTATATATTCATCCAGAAGTAGGTGCTAAAAAGAAAACCAAAGCTACCTAAGGGCAGGGAGAAGGACAGAGGTTCTATTTTTGATCAGACCACCAGGGCAGACCTCTGAGGAGCTGACATTTCAGCAAACACCTGAATGTGAAGAAAGAGCAGGTACTGTGGACCTCTGAGAGAAGAGTGACCTAGGATGAAAGAATACATAGTAAGGGCGAAGGTCTTCAAGTGAGAGCTTTCCTGTCATGTTTGAGGAACACATTAGGTGGGCAACAGAAGCAAGGAGAAGATGCACTGGGAGATGCAGTCAGAGAGAAACCAGGGCGGAGGTCATGTGAATGGTATGCTGGACCTAGAAAGGATCTTGGCTTCGTTATACTCATGATGGGAGCCTCCAGAGGCTGCCATGATCTGATTTCCATTTTAAATATCACTGACCCTTTTGTAAGGAGCCCTAGTGCTGCACTGGGTTAAGCGTTGGGTTGCTAACCTCAGGGTGAATGGCTCAAACTCAATAGCTTCTCCACAGAAGAAGGCTGAGGCTATCTGCCTTCATAAAGGTTTATATCTTAGAAAGCCTAGGTCTACTTTATTCCACCATTCTGCAATGAGTCATTACCAACTCCATGGTTGTTTCCACAAAGCTGTTTGTTCTGTGGAAACAAATGGGGGAACAGACAAATAAGTAGCAAGACCAGAAAAGACAGGACTATAGTGGTTCAAGGGAAGAGGGATGTTACTTGGGGTAGGAAGTTAGTAGTTAAATTGGGGAAATGGAGAAGTTTAAGATATGTTCTGGAGGTAACAGAGATAGAGTTTGGGAATGGAATGGCTGTGAGATTTGTGGGGGGGAAAGAAAGCACGAATCACTCTGAGATGTTAAACTTCATTTACCGAATGTTGTAGTTATGTTTTGTAGAGCCAATTCCGACTCATACTAGTCCTGTACAGAGTATCCAAGGGGTAACTGGTGGGTTTGAACTGCTGACCTTGTGATTCGCAGTCCAGTGCTTATGCTACAGTGCCACATCAGGAGTCCTATCTACTGAACAGTAGAGGAGAATGTGAGAACTGATCATATTTGGAATCTATTTTGCAGGTAAAAGTGACAAGATTTGTTGAATGTCTTTGTACTCAAAGGAGAGCCACCCCCCCCTCCCACCCCCACCTGTACCCCACCAACAGTCCTAGCATCCCACATTCATTTCATCTGTTTCAGTAGTCTTTTGCTTATAAAGCATGGCTTTGAACCAGTTCTTCCTGGTTTACTCAGGCAACTGAACACACTCAAATTTGTAACATGTGGGTGTACCAGAACAATAACTAGAATAGGAAAAATTACAGGTTAACATCCTGCTAGAAACATCATCTCTCTCCTAGAAAACAAGAGCAACATATACGTTGCCTAACAACCAAATGTCTTGATCGGTATAGTCAGAAACAATGATGCTCCACTCAAAGACGTCAGTGGGCTAAGTTTACTGCGCTCCACTGTGCTGGCAAATAGCCAATCTCTCACATAAGGCTCTTGAAAGGGCACACTATGCCTCTTTTGAGTCTCCCATTCCAGGGCTTTGACCTTAATATTTCCAGTTATTGTCCTGGTACACCCACATTTTACAAATTTGGGCCCATTCCAATTTTCGGCGCTGACCGTGACTTAATTGGTTTGAACCAGTTCGAAGTCCTGCTTGAAACTGTAACCAAGAACCACTCTCAGGGAGCCCGGCCAACAAAAATCAAAAGCCCTCGTGTAAGGGAAGTGCTGTCATAAGCAAACAAAACACACTTTTCTCCAAGGTTTGAGCAGCGGGGCGCAAACCTCTCTTCAGGAAAATCCCTGTTGATGGCAGGATCCTTTTCTTTTGCTTTTGTTTCTATCTTTTGCTCTAGCTCCAGCATTGGCAGAACAAAATTGAAAAATAAGACACAATGCTTTCTCTTATTCCCCTCAGTACAGCTGTTAGAGGCCAACATTTTCAAAGAGAATTTACTATAGAAATCCATGAGGGAAATAAACAAAGCAAATATAAAAACTGTAAAACTGTTACATTCACAAAGCAGAGGCTTCTGACCCTGCAATAGTTTAGAATGTTACTTACAAGGCATTTGGACCCTGTTTTGTTATACATTCTGTCTGAAAACTCCCCAACCAGAAAACGCCTCTGTTTAATTCTTACGGAGACAGTGCGTGTGCACACAGATGTGTTTACGCTCTCTTTTGCCACATCTTTTCTAGAAGAGAACCTGGCGTGGAAGCTCTAGCCCATGACTGTTTTCAGAGGAAATAAGTAAGTATTAGGATTGCTGGAGCTCCTCTGGGCAAACATTGCAAAAATTATGTTACTTCAAGTACATAATAGCAAAGACACAAGTCAGGCAAAGACCTACCCTCCTTTTTACCATTTGTCCTTCCCCTGTTATAAAGATTTTACTTTTTAGAGTTGAGATTGTCCCAAGACCTCAATGCAAGACCCTCTGAGAATTTATATAACAGGTCTGACTGAAAAGTAGCCCCATAACCCTCCATCATTGACACCCCACTTTCAAAGATCAGTGAAACACAAAAGGCACATGGACTCCAAGCAACATTAGTGGACAAAGAGCAGAAAACCAGCAGAATCCCTCACAGATTTGCACTAAGGTTCATTCAATCTCCTCTCACCCAGAGATCAGTTTGTGCTGTTGTAGCTCACATATGGAATGCCCATAATAATTAGTATGCACATCTCATACAGAATGCATATCACATATGGAATGTCCATAAGATATACTAGGCACGTCACATACAGAATGCATATCATATAGAGAATGTACATAAGATGTAGTAGGCACATCACATATAGAATGCATATCACATATAGACATTGAAGCCCTATCCGCCATTTTGTTTTCCTCTTTGCCTTCATGTTGTTGCACATAGAACAATAAATGCTGCCAGCGTTTCCATGACAGAGTCAAATACCAAGTTACAAATCAGTAGGCTAGGGAAGGGAAAGCTGGGTTCTCCTTGATACAGTACCTTCTCATATCCTGGCTTGTAGGTAAAAGTGTATTCCAACTTCTTTTTGTGTGAGCTCGTCCTCCCATTTCCAACTGGGTTTCACACTTCGAGAAGTTCTTGCTACTTTTCTCCCTCTATCCTGTCCCATCCAGAGTTCATAATTTTGCCAGGAAACTTGGAATTGATTTTCCATTTTGTCTTGACTGCACTGCTCAGTGACCACAGAGATGCCTTGCAGTGACGTCCCCACCCCCTACCACTGTCCCCAGGCAAAAGACACACGTTCCTATTGGCCCCATCATTTGGATGTGCTCACTCTCTGTGGCATGATTTATAGTGAGGCAGCCTCAATTACAAATTTCTCTTACTCCCTGCATTGACTAAAATGCTGAAAGTACAGAATTGCCAAGATGGCATGGAATAGAACCTCTGATTCAAACAGCTTTCTGCCTAAAGCCCCAGGCACAAAAAAGGCTGCACTGCCAAAAACAATGACTCAATCCATCAGTGCCAGAAAAAGGGAAAGCCAGGAGCTGTTTCCCGAACTCAGAAAGGTGGTCCACCAATCACCGCCCTCCTCCCTTCAACCAGCACTGGGGATTCCTGTCTTTCTACTGACTAGGAGGTAAGAGGCAGCTGCTGTTATGGACTGTGTAGAGTCAGAAACAGCAGGCAGCAGGTGACAGGAATTGGGGGATTAAAACAAGTCTGCACATGTGCGTCTACTGCCAGCCCTTATTTTCACACACTAATTTTAAAGAAAGAAAGAAAGAAGAAATCATTAACTGAGATGAAAATAAATAGGCCCATTTCTCTACCCTCTTTGATGTCAGTTTGTTCTGTTGATTTAAGATAGTGAGAGCTCCAAAATACTATTGCACCAAACGGGAGCATTTGTAGGAATATGCGCACCCAGAAGCCCAGCCAAGTTTTCACAGAACGTGCATCATTGTTTGGTAGAAGTGGGAAGATACTAAAAATAGGTCATCCATTCATAGTCTCATTGTACCTTCCAGTTAATCAGCCTAATATTGTTTTTAGTGCCTTTGTTCTACCTCCTGGTTCCTTGAATAGTGTCTGGGGTCTTTAAAAAGCTGAGAAATGGACATTCGAGGTTCAACCATTGGTTTCTATTCACCTGGAGACACAGAGGAAAAAGATTCAGGAATAGAAGGGCCAGATGGAATGTGTAGTTGATTGCCTCCACAAGCAATTGCTTTCTTTGCCATAAGACCAGAATAATTGGTTGGTATCCTGCTACTGTTATTGAATACTTTGATGAAAGAGTCTAAGAAAAAATTACGATCAAAAGGGAGGAAACGTAGAAGAGAATTTAAATTCTCATAGAATTCCTGACTTTCTGGAGTCAAAAAGGCTGAATGAAGGAACCCCAATGTCATTGCCCTGAGATAATCTTTAACTTCAAAACTATAATCTAAAAATATCTCAGGAAACGTTCTCTAAAGCAAACAACAGTCCAGGTAGTCCCTGACTCACCATGGGGCCCCCTCCCAATGACCGTCAGAAATCAGTTTTTACATAAGTCAAATACTTCATTGGTTTTTGTTTTTTTTTTCCAGTTTAATTATAACTGCCTTTATTATCAGTATCTTTATAAATCTTATCTTTATTTGTTTTGGTGTTGCCATGAGAATGATATCATAAGCAAATTACAAACTGCAACATTCTATGTAGTACATATTACTAATACTAATATATAAAAAGCACATGCAAAAAAGCCAAACATGGATGGTTATAGGGACAGTTTGAAAAGGTCATAAGTTAGAGACCAGCAGTAATCTTTAAAGTGATTTGACCTAATAGTATAAGGTGGAATTAGTAAAGTAATAAAATAAGCTAGTATGATTTTGTATCAACTTTACATTTTCTTTAAAAATACTGACATTTTAAAGTGTTAAATGATTTAAGTTCTGACTCTCAATACTGTACTTTCCTCTTCCCCAAATGCTATATTCTAATGATACAGCAGTAAAATCACGTACATGCAAAGATTGTAAATAACTCAAACTCTAAATACTATGAGTTCTAAACTGATATTCAGGAGTCCTGGTATGGCACTGTAGGATAAGAATGGACTGCTAACTACAAGGTCAGCCGTGTACACCCACCAGCTGCTACTCAGAAACACTATCCAGGGTTGTTCTGAGTCGGAACCCACTCGATAGCACATAACAACAAGAAGCGGTATAGCTTAAGCAGTAAAGAATACCTGTTTTGAGCACTGTGCTCTTTTAAGAAACTTACTAAATGAGACCCCAATGTTAACAACATTGGAGAGGATAGAACGTAGCTTAGGGGATAGCAAGTTTATGTCAATAAGGGAGAAAGAAATTGGAAAAAGAGGTGGAGAACAGCTGCATCATTTGAAGAATGTAACCATGTCACTTTTGTTCATGTAGAAAATGTTGAATTGATGTAGGTTTTGCTATGTATATTCTCAACAACAATAAAAACAACGGACAATGAGAAATACTTCCTTTCTTATTTTGTCCTGTTTCTCCAAAAGTCTTTTTATCAAGACTTTAACGATAAGTAGATTATCCTCAGAAATTCTTGAAACATTTTCATGTTTGAAAAATACACTTATACTTTTTGTTGTTAGGTGTCCTCGAATAGTTTCTGACTTATAGCAACTCTATGTAGAACAGAACAAAATACTACCCAGTCCTGTACCATTCTCACAGCTGTTCTTATGTGTGAGACCATTGTTGAAGCCAGTTTATCAATTCACCTCATTGAGAGTTTTGTTCTCCTTCACTAACCCTTTACCAAGCATGACTGTCCTTCTCTAAGGACTGCCACCTCTTGACAATTGTCCAAAAAACATGAGACGACATCTCAACAGCATGTCTTCTAAGGATCATTCTAGGTGTAGTTCTTCCAAGATAGACTTGTTTGTTCTTCTGACATTCCATGGTATATTCAATATTTTTCACCAACATTGCAAGTCACATGCATCAATTCTTCTCTGGTCTTCCTGGTCTCAGGTAACTTAATTTGTAACTTAACTAGAAAGACAAACTGTTCACCATGCATACAAATGAGCGTGCACAGTTCAAACTCCAGTTGTTCAAGGGTCAGCTGTAATAGTGATTGCAATGTTAGACATCAAATGCAGGAGCCAGGAGTGAAGGAGATGAGCATGATGGGAGTTTAGACAACAAATGGTGATCCTTTCTGACTGGGTGATGTGTGTGGTGGTAGTCTTTCAGGAAGGGCAGAAGCTATCCATAAATAATGTGGAGGTACTATAAGAGACATGGGTGATGGTGAAGGTCAGGTACCATTTAGGGGGACAGGTGTGTGCAGGAGTCCCGGTCTTAGACCCATGGGTCTAACCCAGCTTTTGCTGTTTGTTGAGCTCATATATTTTTTGAGCAATGGAGGGGGAAGTTGCTTTATGTTTAAAACAAAAATGCTAAAATAGCATTTTTAATGAATTTGAATGCCTTCAGGTGGAACACATACACTCCATTGTGCCAGAGTTCCAATCTTAGGTTTATTTGTATTATCTGCGACCCTCAATGTGCATTTGATGTGTACCCTTGGGGTAAAGGACTTGCACAGAGGATGGGAGGGAGATGCAGCTAAGATACAAATTGTGAAAAGGGTACAATTCTATGCTTACAAGCTTATAGTTTACCCTGACAGCAGGATTTGGGCATTTGTTTAATATTCATTGTTTTCTTGATCTGTGCCCAGTCCCACATCTTAGGGTTGAGTTGACTCTCCTCTACATATTTAGTAAGATTTGGGTGGTACTGACCCTGACTCCTATGTTGAGACCCAAGCCAGCATGTCATCCAGGACTAAGCAATCTTCAAAGGCACTGGTCTAAGGGTAGACAGGCAGTACATTCGGAGACCACTAAAGCCAATCCCAATGCTTCCTGTTAGAGGAGGAACAGTCTTTCCACCAGGGTTACTGAGAGGCCAGAGAGAGGTCTGGAATTGCTGGCAGTCATCTTACCACCCTGAGGGGAAATTCAGCCTGAGGAGGAGACAAGCCTGGGAGAAGGAAGAGGTAAAAGACACAGAAGGATTGAGCATCACCGGCCTGGGTGGAACTCTCGCGCCCAACCACACCAAAAGCCAAAGTTGCCTTTGAATGCCACAGCTATAGTGGGAGGACTTCAAAACATTCATGGAAAAATGGAATTGAAAGAAGATGGAATTCTTCAGAGACTTTTTGAAGATCTTTGTATTGAATAACAAATTCCCGTGTGGCTTATGACAGTGAGTTTTCTGTTCTGTCACATTTCGCCAAAATATCCCTTACTATAGATAGACTTCTGGTGTGGCACTGTTGGATCACCACTGGACTGGGAACCACAAGGTTGACAGTGCAAACCCACCAGCTATTCCTTGGAAACTCTGTACAGTGTCATTATGAGTCCGAATCAACTCAACAGCACATAACAACAATAAAAAGATATAACAATGGTTAAGCTGAATCACAGAGACACAAGTCCAGAGAAAAGGATGAATGCATTCTCTAGGTGACAAAAGTCAGACACTTCATGCAAGAGGCCAAGTTGTGGAGGTTGGTTCTTGGTGTTGTGAATAATGGCATTTTACTGAACAATACAAGGGACATAGAGGCTAGGCCCAGAGCAGCTCCTGTGAATCAGAGAACTCCTAATTTCATGTAGGAAATAGTCACATGCCTGGATCCAACAAATGATGGAACGGGACAATGAAACTTTAGGAAGACCTTGGCACTCTAAGTGCAGCACTTAATATGTGCCACTCTGAGCTAGTATTTCTCCTATTTGTCATCATTGCAGCTCTGTTCCCAATAGTAATAATAATAAAAACAATAAAGTTCTTGCTTGCCCCCGCCCCTTTTAAATTAGTCTGTGCAAGTGAAAAGTTTTAACCATAGTGCTCTAATGTCAAAAACTTTTTGCTCCAACCAATTTGCTTGTTAACTCATCTGCTTCCTTACCCTTGACTCTGCAGAGAAGACTCTTAGCCTACCTGACATTGTTGTTGTTGTTGTTGTTAAGTGCTGTTGAGTTGGTTCTAACCCATAGCGATCCTGTAGAGGGTTTTCAAGGAGTGGCTGGTGAGCTTGAACTGCCAACCTTGCGGTTCAAACCAACTTTGCAGTCCAGCGCATTAACCCACAGCACCCCACCAGGAGTCCTGCCATCATTAAGAAACTGCCTGCCTATTCCTTGATTGTCTCCTGCAGTCCTGCGAATCACTTCAATAGGTCTGCCCATCTAAGACCCATCATTGACGGCTGTGTGAGGGACCTCCAGTGGGCTACACATGTCTTAGAAAGACAACCATTTCACAGAGACCAGCAGAAGAAGCAGATGACTCCCCCAAACAAATCCCTTTCATTACCACAACAAATAACCGTGATAATTACCCAGAATGGCAGGAGGAAATATCACTAGCATGGAAGCACAAGCAGAATTGAATCTTTAAGCGAGATGTAATGGAGTCTCTTACAGTACATCAAAGTCACTGTTAAAAATGCTGCCCTCCAAAGAACACAGCTCTCTTGATTCCAGGAGTCAAATCAGCTAAAACACATCTTTTCCCCTGAAGCGGTTTTCAAGATTAATAATATTGCATACGTTGTTGTTTTAGGAAACACTCTTTCTCCCTTCCTCGTGTTTAGAATAACATTAAATCTATGAGCTTCAAACTCAGCAAGTCAGTCATCCACTCCCCAAAGACACAGCAAGTGGGAGACAAAGCAAGCTTTGTCACAGACGACAGTGCCCCAGCAGTGACAGAGCCCACAGTGAGGACTCACCTTTCAGCTGGTGGGATGGGCCCCACAGCAGATCCTTCTGTGTTCATAGCTTACATAGGAACACCAAGAACAATGACCGTATTTGCAGTTAGGAAAGTGATGACTCCTGGGTGGGGTTTTTTAAGGTTTTTGTGTGGATTGAGTAAAAGTTTACAGGGCAGACCATCAGTTTTACATTCAACAAATCATACACCTTGTTTCATTACAATGATTATAATCCCCTTCATGTACCATCAGTTAACAGTATTTCTTTCTATTCACTTTATCTTTTTTTTTTAAAAAACAAAAAACAAAAAACACTCAGGCATATATAATAATAATTTACACCTTCAAAGGGCAGCTTCTGAAAATCTGCCTCCCGGCCACAGGCTCTTAGTCCCTTTCTTCCCATGCATCTAGAGTCCTCAGGCACTCCCTCTCTCCATGCCCCCATCTGTGGCTCTGACATCGCTGCTTCTCTGGGTAAGGTCCCGCATTCTGCTTGTGCTCTTCTCTCTTGATGATCCTAGGGTCCTCTTTTTCTGGACTGTAAGATTAACCACTCCCCTGTTTTTGTTACCAAACTTCTACCTTTACAATTGTGAGAGTCACAATTAGTCATGATAACAATTATTCACTATTGAATCATACAAATCTTATCCCCATCTCTTTTCACCAGATTCATCTAGACAAGATGAAAACTATTCAGTGGGGACTCTTTCTCCCCCCGCCCCCACCACACACTCTTAAACTAAACTCCTTCTGGAAACCTTGTAAGCCAGTCACTTTGTGCCTTTATCACCCCCTCATTTTAGGTAGCCAATGTCTAAGTTGCCCATCCCTATCTATCCTGTGTACAACGGGGATAGCACTGATACTTAATGTGAAGACTCCTTCCCTCTCTGTTGGTATTTAGAGTTACTACCTCCTTAAGTACAGGTCAGGTTCATCAAATTGTAGCAATTTACCCTTGTTTCCTTTATCAAAAGAACATTTGTGTGTGTGTGTGTGTGTGTGTGTGTGTGTGTGAGATCTTCTTCTAGTCGAGTTCTGATTATCAAGCCATTGAGGCTAGGTCAAATGGGTACTATCTGCAAGTCTGGGTGTTCTTGTGCATCTCTCCTTACTTCATATCAGCATGATGCTTCACTCTCAGCTCTAGCCCTCTGTGGCTATGTCCTTGTCCATGGGCTCAAGTGTCCCCAGGTCTCACCACACTTTGGACCAACCAGCCCTTCCCTTTCTTTTGCTCATCTCCAGGTTAATGGGGGTCAATGGACTGTGGTTGGACTCAGCTCACTTCTTCATTGCTGCTTTTCCCCTTCTTCCACTCACCAGTACACCAATGTGGTTGCCAGCAAGCTTACATGCCTGTTCATGTGTTCCCTTTGAATTTCAGTCTTAGAGGGGTGTTGTCCTGAAGGAACTTGATTGCCTGCCTTGATGGCTTCCTGGCGAACAGCTTGCTTATTCTTGTAGTAGCCAGTCATGCTGACATTTTTGCTTGGGGTTTTTCCTGATGATCTTTCTTTGAAGATGTACCTTCTGTTGTTTTAGTTGTTCCAGGCTGGTCTGTTTGTCTTTGCTAGTGGGAATGTCCCACCTCATAAGGTTTTGGATGGGATTCAGGATTCCACCTAGGGTCCTATACTCTGCAAGAGGACTATTTCACTGGGCAAGTTCTAAACCCCCTTTTAGGTATTCCAATCGGTTATAGTCTGAAGACGGGCTTACACATTTTCTGTAATCATGTTTCCCAACATTCCTTTCTATCCCACTTAAGTGTCTACTTTACAATAGTAGGCAAGGAAAACCAATATTCATAAGACAGTCAAGCATTTTAGTATTATTTCCACTCTTCAAACTATGCCTAGATCCCTGTATCACAGAGCCCTGTTGTTCCAAGGTTGAGCATACATCACTATTCACCTTTGTCCAACTTAGGCCATGCAAACCTGTCTCAGTGTTCCCCTATCTTGTTCTTCCACCTCCTCGCCCTTCTTGTATTGCCCTCCCCAAAATCTGAACTAAACCCACCACCCCAACCACACCGTTGTAGTTACCTTATATTCCATTAATTCTTCCCTCCATTTAAGACAGTCTGTTTTATCTTGTAATCTACGTCACCATCTCACCACCTGGATCTCTGTTCATCTGAGTTTACCTTGTTTTACCTTGTAATTGTTTTGATCATAGACTGACCTCCCAGATCTTCTGTTCTTATACTTTTATTCTGTTCTTGACTTTTTCATTTGTCGACTGAGTTCAGGGTGATGCTGCCACGTATGTCATTCTCTGATTGTTGTCTGTTCTTGTTGGTTCTCAGTCTACACAACTCTGTTTAGGATGTTTTTCATACCAGGGTTGGCTTTGGCAAAATCCCTCAGCTTCTGTTTATCCTGGAATGTTTTGATTACACCTTCATATTTGATTGACAGCTTTGCTGCGTAGAGGATTCTTGGTTGAAAGTTTTGTTTTTTTCTTTCTTTCAGGGTTTTATATATATCTCCCCATTGCCTCCTCAACTGCATGGTTTCTGTTGAGAAATCCGAGCTTCAACTGATTTACTTGCCTTTGTATGTTGCACTTTTCTTTTCCCT
>NW_006408521.1:32836156-32838673 GCF_000296735.1 Chrysochloris asiatica | reverse complement strand
GTTAGCACCCGGATTTTTAACTACTATGCTACCAGAGCTCCATGGGAAATCTCTACTCTGTCATATAGCATTGCCAGGAGTTGGAATCATCTCAATGGCACACCATGACAACAAGAGCAACGTAAATGTAATTTATGAAACAATTAAAATAAACCTGTGATTCTATCACCAAGGTTAAGAAATAGATACTGACCTAGCCATTGCAGTGACCTGAGTCTTCCCCTGATCCTACCTCCTATCCCTCAAAGGTAACCACTTGGCAAAATTTAGGCTTCATTGTCCACTTCCTTTTCAAAAATAATTTTACCTTCTCAGTATGTATCTCTAAACACAGTAGTGCCTGCTTCTGAAATTTATAACTAATAGTATTATACTGTATCAAACCTTCTTTGGTGTCATTTTTTTGCTCACTCTGTATTATTTTTCTAAGACTTATCCATTGGTTCAATTTAATTACTGACTGAATTGAATGCCACTGTGTTGATAGAACACAATTTGTTTATATATTCTCCTATCAATGGACATGTGAGCTATTTTGAACAGTTCTTGCTCTGACAAATAACTATGCACAAAAATTCATGTATACTTGCAAACCCTTTTCCAGGGTTTGCTGTGAAATCAATTCGAATTCACAGCAACTACATATGGCTGAGTAAAACCACTCCATAAACTTCCGTAGGCTGCAATCTTGAGAGGAGCACATCACCAAGTTTTTGGTTTATCTCCTGTGGAATTACTGGTGGGTTCAAACAGCTTACCTTTTGGTTATCAGCTCAGCACTTCACCACTGCATCACCATAGCTCCTAGGTTTGTACCTAGAAGGGGAGTATTCACATGCAGGACTTGCACTTCTTTAGGGTTCATAGTTATAGTCTTAATTTGCATTTGGAGTCCTGGTGTGGCACTGTGGGTTAATGCACTAGACTGCAAAGTTGGTTTGAACTGCAAGGTTGGTGGTTCAAGCTCACCAGTTGCTCCTTGGAAACCCTCTACAGGGTCACTATGGGTCAGAACTGACTCAATGGCACTTAACAACAACATCTAAAGAGATTGATCTTTTTTTTACAATATTACTTTCCATTAGTCTTTACTCTTAAAAGTTAAGTCTTTATTTTTATTTTAGCCATTTTTTTGTTACTTTGCTTATACCTTTCTGAAAATTCTTTACATAACATGGATCCTTTTCTATCACTAGGAATATTTATGGCAAATATCTTTAAGTTTATGTCTTATTTTGTGACATACCCTCTTAGATACGTTTCAATAAACAGCTGTTATGATCTTGAATTAATATAACTTGAATTTATTTACTATATGGTTACCATTTCTTGTGTCTTGATTAGGAAACCCTTCCCTGTCATAAGTTATGAAGGATAGTGTCTAAATTTTTATTCTCAATGGTTAGTGTCCATTTTTCACATTGAAGTGTTCATTTTACCTAGATTTTTACTATTGTGTACATTAATTAGTACAGATCCAAATGTATTTCTTCCTTACAGATAGTCAGTTGTTCCAGCACATAATAATTTAATACTACATTCCATGTCTACCGTTGTGCTAGACAAGCTTTTCTTTTGTAATTAAGTCACAATTAATGCTTCATATGGACCCATTTTCTGGTTTCTCTGTTCAGTACCACCTGTCAATTTGCCCACTTATGTGTGTGTGTGTACACACTGAATAGTAATAATGAATGAAACGTCTAATTTGTAGTATGTTTTGATATAAAAAACCAAATGAATCCTGCTACCACCTACACACCAACAGGCATCTGTCAGTTTGTCCCATCATGGTGGCTTGTGTGTTGCTGTGATGCTGGAAGGTATGCCACCAGCATTAAATACCAGCAGGGGCATCCATCTATACAAGTTTCTGTGGCGCTTCCAGACAAAGACAGACTAAAAGAAGGTGAAGCGGACCACTTCTGAATGGTTAGCCACTGAAAACATTAGGAACAGCAGCGAAACATTGATATATGGCCAGCAGATGAGCTGCTCAGATGGAAGGCATTAAAATGTGTTTCCTATGAGTAGAGCTGGTGGGTTTGAACTGCTGACTTTGTGGTTAGCAATCCAGTGTTTATTCTCTAGCACTGTACTAGGATTCCAATCCTAGGTATTACTGAGCTCAAATGGCCTGGTATGGGTCATTTTGAATTGGACAATCATATGGTTTATTATACCAGGAATGACAAATTGAAAAAGAATGGTGTCACATTCATCATGAAAAAGAGCATTTCAAGATTTTTCTTGAAGTACAGAGCTATCTGTGATGGCATAATATTCAAATGCCTACAAAGAAGACCAGTTAATACCCTTATCATTCAAATTTATGCACCAACATCTTCAGTCTGAAATTGATCAAACATGCAATCAGGATGCCTTACTAATTACTAGTGATTGTCAAGTAAAATTTGGAAATAAAGAGGTAGGATTCATAGTTAGAAAATATGGCCTTGGTGATACAAACCACATTGGAGATCTCATGATAGAATTTTGTAAGACCAAAAACTTATT
>NW_006408521.1:32807385-32826896 GCF_000296735.1 Chrysochloris asiatica | reverse complement strand
AATAGCAGTGAATCACTGTCAGATAGCACCAGAATACTGAACATTGAAACATGATGAATACAACTAGAATACTATCAGATATACTACCAGAAGATGATCCGCCAAGGTTGGAAGACAATCAAACTGCGACTGGGGAAGAGCTGTCTCCTTAAAGTAGAGTTGACCTTGATAACGCGAATGGAGTAAAACTTTCAGGGTCTTCATTTTCTGATGGAGTGAAACTCAAAATGAGTAGAAACAGCTGCAAACATCCAGTAATAATTGGAACATGGAATGTATGAAGTATGAATCTAGGAAAACTGGAAGTTGTCAAAAATAAAATGAAACCCATAAACATCAATAATCTAGGAATTAGTGAGCTGAAATGGACAGGCATTGGCAATTAGAATCTGACAATCACATGATTTGCTATGCCAGGAATGACAAATTGAAGAGGAATGGCATCACATTCAGCATCAAAATGAATATTTCAAGATGTACTTTGAAGTATAATGCTGTTTATGATAGCATAATGTCCATATGCCTATAAAGAAGACCAAGAAGCTCTGGTAGTGTAGTAGCTACGAATCGGGCTGCTAACGTCAAGGTCAGCAGTTCGAAACTGCCAGCGGTTCTATGGGAGAAAGATAGGCTTTCTGTTCCTGTAAAGATTTTCAGCCTTGAAAACTCTATGCAGGGTTGCTATGAATTGGAACCAACTCCAGGGCACACCAACAACAACAACACCATAAAGAAGACCAGTTAATGCCACTATTATTCATACTCTACCAACTTCTTCAGTCTGAAATTGATCTAACATGCAATCAAGATATGTTGCTAATTACTGGTGATCAGAATGGAAAAGCTGGAAACAAAGAAAAGGATCAGTAGTTGGATAATCTGGCCTTGGTGATAGAATGATACTGGAGATCACATGATAGGATTTTGCAAGACCATTGGCATAATCACTACAAATATCATTTTTAAATAACATAAAAGATGATTATACACATGGGTTTCATGAAATAGGACATACAAAAATCACATTGACCACATGTGTAGAAAGAGACTGTGAAAGAGCTCCATAGCATCAGCCAAAACAAGGACAGGGGCAGATTGTTGAGTAGATCATCAATTGTCAATATGCAAGTTCAGGCTAAAGCTGAAGAACATTAAAACAAGTCCTTGAGAGTAAAAATATGACCTTGAATATATCCTACCTGAATTTAGAGATCATCTCAATAATACATTTGGTGCATTAGACATTAGCAACTAAACATCAGAAAAGTTGTGGGAGGACATCAAGAAACTGACAAGGGACCCACCAGATTCAGAGGATGACATGAAACAAGGAATATCAATGCTGATGTCAGATGGGTCTTGGCTGAAAGCAGAGAATGCCAGAAGGATCCTTAACTGTGCTTTACTGATTATGCCAATGCTTTCTGTTGTGTGGATCATGACAAGTTATGGATGAAACTGCAGCGAATGAGTATTCCAGAGCACTTATTTATGCTCAACAGAAACCTTAACACAGACCAAAAGGCAGTCATTCAAACAGAACAAGAGGACACAGAATGGTTAAAAATCATGAAAGGTGTGTGCTAGGGTTATATTCTTGTACAATACTTATTCAATCTGTATGGCAAGCAAATAATCCAAGAAACTGGATTATAGGAAGAAGAACATGGCATCAGGATTGGAGGAAGACTCATTAACAACCTACAATATGCAGATAATGCAACCTTGCTTGCTCAAAGCAAAGAAATCTTAAAATACTTACTGATGAAAATCAAAGACAAAAGCCTTCAGTATGGTTGCACCTCAATATTGTTGTTGTTAGGTGCCAACAAGTCAATACCGACTCATAGCGACCCTATGCACAACAGGACGAAACACTGTCCAGTCCTGGGCCAACCTCACAATTGTTGTCATGCTGCCACTTTGCCAATCCATCTTGCTTGGGGGTCTTCCTCTTTTTCTCTGACCCTCCACCTTACCAAACATGATATCACTCTCCAGTGACTGGTCCCTCCTGACAACCTCAACATTAAGAAAACAAAAATCCTAACAACTGAATTAATAGATAACATCATGATAAATGGAGAAAAGATCAGAAGGTGTCAAAGACTTTCATTTTGCATGGATCCACCATCAACACTAATGGAAGCAGCAGTCAAGAAATCAAACGATGTATTGCATTAGACAAATTTGCTGCACAAGACCTCTTTAAACTGTTCAAGAGCAAAGATGTCAGTTTGAGGCCTAAAGTGTACCTGACTCAGGAATATATAACCATTTAAACAACAAAAGAGCACATTCTGCAAGCCTGCCAGCTGACTGCCAACACTCAGTATTTCTCTTTCCAAGAGTCTAGAGTCCACACCTGGTTCCTCTCTCCATGTCCTCATCTCTGCCACCATCTCTGGTGTTGCAGTTTCTCTGGATAGGGTCCCACATTCTGTGTGTGCTCTTCTCCCTTAATAGTCCTAAGGTCCTCTGTTTCTGGACTGTAAAATCAACTACTCCCCTGTTTTTATTACAAAATGTCTACCTTTACAGTTGGAACAGTCGCAATTAGTCATGATAACAATTACTCACTATTGAATCATAAGAATCTTATCCCGATCTCTTTTCACCAGACATGTCTAGACAAGATGAAAACTATTCAGTGGGGATTCTATCTTCCTCCGCACACTCTTAAACTAAACTTCCTTTTAAAAACTTGTAAGCCAGTCACTTTGTGCCTTTATCACCTCCTTATTTTAGGTAGCCAGTATCTAAGTTGCCCATCCCTATCTACTCAGTATACAGAGGGGATAAGATTGATACTTGATGTGAAGACTCCTTCCCTCTCAGTTGCTATTTTGACCTACTACATCCAATAAATATAAGTCAACTTCATCAAATGTTATCAATTTACACTTGTTTCCTTTATCAAAAATTGTTTTGTTTTGTTTTAATCTTCCTCTAATTTAGTTCTGATCATCAAGCCATTGAAGCTATCTGTAAGTTTGGGCATTCTTGTGCATTTCCCCTCACTTCATATCAGCTGGATGCTTCACTCTCAGCTCTAACCCTCCATGGCTATGTCCTTGACTATGGGCTCAGGAATCTCCAGGTCTCACCACATTTAAGAACCAACCAGACCTTCCTCTTCTCTCTCTCATCTCCAGGTCAACGGGAGTCTATGGAACATGGTTGAACTCAGCCCATTTGTTCAATTCTGCCATTCCCCCTCTTCCACTCACCAGTAGACCAGCAGGTGGTCACCAGAAAGTTTACATGCCTGCTCCTGTAGTTCCTTTGAGTTTTTATTATTTGTCTCTTGATAAAAATGGCAAGCTTATGGTGGGGATTTCTTTCTGTTCTTATTTCCTGATGTACCAAAGTGTCTAGAGTAGTGCTCCAAGCTATAGTGAATGATCATGAAATATTTATGAAAAAAGGAAGGGACTCCAGAAGGAAGGAATGAAGAAAGGGGAGCTTGGCCTCAATCTATCACTATGTCACCTCGATTGCAAAATGACCCCCAGTGATAGGTCCTAGAGCAGTCACTCTACTCCTAACATGTGGGGACAAGTTAGCTCAGATGTGCATAGAGCTTCCCAGGTACTACACCCAGCAGTATCAGCTAAGTGCCATGGAGTGGATTCCAACTCATGCCGACCTAAGTGTATCAGACTTGAACTGTGCTCCACAGAGTTTACAATGGCTTATTTTTCAGAAGTAGATCATTGGGCTTTTCTTCTGAATTGCCTCTGAGTGGGCTTGGACACTCAATTAGCAGGCAAGTGGGTTCATCATTTTTATACCACTCAGGGGCTCCTAAAACCGGCAGTGCTGTTGTTGTTAAATACTGTCGAGTTTGTTCCCACTCATAGCGACCGTGCGTAGGGTTTCCGAGAAACAGCTATTAGAAGCTATGTAATCAAGATAAGAACTGTATTCGGCCTGAAAACACCATTCCACATTCAGCAATCCAAAGAAACAACTGATATGCACAACATATATGAATGTAAAATATGATGTTTAATGAAACAATCCAGACACACAAAAGAAGTACATATTGTGTGGTTCTATTTGTAAAATGCAAGCTAACCTCTGGTAACATGAACATCAGTGTTGGCCTAGGACCACAGCTGGAGGGAGGAGTAAATGGCAGGGGGGCAGGAGACATCTCTGGCAGAGTGATGGGTATGTTCTATAGCTCGGTTGTCAATTCACAGGCACATTCAACTGTCAAATGCCATGGGACAGTACACCTTAAGTGAATGCAGTTTATCATATATAAAGTGTTTTACAATAAAATCAATAAGGAAAAAATACCCCTAACAGGCATAGGGACTCCTGGTGTGGCACTGTAGGATCAGCACTGGATTGCAAACCACAAGGTGGATAGTTCAAACCCACCAGCTGCTCCTTAGAAACCCTATACAAGGTCAATAGGAGTCAGAACTGACTTGACAGCAGTTATAAACCACAGGCACAGGGAAGGGCACATGGGCTCTTTCGCCCAGTTTCCTACCTAAAGACCCAAAGCAGCCTATCCTTTTGTTACTAAGTCATCAGTTTGGACAGCCACAAAGTGCAGTGTCAACACCAAGGAGTGTACATTTTTACCTGCTTGCCCTTCTCCTTCCTCTACCCATCACCCCTCTGTCTGGGACTGAGAACTCTCCCAATAGCATCTCAGGCATACACTAGCTCAATTCGTCAGTCCCATTGATGCATGGTCACACTCGATGTCTGTACCACCTGTCACTACATGAGGTTTAGCTAATGCTCCATCAGGGCAGAGGCATCCATAATCCAGCATTCCCCTGGAGAATCCCATCCACCTTGACCCTCGACTGCCCTTCTTGTTCTCTTAGAAGTGTTTAAACATCAGAAAAGTACCATAAGCAGAAAAAAAAATAGAAACTGTACTTCCAATGAAAAGATTTTTCATTTAAATGCACTTTATTGTGTGATGTATTCCTTTAATTAAAGTGTGTGTCTGGGTGCATCGGTTGCTATTACTATGCAATTCCTCATGTTTATTGAATGCAAGAGTAGCTGAGGCAATGCAGTGGAAATTCACATATTAGCCAGAGTACAACTTAAAGTAATAGTTCACTGATCTTTTCAGCTCTAAAGGTTAGATCAGGTCTGGGGAACATCTGGCCATGGGCCATATGTTATTGTTGTTGTTAAGTGCCGTCGAGGTATTTCTGACTCATAGCAATCCTGTATAGGGTTTCCAAGTAGCAGCTGGTGAATTTGAACTGCCAACCTTGCAGGTCAAATGGCTTTGCAGTCTGGAGCATTAACCTACGGCACCACACCAGGACCACAAAATCATTTGGTCTGGCCCTGCTAAGGCAACTGCAGTTCTAACCATCACAATCAGGGTGAGTTAATTAAATATTTGGCCACTTATAGCAGGCTAATTTTTTAGTTGATAATTTTGTATGGACCTCAAATGATGTTATAAATATTGGCAGAAAAAAGGTTCCCCATCCTTGGGTTAGATAATCTTCAGGATGATTTCAGCTAATGGCCAACTGTGATGCAATGCTTTCTGTCAATGTGAGTAGATCTGCTCTGGAAAATCAATCTTTGTTTCCTAAATACCTCTCTTAGTTCCATCTTGCTGTCTAACACAGATGGCATTCTTTAGCTCCAGAAGAAAGGCGGAGCTTAGAATTGGTTCATTCTGGTTTGACCCTCTGCTGAGAATTCGCATGTCCACAGAATCAGAATCCACCAGTTAGCAATATGCCTATGTGATTCTTTATGTATACAGAAGAATCATCTGGGAATCTCTAAGACTCACCTGAGGATTGTGTTACACTGTAGTGGTAAACTCTGATTCCATCTGTCTAGAGGAGACATGCAAATTCTTAGCAGAGGGTCAAACTAGAATGGAATTGTTCTAAGCTCTGCAGAAAAGTAGAGCCAAACAGGGGAATGCCAGGTACAGAAAGTTTCCAATGCTGTCAGAAGGGTGGTTTAGGGAAACATTTCCTGCATTACTTTATAGGTTGCAGAGCACTTTGACGCATGTGCTTCTTCATAGACTCCTCTTAAGATGCTCAGGAAGTAAGTATTTCACATTCCAGAATGACTTGGGAACTCTGACTCTTAGGCTAAATGAAGTGACCGGATGCACAGAAAAAAAGGCTCGGAATCCTGGGCTCCTTCCTGGGCACCAGAGCCGGGAGTCGGTTCTGTTCTGCTTCTGCCACGAGTTCTGGCAGACTTTGGGATAACCCTTTTAACACTTCTGGGTTTAATCTTCTCATGTGTATAAAAACAGGATGATTTCAGAGTTCCTTCTGAGAGTCTCCATATGTTTCCACAAGCAGAGGAATGGGAAACTGGATGAAAAATAGTTTGACTTCATATTCACAGGAAGGCTATTGGATTCCCTTTCTGGTCAAGGTGCTGTTATAACGAAAACAAGTTTGTCTTTCCATTGGTGTCACGCCTGGCTTTCCCCGCGCCCCCCCCCCCAACTTACTGGAAAATAAATGGTAAAAAATATCAGGCTTAAAATAAAAAGTCAATCATGAATCAATAACACCAAAAGATTAACAATTTTAATTTCCCCATGATCTTTACCAGGTTTTGCCACTACATAACTATGTTGTTGTTAAGTGCCATTGCGTCAGTTCCTATATAGGGTTTCCAAGGAGCAGGTGGTGAGCTTGAACCGCTGACCTTGCGGTTCAAACCAACTTTGCAGTCTAGTACATTAATCCACACCACCACACCAGGACTCCAGTATATAATATATATAACATAGCTATTTGTCACTGTTGTTAAGTGCTGTCGAGTTGATTCCGACCCATAATGACCCTGTAGACGGTTTCCAAGGAGCAGGTGGTGAGTTTGAACTACTGACCTTACAGTTCAAACGACTTTGCAGTCTGATGCATTAACCCACAGTGCCACACCAGGACTCCATAAGATAGCTATGCATGTTATATATTATGTCACCCCACTATAATTTTTCACAAGGAGGAAGACCTATACGTTTCTCATTTTCCTCTCTGACTAAAGTTGTACCTCCTGGATAGTTTTTCTTTCCAACTATGTTATTAGTTGCATGAGGTCAGGGACTTCACCTAACACTTGCTTCGATGTCGTTCCACTTTAATTATTTACTATGAAGAGACTCCTGGTGTGGCACTATAGGATCAGCACTGCAATGCAAACCACAGGATGTCAGCTTGAGGACTAAGGTGCACCTGACCCAAACCATGGTATTTTTCACTAGCCTAATATGCATGTGAGAGATGAACAATGAATAAGGAAGACTGGAGAAGAATTGAGGCCTTTGAGTTACAGTGTTGGAAGAGAATATTAAAAATACCACAGACCGCCAAAAGAACAAACAAATCTGTGTTGGAAGAAGTACAGCCAGAATGCTCCTTCCCAGACAGGATGGCCCAACTTCGTCTCTCATACATCTGACATATTATCAGGAAGGACCTGGAGAAGGACGTCATGATTGGTAAAACGGAGGGTCAGTAAACATGAGGAAGACCCCCTAACGAGATGGATTGGCACAGTGGCAGCAACAGTAAAGTCCAGCAGAGCAACAATTGTACGGTTGGTGCAGGACCAGGCAATGTTTTGTTCTGTTGTGCATAAGATTGTTATGACTCATTGTCGATGTCACAGCACCTAGCAACAACAAATGAAATGCATAAAAGGCCTTCATAAACATCAATAGTATGTGTCTGTTGCTTAAATTCTTCCTTCTACATTTAACTCTCTGCTTTTTCCAGATCCTTCTTCAAAATTATGATCTCGTTTTGGCTCTGGCATTTACTCTTTCTCTCTGAATAGGCCTGAGTCACTTGTTTTTAATTCTTTAGCTTGGGCATAAGAAAGTAAGAATCAAATTCATCAGCTTATGGTATGATTTAGAAGGGATGATGCACATGAAAGCACTTAGCTCATTGTGTGACACAGACTAGGTGCTCAACAAATATGCATTAGATCTGTAAATCGAAAATGATACACATTTATGTTCATATTTCTTTCAGGGTGGAAGGGGTACACAGGAAGAAGAAAACACGTTGCCAATGCTTAGTTTGATCCTATCTTCTCAAGATTGCCAATAATTGTTCTTTCATTACCATTCAGGAGACTAGACAGTAGTCACTAAAATCACCCTGCACTCAAAGTGCCTCACTATAGGTCCCTTCTCATGAGAATGCAACAAAAACCATAGCCCCAACCCACCATCAGAGGTACGGATGCATTCAAAACAGTGCTGAGAGTCTTCAAGTTCAGGTTTGTTTGAATATATCTCCTTGGTTAGGGGCTATTGAGGTAAAGAAGATCTGGTTATGGGGAGTTTCTCCTAGACATCAATGAAAGTCAAGCCTTCAAACAATAAGTGATTATTGGGTATTCACTATGTGCTATGAGCCTGGTGTGGTGCTGTGGGTTAATGCGCTGTACGGAAAAGTTGGTTTGAATCACAAAGTTGGCGGTTCAAGCTCACCAGCCGCTCCTCAGAAACCCTACACAGGGTCGCCATGGATCGGTACCCGCTTGAGGGCACTTAACAATAACAACAATAACAAGCTAGGGAGGACTCCTGGTGTGGTGCTGTAGGATCAGCACTGGACTGTGAACCACCAGGTTGGCAGATAGATCAAACCCACCAGCCACTCCTCAGAAACACTATACCAGATGACTATGAGTCAGAATGGAGTCCTGGTGTGGTGCTGTGGGTTAATGTGCTGGACTGCAAAGTCCATTTGAACAGCAAGGTCGGTGGTTCAAGCTCACAAGCCACTCTTCGGAAACCCTATATAGGGATGCTGTGGGTTAGAACCAACTCGATGGCACTTAACAACAGCAACAGTGAGTCAGAACCAACTCGACAACACTTAACAATGAGCTGGGGAATCCTGATGTGACACTGTAGGATAAGCACTGGACTTAACTACAAGGTCAGTGGTTCAAACCCACAAGCCACTCCTTGGAAGTCCTATACAGGGTCGCTGTGTGTCAGAGCCAACACAACAGCACTTAACAACAACAACATGAGCTAGGGAAGAAGTCCAGCAGGTAGTAGTTAAGCACTTGGCTACTAACAGAAACGTCTGTGGCACAAATACTTCAGTCATTCCACGGGAGAAAGATAAGGTATTACCATACATATTGTTGTTACTGTGTTGTTCGATGTCATCAAGATAGTGCCAACTCATAGCTACAATATGTGAACAGTACTGGCCCATCAGCCCCACCCTCACATCCGCTGCTATGTCTGAGCTCACTGCTGCAGCTCTGTGTCAATCATCGAGAAGCTTCTTCCTTTTCACTGACCCTCCACTTTACTAAGGATGATGTCCTTCTTCAGAGACTGATCCCTCCTGATCGATAATATGTCCAAAGTACTTAAGAACATTCTGGATGTCCTTCATTCAAGACAGATGTGTTTACTCTTCTGACAGTCCATAGTGTATTCAATATTCTTCACCAACTGTAATTCAAAGGAATCAATTCTTTTTCAGTCTTCTTTATTCATTGTCCAGCTTTTGCATGCATTTGAGACGATTGAAAATACAATTGCTTGGGTCAGGCAAACCTTAGTCCTCAAAGTGACATCTTTGATTTTAACACTTTGGTGAGGCCTTTTGCAATAGATTTTCCCAAAGCAATATGTCACTTGATTTAACTGCTGCTTCCATGGGCATTGATTTTAAATTCCAGTAAAATAAAATCTTTGGCGTCAATCTTTCCTCTGTTTATCATGATGTTGCTTATTGGTTCAAGTGAGGGTTTTTTGTTTTTGTTTTTAAGTTGAGGAGTAATCCCTGCTGACATCTGTAGCCTTTGATCTTTATCAGTAAGTACACTTCAAGTCCTTTTCTCTTTCAGCAACTAAGGTTGGACCCTCAGCATATTGCAGATTGTTAATGTATCTTCCTCCAATCTTGTTGCCTTCATATAGTGCTTCTTCATATAGACCACCGTCTCAGAGTATTTGGTCAGCATGCAGACTGAATAGGTGAGAACGTACAACCCTCATGCACACCTCTCCTGATTTTAAACCCTTTGTTCTCTTTGAAACACTTCCTCTAGGTCTAGGTACAGGTTCCACATAAGCACAATAAAGTACTCTGGAATTCCCATTCTTCACACTGTTATAAATCATTTAGTATGAGTCACACAGTCCAATGCTTTTGCACAGCAAGCAAGTAACTACCTTTCTGATATTCTCTACTTTCAGCCAAGCAAAATCCATTTTACATCAGCAAAGATTTCCTTATTCCATGTCCATTTAGGAATCCAATGTGAATTTCCGGCAATTTCCATTGATAGACTGCTGCAACCATCTTTTAATTATCCTCATTGAAATTTTACTTGCACATAATACTAATTTCTTCATTCTGTTGGATAGCTATAGCTTTTCTTTGGAATGAGAAGACATATACATCTCCTTCAGTTGGTTGGCCAAATTTTTTGGCAAGTCAGCAGTTAGATGAAGAAGTCTAGAGTACAGGGCAGAAGTCTGAACTAAGAACTAGAACAAATGAATGGTATTTAAAACCAGGGGTCTTGGGTTTGAGATCATGACTGACATGATGGAGGGAAGAGATGAAGAGACATCCAAGAACTAGGCCCAAAGATGCTCCAATATTTGGGATCAGAAGAATGAGACAGAACTATGAAAAGCGTCTAATAAGGAGCAAACCAGTGAGGAGAAGACCGAAAGGAGAATGGTGTTCATCTTCCATGTAATTCTATTCCTACTAGTACTTTTACTCCTCCTCTCCCTTATCCTTCTCTTGCTCTCCTCTTGGCTCCGGCTACTGAGTACTTTGTCTAGTTTTGTTTGACTATTGTTGTTGTTGTTAAGTGCTATGGAGTTGGTTCCAACTTACAGCGACCCTGCATAGAGTTTCCAAGGAGCAACTGGTGAGTTTGAACTGCCGACCTTAGGGTTCACAGTCCAGTGCTGATCCCAGAAGTCCTTAGCTCCTATATATCTTCTAACCTTTGTGTTACTTTTTCAGAGGACTTCCTGATCCCCAATATAAACTTTCCCTCTCTTATTATATCACATTGGTTTTTGCATTCTTATCACTTTAAGTATTAATCTGTGTGCATATTTCCATATGAATGTAATTGGACACAACAATTTCTATAAGTCTATGTTTGTTTACATGTATATCCAGTGACTATCTGCCTTTCACTAAACTCTTGGTGTCTGAATTACAGGGTCCTGTCTAGCTCTATTCAATCGGGATGTAGTCAATGATTTCTTACAGAGTTAATACCAGGTTCTAAATTGGATATTTACATTTATTATTTAATTTCAATATATAGCCACCCTATGATATTTGTATGGGATCAGTGGTGGTTTAGTGATAGCATCCTTGTGTGCCATGTAGGAGTCCCGGTTTCAATTCCTCAGCACCATTCATCAGTGGAGGCTTGTGTGTTACCAGGATACTGATCAGGTTTCAGCATAGCTTCCATACTAATATGGACTAGGAAGAGAGACCTGAGATCTGTTTCCAACAATCAGTCAGTGGATCATGACGACTGTGTCTGTAGATGCAACAGTGCCTCATTCTGTTATGCATGGGTTGAGTTAAGGGCTGACTCCCTGGTAGCTAACAACATGCTGCTGGTGTAATTAGTTCCACTTTACAGAGCTGAAAACTTTGGATCAGAAAGTTTGAGTAACCTGCCCAAGGTCACCTAGCTTGTAAACAATTATGTTGTTAAGTGCCATCGAGTCGGTTCCGACCCATAGCGACCCTATATAGGGTTTCTGAGGAGTAGATGGTGAGTTTGAACCACCAACCTTGAGGTACAAAGCGACCTGCATTCCAGCGCTTTATCCTACAGTGTTACATCAGGACTCCTGTCAACATTGGATGCTGGGCTGTTAAGCCTGCAAGGAGTGGAGGGACTTGTGAAGATGGGATCTCATATTTCCAAAGCACTCTCTGCTTCTCGCATTTTCTTCCCCTCACAGGTACAGACAACTCTTCCCCTGTGCCTGCGCTGATTTTCCTCACCCCTCAGTCACTTTCGGTTTTTTCTCTGCTGTGTTCTGTGCCCTCAGCTCTAAGGACTGCACCTACCCATCTGACCTTCGTGCCTTTTCAGCTTCCAGTTAGATTCTGCCCAAGGGAAAACCTCTGAGAGTGTGGCAGTGGGAAGGGAGGCTCGGATACGTCTTCTCCGGGTCTTTGTCTAGATCCCACAATTCTGGCAGGAGCTTGGACCTCTCTAGCTTCAACAGTTGAGTGTCCCCACCGGAGCTCTAGCTCTCTCTAGGATTCAGGAACATCGTGTTCTGCATTTGACCTTTCCAGAGCCTGGTGTTAACAGCTTTCCATTGCTCCTAGGTCCTGGAGGCTGGGCCAGTTCTCTTCACACTGCACACAGCTTTGCAAAAAGCCCCTTCCCTAAGTTCTCACCAGAATTCCAGCCTCCTCCTGCTACCCAGGACCGGACTCATCCAATGTCAGTGCCGCCCCTTCCCTGAGCTGCCCTGGTCAATGACATCCTTGGCTTTCTGCACAACCCAGGCTGTCAGGCAGATGGCTACACTGTGCCCAATCTGACTTTATTGCCATCCATAGCCCCATAAAAAGCAATGGAACAAAAACTCTGAGAATTTTATCACACCTGAGAATTTTCCCATAACTGCCCTCAAATTGTCCTGAATCTCCTATGATAAATCTTAAAGAAGGCAAAAAAGAAGAAGTTTGACATCCAAGTGTAAACTAGTGGCAATTCCCAGTCTTTTCCCTGACTAAATGTAAAATGAAGTGCCCAGAGGAGTAGAGCCTGTCTGAAGGTAGAGGTAATGCCTCCTGTGTTTCCAATTTGGAGGGATGTACTGTTTACATAAACACTTTCAAAACTTCAGTTCCGGACTAAGGGAGAACGGAGCATAAATCACAGCCGGGTTGGAATGAAGTCAGGGGGACAAGCTCCCATGCGGAGCTCCTCGACTTGTCACACGCATGCTAGAACACTGGGTAAGCACAATTAATGACAAAATGGTTTGTACAGTTTATGTAAACATATTAAACACCTTGCTCTCCACATTTATCTGACATTAAGTGATTAACCCGTTGCATAAGCTAATATTTATACATGCCTTGTAATTGTGCAATGCAAATTAGGCCCCATTTATCACAGAATCAGAGAATTTTGAAAAGAAAAAGGTTCAGAGTCATTACAGTTCAATCCTCATATATTACAGATGAGGAAACCAAGGCAGAGAAGAAAAGTCACATGTCCAAAGTTGGGAAGAGCCAGGTCTCCTGGTCTCACACAAGTCTTTTGCTCCATCATTTGCCATTTTACATTAACAAGGGAAACAGGTGACCATCTCTCCTAGATTCTGGAAAGTAATAAAAATTAGAGTTTCTCTAACTTCCTTGAAGAGCAAAAGAATAACAAGATAGTGTGTTTCCAGAGTCACATTGTGTTAGGTGAGATGTTGTTGATGTTAAGTGCTGTTAAGTCGGTTCCCATAGCGACCCTGAACAGGGTTTCCGAGGCTGTAAATCTTTACAGGAGCAGAAAGCCTCATCCTTCTCCCGCAGAGCAGCTCGTAGTTTCGAACTGCTGACCTTGTGGTTCGCAGCCCAATTCGTAACCACTACACTGCCAGAGCTCGTTTTTAATGGCATAAATTAGTTAATGCTCCCGAAATTCTATGACACTGGTAACATCACTAGGGATTATAGTGAAGTCTGGCAAGGCTAACTCCAGTCCCCAACTGACTGGGTTCCCATGCCAGCTCAGCCATGAACTAGCTGCATGTACTTCTCTGTTTCTCTGTTGCTGTATCTATAAAATAAATAGCTCTGGTAATGTAGTGGTTACGCATCAGGCTGCTAACTTCAAGGTCAGCAGTTCAAAACTACCTGCTGTTCCGATGGAGAAAGATGAGACTCTTGCTCCCATAAAGATTTAAAACTTCAAAAACCCTATACCGGGTCGCTGTGAGTCAGAACCAACCCCACAGCACATGACCACCACCATATGTAAAAAACAGGCTGTGATTTCTGCCCTGTGCTCCCTTACTCTCAGAACGACACCCACCTCACAGTTTGGTTTGGAAAGTAGATTAGCTAATGCACACACAGCATTTATAACAGTGTCTAGAACACAGTGTTTGCTCCATAAGGTGTTCCCTATTTGGTTGTCCCAACTGTGTTGCCTGTATTGCTGATAAAGGAAGAAAGGCAGTGGGATGTGAAGTAACCTGCTTGAGAAAACACACAAGCACACAGCTGCTAAGGGAAAGAGCCAGTATTCCAAACCAGGCCTTCTGGTTCCAGAGTCAACACTCTCATTACTGACAGAATAGTCTGTAACAATATCCTATACTTGCCCTAGCTACAACCATAGCCACCAGCCACATGTGGCCACTGAGTACTTGAAATGTGGCCAGGGCAGTTTAGGGATAACATTTTCAGTATTGTTTAATTTTCATAAATTTAATCTAATTTATAGCCACACGTGGGTAGTGGCTGTTAATGACAGCCCAGCTCTTCCCTCTAGTTTCTGCCTGACCCATGGCAGGTGCTCTGGGTCCCGTTCTAGGATGCAAACCCTTATTCATATCTTTGTAATGTTACTCCTTGCACAAGTCCAGTTTGAGTAAAAGTCATTCTGCTAAAATGAACTCATAAATGTTTGTTAAATGAATGAATGAATGAATGCATGAATGAATGAAACCATGACCTCCCGCTAGGCAGACACATGTCAGATGAAGCAAGCTAGATGACACCATCTCCCATCTCTATTATGACCTCCACACCTCTTTCCCGGAGTCCTGGTGTGGCACTGTGGGTTAATGCGCTGGACTGCAAAGCTGCCTTGAACTGCAAGGTCAGCAGTTCAAGCTCACCAGCTGCTCCTAGAAAACTCTATCCAGGGTCACTATGGGTCAGAACCAACTCAACAGCACTTACAACAACAGCACACCTCTTTCCCAGCCTGCAGAACTCTAGCTTCTGTGTGCTGTTAGGTAAGGAGATTGGAGGGCATATTCAGAGATCATGAAAGTCTGATCACCGTTCTTTTAGGTGACCCCAGGACAAGAATCTTGGTTTCTGGAAGAGAATTTGGAACATGCGGTTCTTTCATTTTGACTCTAGTCATCACAGGGAAACTCGTTGTTCTTGTCATTAAGTGCTATCGAGTTGATTCTGACTCATAACAGCCAAGCAGTAGGGTTTCCGAGGCTATAAACCTTTGTGGGAGTGGAAAGCCTCATCCTTCTCTCACGGAGCAGCTGTTGATTTTGAACCATTGACCTTGTGGTTCCCAGTCCAGTGCTTATCCTACAGTGCCATCACGCTTTCCAAGGAAACTACTAGAACAACTTAAAACATATCCCACTTGGGATGTCTTACTTTGGAGTCAGACACTGCTGTTGACTCCAATGCAAGATGGCCCCATGTGTGTCATGGTAGAACGATGCTCCATGTGACTGATCAGTTACAAGTAGATTGCTGGATTGTTCTTCTGAGGTATCTGTGGGTGGGCTAGAACTTTCAATCTCTCCAGAAAAGCAGGGATTTTGAAGTCAGACAAGCCTGTGTTTAAATCCAATTCTATCTAGTACCTTGGATTCTTAGTCACTTAGCTTTATCTATGGCCTTGTTGCGGTTAAGTGCTGATGAGTTGGTTCTGACTTATAGTGATCCTGTATAGGGTTTCCAAGGAGTGGCTGGTGAGTTTGAATCACTAACCTTGTGTTTAGTAGTCCAGTGCTTATCCAATAGCACCCCACCACGGTTCCTCTAAGGCCTTGGTTGCTTAGTTATGTGCCATGGAGTTGGTTCTGAATCAAAGCAACCCTGTACAGTGTTTCTGAGGCTGTAAATCTTCATGGGAGCAGAAAGCCTCATCATTCTCTCACTGAACAGCTGGTGGTTTTGAACTGCTGGCCTTGCACTAGTTTTCTTTAAATTGGAAACAACAGTGCCCTTTTCTAAAGGATTAAAACAAAACAAAAAACTACTTATGAAGAGCTTAGCACTGTACTCAAAATGTGGTACATGGTTCAAGAGAGAATATTTCTCCCCTCCCTTGAAGTCTAAAGTTATCTCAAGCATCTCCTTCAACTGGTCTGTCACTAGCTGATTCTCTTTCAGTGCTTTACCCACTGAGGGGGGTTCTACAAGCAATTTCCCAAAGAACGTATTTGCCAAAGTATATTCGGAGGGTGAGCACAAACCCTGGCCTGATCCCATGCTTTTGAATAAAGTTTGCAAGGAGAAGTGCTAATTTCAAGGAAAAATTGTAGATAATCACCATCACTCTCAAAAAGCACTTAAGGGCCTATTTGCAAGTGGCACTGAAGACAGAAAAAATCACAGTCCCTGTCCACCAGATACAGTTCAAAGACCCACTTAGATACAATCTGTTCTCTAGAAAACCGCCAAATCCTATGGTTTTCTCAGTCCCCTCTACAGCATTGGATTCTTGTCCAAACCTTGAAGCACTCTCCTTCCCTGAATCCCACGGCATTGTTTGTGCTCTCAGTTTGTTCCTCCTTCCAGAAGCATCCTTTCTTTCTTTATTTCTTCTCTGCTATTTATTGGCTATGGGACCTCCAAAAACGTAACTACCCATAACACCTTGATGTCATCACCTGTACATTATGGTAATGGATGATATAAGAGATTATATATGAAAGAGAGGGCAACTTTCCAACTGAATGGGACCCCCATCATCCAACAAATACTTTGAGATAACAAATAAAATGGAAGACAACATGTAATAAAAATAATTTGAAAACTTAGAAGTCAATTCTGGGTTGTCAAAATAAAACTGAGTACTCAAAACCACATTGGTAAAGCAGGAGCTAACTCCATTATGACCCATGGTGTTTTGTAAGCTGAATCTAGACTCTGGCAGCTGAGAAGTAAGTTATGAAATAGTACAAGATAAAGAAGCTTATCTTTGTGCCCTTTTTGTTGTTGCTAAGTGCCTTCAAGTTGGTTCCAAATCCTAGTGACTCTGCATGGAGCGCCCAAGGCTTTGTGGGAGTAGCCCCTCAGGGCAAAACCCCTTCCAAGACTAAGACCCAAGGGGAATATACGAGCAGACATGCATTCTGACTGGTGACCACGGTTCGTCACCAATGAGGGGAAGTGAGGGGAAAACAGCACTGAAGCAGAAAGCTAAGTCCTACCATGTTCAAGAGACATCTGTGAACCCAGGGGAAGACCTGGTTGGCTACCAGTTTGGCACGACCTGGAGACTCCTGGGCCCAGGGTCAGTGATATAGCCACAGAGGACTACAGGGGAGCGTGAAGCGTCCAGCTGATAAGAAGAGAGGGCATATGTACAAGAATACCCACACTTGCAGATAATACCCACTTGACCTGGCTTCAATGACTGGATGATCAGAATTCAACTAGAAGAAGAAAGAAGAGGAAAAAAGAGTAATCTGATACAATTTGATGAGCTTAACCTACACCTATGGATGCAGTATCTCCAAAGAGGGGGAAAAATCTTTACAGAGAGGATCATTCCCACCCCCTCCATACACAGGGGTAGGCAGGGATGGGCAACTTGGAAGTTGACTACCAAAAATGGGGGGCTACAAAGGCAAGAAGCGATTGGCTTACAAGCTTTCAAGAGGGAGCCTAGATCCAGAGGGTGCGGAGGAGGTAGAATCTCCATGGAGTAGTATCCAATCTGCCTGGTTGGGGCTGATGAAAGGAGATAGGGATAGCACTCATGTGTCACAACAGTGAATAATTGCTATCAGGATTGATTATGAGGGTTGGAAATGTAAAGGTAGACATTTTGGAGCAAAATAAGGGGAGTGGTTGACTTTGCAGTCTAGGAGTGGAGGTCCCTGGGACCATCAAGGGAGAAGAGCGGAGATCGGGACCCTACCCAGAGAAACAGTGATACCAGAGATGGAGGCAGAGATGATGACATGGAGAGATGGAGTGGCTGAGGACTCTAGACCCAGAGAGAGAGAGAGGCTGTGAGCTGAGGATCACAGGGAAGGCTTTCAGGGTATACCTTTTGGTTGGTTGATGACGCATGGAGGGTATTGTAACCATGGCAATAAAATGATATAAGATAGGATGAATGTAAAGCTAATGTTGTCCCATGAAAACTATCACATAATTCATAATAAAACATTTTTAAAAAATGAATGATGGAAAGATTTAACTTCTGAGAAAATAAAAAGTTTACAAAAAAAAAAAAAAAATTCTTTGTAGGAGTAGAAAGCCTCATGTTTCTCCCACGGAGTGGCTGGTGGGCTTGAACTAATGACCTTTTGGTTTGCAGTCCATTACTTATCTTATGGAGCCACTGTGTTCCCCTCTTTGTACTGTAGTAGATAAGTATCTGGAAATGGGCCCTATACATGAAGCCTGAAGTGCTATCTGATACACAATATGGGACCTTGACAACTGTTGGCCACTATCTGGACAAGTAGCAATAAACTTCCTTCTGCTCCAGACCTTGGGTTAGGGTAGGGCAGGAAACAGTCATTCCAGGGAAACCAAGACTCCAGGTTATCGACAGTTATGGATATGGTGGATAGATTCCTATGGCCTGCATGCTGCAGGAATCCTCAGCAGATGCATTAAGAACTGCGCTGTGCACTGATACTTCTAAAGCTCAAGCCGAAGCAATGACAGACTACAGGGCACCCTGTCAGAAAGCAGGATCTACACGAAGCTCATGTGGAGATGGACTAACACTTAACATGGGCACAGAAACACATATACACAAGGTCTTTCTTTTCCCCTCTTCCTCTCTTTCTCCTTTGCTCACATTTTAATGCAAAAACAAATCCCCATGAGAGGAAGTTCATGTAACAACAAGAGAAATACCACTGTAAAAATCAGAAATAATGAAATAATCAAAAGGAAGCTAGAATATTCAAAATATCATGAGCCAAACACTTAAGTAATAATTAGTATGGATTGTGTATTCAATAATACATTTGTGGCCCACCCTTCTTTTCTTCTATATCCACAATACTGAGGTTTCCCAAGATCTGTACTTGTTCATTACTTTTGTTCATTTTTGGTCAGATTCTTTCTTCCTTTTATTCATTCATTCAGAAGGGAGCTCACCTTTAGGAAGACTGTACTCTGTGTGACCACAATACTGGATCATTTACCACTACAAAAAAAGGATCAGAGACCATGAGAAAGGACCAGTAACCAAGCAAGAGGCAGGTGGTCCAAGGGAGATGGAATTCATCTGCCCTGGCTGGCCATATGAAACTGTGGAGATAAAACAGAGCAGAGAAGTCTGCACTGTAATGGGCTGGATCCACGACTTGAATACAAAGTCAAGAAGCAGAAAACATTCTTCCAACCTCGCTGTGTCCTTGAAAGGACCACTGGACATCAACCCTGCTGCCTTCCTCCTTACATACAGGGCCGCAGCTCATGGTTTTCAGATGTTATCATATCGAGCAAAAGATATTCAACCCCAGAGGGCAACAGTACTATGAGAAGGCTGAAACGGGCTCTGTTCTGATGAACTGAGTT
>NW_006408521.1:32803914-32806905 GCF_000296735.1 Chrysochloris asiatica | reverse complement strand
TTTCCGAGGCTGTAAATCTTTACGGGAGCAGAAAGCCTCATCTTTCTCCCACAGAACAGCTGGTAGTTTCGAACTGCTGACCTTGCGGTTCACAGTCCGATTCATAACCACTACGTTACCAAAGCTCCTTAGAAGTAGTAATAAAACCCTCCAAAATATTTTCATTGAACAAATGATAATAAGTCTTTCTCTTCTCTTCTCCGTGTAGTTTTACACCAGAACACGTACGCATACATATGCACAAGGTCTGTGAGGAAACAGCAGCCAGTGACGCCAACTGAAATACTAAAAATGTTATAGTTCACACGTTGTCATAGCATTCCCTCTCTGTGTATATTTTCACGTGAAGAGAAAGAGCTGGATAATCTAAGCACTGCTGTCTTCAACTCTGTAAATTAGAGAACATGGGCCCTGATGAATTGCAAATGGAGTCGGAACCCCAGCTTGTGACTTAATGAGCAAAGATAGCCCAGTCACAGCCATCCACGCTCCATATTAATCAAGGGCTGATGATGCTCTGCTGGAAAATGTCCTTAATAATGTATGGTCCTATTAGCCAACCATTACCCAATCAGCCTACTTGCCCGAGACCTCTAACCTTTCTAGTTCAGAGTCTGAACAATCAGGCGTTAGGGAGACTGGAGGTTCGGATTATGTGGGATGATGACTTCAGGCAAGAGAAAAGTTAAAATTCAAAATAGCAAAATCAGAAGAGATGCAACAAACTAACCGCCCTGAAGGGAAGGGACACCTAGTTAGTTCAGCCAGTTGAGGCCAAGTCCTATGAAAATCAGTGCCATCTTCTCTGTGTGGACCTGATAAGAGAGATCTGAAGGGTTGCTTATGCCAAGCAGAGACTGTACAACAAAAAGGGATTTAGTACATCTATATTCCTTTTTGCCTAGGAGCCTAACAACACAGCTAGGAGATTTCCATCACCATTCTCATTGTATAGGATATAAAGTAGCTCAGAGAAGCTAGGGCATCCACTCCAGGCAATGCATCTGGGAAACGGTGAGGCAGGGAATTAAATCTAGGCCTTTTGACTCCAAGATCAATTATTTTTCCAAAACTTAATACCGCCTTCCTCAATGAAGCCTGTTTTAAGCTGGGCATTAACTGTTAACTGGTGGTTTTTTTCTTCTGTAAAGACAAGGCTAACTCAAAAATTATTCACACTCTCTGGAATTTATTTTAATCAACTTTAGAAAAGACAAAAACATCAACTTTTTATATAACCTCCTTGTTTTTCAATACATTTTGTCCATCTGTCAACAAGCTTTCATAGTCCTTTATTTTAAAATGTTTTTAGGCTAAGCTGTAAGCACGAATGCACTGGTGTCTTCACTTCTTCATCAGAGGTAAATTGTATCCTTGAAGGGCTGCTTTCAGGGGACCAAATAGAAATAAGTCCAATGGAGCATGATCAGGGTTATAAGGAGGATGCATTAACATCTCAAAATGAAGTTTTTGCTGAGTGTCAAAAGTGTGAGCAGAGGTGTGTGGACATGCATTGTCATGCAAGATCACAAAGGCCTTTCCTAGCAGTCTTCTGAGTTTAATCCCAAGTTTAGGCTTCAGCTCTTCAGTGGGCATCTCACTGTAATGAGAACTGTTGATTGTTGAACCTTTTTCCTCATAGTGTCCTAATACTGGCACTTGAGAATCCTAGAAAACAATTTTCCACCAGATGGTTGACATTTGAACTTTTTCTTGGTTGGCCATTGAGGATGCATCCATTCCATACTCTGCCATTTACTCTCAAACTCGTAGTGATGAATCCATATATCGTCACCAGTAATTTTTTAAAGAACCTTTTCCTTTCCTCCAAGTATTGGACCAAATTTGGTTTGCATACGTCCAAACGTGTCTGTTCATGCTCTTCTATGAGTTATTTTGGTACCCATCTCACAAAAACTTTTTGAAACTCAAGTCTGTCATGGGTTATTTCATAGGCAGAGCCATGGCTTATTTGCAAATAATTTGCCACATAATCCACTGTCACTCATCTATCTGACAGAATCATTTCATGCTCAATGTTGTTACCAGCTGTAGATACGGTTTTAATATAACTGGAGTGCAGGTCATTTTTTACTTACCCTTGTATAAATCTTCTGTCAGTGAATCTTTCTCCAGAACTGACCTGTCACCAGAGAGAGGACTAATAAATGCACCCACAGGCTCTTAGGTTCCTTTCTCTATCTGATGAAATCCCCTCATCCTCCAAGGTTCAGTTCCTTCTCTCCCCCAGTAGTCTTTATACTCCTCTAGGAGCTCTGGTAGCGTAGTGGTTACGAATTGGGCTGCGAACCACAAGGTCAGCAGTTCAAGACTACCAGCTGTTCTGCGGGAGAAAGATGAGGCTTTCTGCTCCTGTAAAGATTTACAGCTTCGGAAACCCTGTACAGGGTCGTTATGAGTAGGAACCGACTCCACGGCACATAACAACAACAACAAGGATCTTTCTGTGGTGACAGCCTTAGCAGGTTACCAGATTCCTATGTGATCACCAACCAGTTCGGTCTACGCTCTTTCCAACCAGATGCTTAGTTACTTCAGGGCAGGTCTGAAGCTTATTCACCATTATAGTCATATTAGCATCTTATATAATTACTTAACCTTATCAAGTCCTCAGTAAAGGTTTGATGAATGGAGAGTAGGTTCTAGCGTGAGAAACTCAGTATTGTTAAAGATCCAAGACATGCACATGAAACAGATTGAAGAACAAGTAATCTTTAGGTATTAAACTCTATGCCCCAGATTGCAAATGCTGTAGAAATAACTCCCAAGGAACAGTACCCTCAAAACAGAAAGCAGACTTCCGCCCTTGTGCGCCGAGCTTCCAAGGCCGCCGGACGCCGGACTGTCACCATGAAGTTCAACCCTTTTGTGACCTCGGATCGCAGCAAGAACCGTAAACGCCACTTCAATGCTCCCTCGCACGTGCGCAGGAAGATCATGTCGTCCCCGCTGTCCAAGGAGCTGAGGCAA
>NW_006408521.1:32800991-32803809 GCF_000296735.1 Chrysochloris asiatica | reverse complement strand
AACAGAAAGCACACATATACAGACCACCCTACCCCAGTCCCTGGTATGTTCTCTCCCTCTCCCAAGAACTGGAAGTATCCACAAAAGGCTGTTTCCTATTAATATACCTGAATGGTGTTAGAGTCAGATTATTACCATAGCTGGACTAGATTTGAGGAAAAGATCATTAATGGAAAGGGTGAGTCTAAGACCAATATAAACAAAGTCAAAGAGAAAGAAGTTTATATCAAGTTCTGAAATTTGTTAGGGATTCAGATGAAATTGATTGAACACTAAAGATTCCTTTCAGATTATGAATAGTTAATGTTAAAGAAATGAATGTTGTTGTTGTTCTGTGCCGTGGAGTCGGTTCCGACTCATAGTGACCCTGTACAGGGTTTCCGAGGCTGTAAATCTTTACGGAAGTGGAAAGTCTCATCTTTCTCCCATGGAACAGTTGGTAGTTTCGAACTACTGACCTTGTGGCTCGCAGCCCAATTCGTAACCACTACGCTACCAGAGCTCCAGAAATGAATAGCCTTTGTTATTTTAGTATAGACATTTCTCAACCTTTATGTGAAGCATTTAAAAACAAAACTAATCATCTCCAACTCTACATAATAAAGCACAAATTCCCTAGACTAGCACCCAACGACCTCCGTCACTTAGATTATTTTTTTCTGAACAAATTCCCTATTATTAGCCAGCCAAGCTAAAGTACTAGCTAATCCTAAATGTATCTCCTGTCCCCTATGCATGAGGTAACTCAGGATGCCTGTACTGTCTAGACTATATTTTCCATGTACTAACCTAACATGTTTTTACTTTTTGCAAGGACAATCACAAAAGCAACCTTTAAAATCTTCCATCAATCTTGCCTGGATCTCGCTCCACTGAACTCCTAAATTATTTACTTGTATTTCTACAGTGGGACACTAGGACAGAACTTTGCATTTAGTTAGTGTCTTAGAGTAACATTTGTTGTTGTTGTTAATTGCCTTCAAATGGAGTTTCACAGAGACCCTGTATAGGGTTTCTCAGGAACGGGCTGGTGAGTTTGAGCCGCCAACCTCACTGTTCAAACTGACCTTGTGATCAAGTGCTTATTTAGTAATAAGAAATGTGTTTTCTATTAATTATTGCTCTCAAAGTTTTTAAGACACTGAATATGAAGCAACGATGGAGAAATGATCCCTTAGACACAGTAAGCAAAGGAGATAAGGCCTAGTTTTATGGCCTACATAAACTTTCTAGGTGATGGAACACAAAGTGGGCTCCAGTCTGAACCTGGCAGTGTCTGTAATTTGACTAGACAAAGCTAACTGTCCTGGGATATGAGAGTATCTAAAGTTCACGTGGTAGAGTAACAAAAAAGAGACAGTGCACAGAGAAGCCGAGCCCCAGCGATTTGAAGCTCCTCAAGACTTCAGCAGAATATTGACCAGTATGTAGGTCCACAGAGGAGACAACTGGGAGACAGTAAAAGAAGCATCAAAAAGAATCGAAAAATCGTCTTTGGACTAAACTCAGGGTTGAGAAAAACTCTCACTGACTAGAATGGGGGGAAGGGATCTTTATAAATCATGAGGCATTGAATGGATTTGCCTCAGTAATGGTGTAAAATCAGCCCTGGTCTCCCTTAACAAAGCTTAAAAGTATTACATGAAAGGACCAAACTGTTCCTAAGTAATTTAACTTCATTACAAAACAAAGATCAACAATTTTATGGGAATATGAAAATATCCAGTATCAAATGACATAAAATTTATAATGCATGGCATCTAATCAGAAATTACCAGGCAGACAGAAAAGCAGGAGGAAAAATGACTCATAATAAAACCAAATTAATCAAAATCAATCCAGAAATGAATCAGATGGTAAAATGAATAGCAAAGGAAATTTAAAAAATTATTGGAACTGTGTGCACCTGTTCAAAGAGCTGAAGGAAAGACAGATCACACTAAGTAGAAATTTACAGAGAATAAAAAACTACCATGTCTAAGATTTTCAAAACATTTGACACTGGATAGGATTTATGGCAGATTATAGACTCCTAGTATGGTGCTGTAGGACAGGCACTGCACTGCGAACCACAAGGTCAGCAGTTCAAACTCACCAGCACCTTCTTGGAAACCCTATACATGGTTACTATAAGTCAGAACTAATTCTATGGCACATGATAACAAACTTGACATATGTTACAGAAGAAAATATTAAGAAAAATAACAAAAGCCAAATCTATTGTTGTGGGTCGATTCAGACTCATAGCAACCACAGAGAGCAGAAGAGAATGATCCCATTGGTAGTTTCCAAGGCTAGTGTCTTTATAGATACAGACTGTCACATTTTTCTCCTCTTGAGTGGTGAGTGGGTTCAAACTGCTGACCTTTCAGTTAGCAGATGAGTGCTTAACCATTTAAAAATATAGCAATAGGAAACAGAAGAAAGGGGAAAAGCAGTGACAGTTTATGGTGGTGGCAAATTGGACATCATTTATAGGTGATGCTGGCATAATGAGATAAATGTCAGTGCTATCACTAAAATGCACACCTGCAAAATGTTGACTTGGAAAATACTTTAAAAAATACCATTAGAAATAAACCAAAATAAAACGCAAAAATCATCATCATAATAATAATAAACTGAAAGATAAAACAAACCCACAAAACCAGTAATAAAATCAGTACGATCTGGAGAAATTTCAAGCAACCTAATATACAACCTAAATGGAACGCATCAACATCGATATCTTAGGCATTAGTGAGCTAAAATGGACTGGTATTGGCCATTTTGAATCTGATAACCACATGGTTTACTATGCAGGGAATGACAAATTGAA
>NW_006408521.1:32797370-32798495 GCF_000296735.1 Chrysochloris asiatica | reverse complement strand
TGAGGTTGGCCCAGGATCGGACATTGTTTCGTTCTGCTGTGCATGGGGTCGCTATGAGTCGATTCTGACTCGATGGCACCTGACAACAACAACAACAATATACATGTATGATTAAATTCCTTGAAGTAAAGATTCAGAGAAGAAAAAAAAAACAGAAAAAAAATAGCAAAATGATAATCAACAATCTTTCAAATTTGATGAAAACTATAAACCCAGCAATTCAGGAAGATCAACAAACCCATGCACAATAATGGTGAAAAAAATGACACCATTGCACATCATAATCCAATTGTTTGGGATCAGTGATAGAGAAAATCTTAAAGGCACTCAGAGAATATCAATCCACTGTTGACAGGGCAAAAGTAAGAAAGATAGATAACTGACTTCCCATTGAAAACAAGCAAAGCCAGAAAACTGGGGATTAGCATCTTTAAAGAACTTGGAGGTGGCTTTCATCAAGCTAAATAATAAAATATATTGTTTCAAGATTCTTATACAGTACATAAAATGGTATACTATCACTTGAAGGTCAACTGTTGTAAGTTAAACAGATACATTGTTAACCTGGAAAACAACACAACAAATAACGTCTTCTAAGAAGCCAAAAAGGAAATGAAATGGAATCATGAAAATGCTCATTAATCTAAAAGAAAACAGCAAAAGACAGAAAAGGTAATAAACCAAAAACTCATGGGACAAAAACAAACAAAAACAAAAAAATTAAGAAAATGGAAGATTTACAAACAATCTTGTAATTTCTTCTGGTTTCTTATTTGATACATGGGTTATTTAGTAGTTTATTAATCTACCAAATATTTGGAAATTTTTCAAATATCTTTTAGTTACTGATGTCTAATTCAATTCCATGAGTGACTGAAAGATATTTTTTTAAATTCCCAAATATTTGGAAGCTAAATAAAACACTTCTCAATAACACATGTAGGAGCTCTTGTAGCATAGTATTCACAAATTGGGCTGGCAAATTGAAGGTCAGCAGTTCGAAACTACAAAGTATTTCATAGGAGAAAGATGAGGCTTTCTGCTCCCATAAAGATTTACAACCTTGGAAACCCTGTGCAGGATCACTGTGAGTCGGAACTAACTCCATGGCACACCACCACCACC
>NW_006408521.1:32773813-32796202 GCF_000296735.1 Chrysochloris asiatica | reverse complement strand
CTGAGGTTGAAGAAAATTAAAGCAGGTCCATGAAACTCAAAATATGATCTTGAACATATCCCACCTGAATTAAGACGCCATCACAAAAACAGATTTGATGCATTAAATTTTAAAGAACAAAGAATAGAAAAATTGTGGGATGACATTAAGAACATCCTACAAGAAGAAAGCACAAGGTCACTAAAAATATAAATGAGAAAGAAAAGACCAAAATGGATGTCAGAAGAGGCTCTGAAACTTGCTCTGAAGCACCGAGCCACTAAAGCAACTGGAAGAAATGATGAAGTAAAAGAGCTGAACAGTAAAATTTCAAAGTGTAGTTTGAGAATACAAAGTAAAGTATTATAATAAAATGAGCAAAAAATTAGAGTAAGAAAACCAAAAGGAAAGAACACACTTAGCAATTCTCAAGCTGAAAATTCTGAAGGAAAAATTCAAGACTGGAAGTGAATTATTTAAAAATTCTGTGGGCAAAATACTGAATAATGTTTGTTGCTGTTGTTAAGTGCCATCAAGTCACAGGTTGAGGGCTTATTTTACAGCGCCATACCAGGATTCCACTGAATGATGTGGGAAGCATCAAAAGAAAATAGAAGAAATATACAAAGTTACTGTATCAAAAAGAATTGGTCAATACTTAAACATTTCATGAGGTAGCATTGTGATCAAGAACCAATGGTACTAAAAGAAGACATCCAAGTTACATTGACGGCATTAGCAAAAAAACAAGGCTCCAAAAATTGATAGAATACAAGTGAAATCTTTCAACAAATTGTTGAAGTACTAGAGGCACTCACTCATCTATGCCAACAAAGTTGGAAGAACACTCAGGGCCAACCAATTGGAAAAGATCCATAGTCTGTCAATTCCAGAGAAAGTGAACCAACAGAATGCAGAAATCGTTGAACAATATCACTAGCATCAGTATAGTATCATCTCTTCCTGTGGACATATATAAGTTGGACAATGAATTAAAAAGACCAGAGAAGAATCAAAGCATTTGAATTACAGTGCTGGTGAAGAACACTGAAAGTACTGCCAGAACAACAAACAAACCTGTCTTGAAAGAAATATACACAGAATGCTCCTTGAAAGTGAGGATATGAGAATTCACCTATCATATTTTGGACATATTATTAGGATGGAAGGAATACATAGAGTCACTGTACCAAAAATGAATAGTTGATGTTCAACCATTTCAAGTGGTAATATATGATCAAGAGTGATTGGTACTGAAGGAAGAAACCCAAGGTTCACTGAAGACATTGGCATAGAACTAGTCTCTGGGAATTGATGGAATACAAATAGAAATCTTTCAACAAACTGATGCAACACTGGAGGCACTCACTTACATATACCAAGAAATTTGGAAAACAGTCACCTGGCCAACAGATTCTAAGAGATCCATATTTGTGCCCATTCCAAAGAGAGGTAATCCAATGAAATGTGGAAATCATCTAACAATATAATATATTGCTGTTAAGCGCTGTCAAGTCGGTTGACCCATAGTGACCCTAAACAGGGTTTCCGAGGCTGTAAATCTTTACAGGAGCAGAAAGCCTCATCTTTCTTCCACAGAGCAGCTGGTAGTTTCGAACTGCTGACCTTGCTGTTTGCAGCCCGATTCATAACCACTATGCTACTAGAACACCTTATCATTTATAGTGCATGCAAATAAAATTTTACTGAAGATAATTTTAAAATGGCTACAACAGCTGATTGACAGGGAACTGACAGAGGTGCAAGCTGATTCAGGGATGACAGAGATAACAATGCAGATGATAGATGGATCTTGGCTGAAAGCAGAGAATACCAGAAAGATGCTTACTTGTGCCTTATTGATGATGCAAAGGCTTTCAACTGTGTGGGTCATGCAACATTATGGATAACATTGCAAAGAATGGATATTCCAGAACATTTAACTGTACTTAAGAGGATCCTGTACATAGACTAAGAAGCAGCCATTCAAACAGAGCAAGGGGGCACTGAATGGTTTAAAATCAGGAAAGGTGTGCACCAGGGTTGTATTCTTCAACCATACTTATTCAATCTGTATGCTGAGCAAATAATTAAAGAAGCTGGATTATATGAAGAAGAATGTGACATCAGGATTGGAAGAAGATTCATTATAACATGTGCTTTTCAGATGATACAACCATGCTTGCTAAAAGTGAACAGGACTGACAATACTTACTGATGAAGATCAAAGACTACACCTTCAATGTAAAGAAAACTAAAATCCTCACAACTGGACCAATAAATAACATCATGATACATGGAGAAGAGATTGATATTGTTAGAGATTTCATTTTGCTTGGATCCATTATCAACACTTATGGAAGTAAAGGGCAAGAAATCAAATGACATACTGTATTAGGCAAATCAGCTGTAGGAGACCTCTTTAAAGTGGTCACTTTGAAAACTAAGGTCCACTTTACTCAAGTCATGGTATTTTCAATCACCTCACATGCATGTGAAAGTTGAACAATGAATAAGGAAGACCACAGAAGAAGTGATGTATTTAGGTAATAAGGTTGGAAAAGAATATTGAAAATACCATAAGAACAAACAAATGCTAGAATGCTCCTTAGAAGTCAGGATGGTGACACTTCATCTTTCATGCTTCAGACCTATTATCAGAAGGGACCCTAGAGAAGGATATTATGCTTATTAAACTGGAGGGTCACCAAAAAGAGAGGAAGATTTCCAATGAGATGGACTGGCACAGTGGCATCCGCAATGGCTCAAGCATAACAACCACTGTGAGGATGGCACAGGACCAAACAGTATTTTGTTATATTGTTCATACAGCTGCTAAAAGTAGAACATGATTCAACAGCAACAACAACAAGTCCCTGGAAATAGAGAGCATGCTTGGAAAAGTAGAGTGTCCGTGAAAAAGAGGAAGAACCCCAACAACATGGATTGACACCAAGGCCGTACCAATGGCCTCAAACATAAGAACAACTGTGAGGAGAGTGCAGGACAAAGCAGTGTTTTGTTCCATTAAGCCTAGGGTCACTATGAGTCCAAACTAACTGAATGGCACCTAACAACAATAACAATAAATTAAATTCCAGTGTGGTCAGAAGACATATTTTATATAATATAAATTCTTTAAAATTTATTGAGCTTTGTTTTATGAACCAGAATATGGTCACTCTTAGTAAATGTTTTATATGTACTTGAGAAGAATCAGTATTCTGATTTGGTTGAGTGAAATATCCCATAAACCAATAGGTCAATTTGGTTATTCATGTTGTTCAATTCTTTTATATCCTTATTGATTTTTCTTTCTACTTCTACGTATTAACAAAGAAACAGAAATTGAAATTTATAACACAATCGAATTTGTGAAATATTTAGGAATAAATCTGACAAAGGAGTTGCAAGGTCTATAAACTAAAAATTCCTTACATTCTTTAGAAAAATTAAATGAAGCCTAAATAAATGAAGTGATAGATGTATTTATGTATTAGAAGACTCAATATTTTAAAAATGTCATTACTGAGAAAAATTAAGTGAGACCAAATGAAATTGAGAAACAGGTTGTGTTTATACATTAGAAGGCAATATTTAAAAAATGTAACTTCTATAAACTATTTTATCCTAGCCCAAATCTAGATGGTTGTTTTTAAATGCTATCAAGTCAGTTCCAACTAAGTGACCCTATATAGAGTTTCCAAGGTGTGGTTGGTGGGTTTGAAGCACTGACCTTGCGGTTCAAGTCTACCTTGGGTTCCAGTGCATTATTTGGCAGTGCCACACCAGGACTCCAGCCCAAATCTAGATCAGCAGAATTGATAAATTCATTCTTGCATTCATATAGAAATACAAAGGATCTACAAAGGCTAACTTTAGGACTGCAAACCACAATATCAGCAGTTCAAGCCCACCAGCTACTCCTCGGAAACCTATCTTCACTATGAGTAGGAACTGACTCGACAGCACTTAACAGGAACAGCACAATGACCAAAACAACTTTGATTAAAACAAAACAACTTGGAAGTCTTACTTTCTGAGTTAAGAGACTTACCATAAAACTACAATAATCAAGAGTATGTAGTTTTGGTCTCAAGATACACAAATAGATCAATGAAATAAAATAAGGAGCCCAAAACAGGTATATACATATATGGTCAATGGAACTTTTACAAAAAAAATATAAGGACAACTTAATACCGAAATAACAGTATCTTAAATTGTGTTGGAGTCCTAGTGTGGCACTGCAGGATAAACCCTGGACCACCAGGTCAGTTTGAACCACAAGGTCGATGGTTCAAATCTACTAGTTCTTCCTTGGAAACCTTATACAGGGTCACTATGAGTCAGAACCTACTCCATGGCACTTAACAACAACAAACAAATCGGGTAATAGCAATTTGGCAAGCATATACAATAATGATAATAACAGTAATCTTTCAGCCATACATCACAACATATAAAATTTAGCTCAAAATACATCATGGATCTAAATATAAACGTTAAAGCTAACTTTCAGAAAAAAAAGAAAAAAAAACAAAGTAGAAAATTCTTGTGACCTAAACTTTGGTTAAATTTCTTTAATATGACACCAGAAATGATCTATAAAGAAAAAACAATATAATAGATTTTATGAAATTCATCAACTTCCCCCGTTTGAAAGAAACTATTAGGAGAATTAAAAGACAAGTTGTAGGATGGGAGAAAATATTTGTAAATCACATTTCTGACAAATAATTTACATACAGACTATGTAAATGATTCCAAACACAAACAACCCAATTTAAAATAAAGCAAAATATTTGCTCAAATATTTTAATAAAGAAAATAGATGACAAAAAAAGAACTTGCAAAGATGGTCAACCTCCTTAGACACTAGGGCAATGAAAGCTAAACAATCATACCAAGAGATGGTGAGCATGGGGAACAAGTGTTTAACTCTCATGCACTGCTTATGTAAATGGAAAACGCTACAACCAATTTGTTAAACAATTTGACATCTCTTTAAAAATGTGAGTATACACTCACCATATGATCCAGGCTTACAATGTAAGTATTTGCCCAAGAGAAATGAAAGCAAATGCCAATACAGAAACTTGTCCATAAATGTTCCTAAAACCTTTATTTGTAATAACCTGGAAACAACCCGAATGTTCAATAACTGGTAAATGGATACACTAATTGTGGTATAGCCAGACAGTGGATACTATACAGAGATTAAAACAACAAAAACAACAAAAAATATTAATGCACACAACAACAAGGTTGAATCTCAAAATAATTGTGGTTTATCATACAATAAAGAAAGTATAATGTTATGGTTCCATTAGTTTGTAAAAAATACAAACTAATTTATAACATACAATCAATCCCCAATTGTGAACATCATGAGGAGACCAAAGGGGTTTACAAGGAAACTTTGTGGGTGATGGATCGTTCGCTATCTTGATTGTAGTGATGATTATATGAATTACACATAAGTCAAAATTTCTCAAATTGCCTACTTTAAATTTGTAGTTATTACCAGCCAATTTAGCCTCAATACAGTTGTATTTCAAAAGGTGGAAAATCATAATATGAGCACCTAAACAAGTTTAATTCAAGGAGGATAGGTCCACCTCCTTTCCATTTCATATGTTCTCATAATGATCTATGTTTCTACTCTGCACTACTTACTGCAATTGCAGTCAATTATTTATTTCATCTTTTTCTTTCCATGAGAGCAGAGATAATATCCTTCATTCTTGTAACCTCAGAGCCTGGTACATACTAAGTACTCAGTAAACGCTTTTCAAAAAAATAATAATATAGTAGACCTGGAACCTTGTTAATAAAGAGTAGGTTGTTGCTATGTTTAATGACATGTACTGAAAGGTAAAATATTCCCCCTCCTTTCCATACCTCTTCTCATCAATTTCCTATTTGTTTTATAGGTATTTAATTTTAAAAAATAGTTCATTGTTTTTAAAAAGGAATTTTCAAGACTCTGGTGTCTGGTCACTTGCAGGGAAAAGGAAAATGTAGCAGCAAACTTTTCTGTTATTTTTAATAATTAAATTTTAAGACCTATAATTGAGATTAAATGAATAATATCAGCTTTTTGCCTGAATATTATACTAGCATGTTGCGTGTTGTAAAAGAGAAACAAGCATTGTATGAACCTAAAGGGAGGCAGATTATACTAAAGGTAATGATTTATTTGTGAAACTTGAAAGCTCCCTTCCCTGCCTAGAACCTCTGGACCAAACGGATCAGGAACCCTGGAACCCTGAGACAGCCAGGAGAGCTGGGCTCCTCAGCCTCCTTTCAGCATTTTAATTATGAAAACATTCAAGCTCAATATGAGTAGAATTTTATTTGAATAGAGAAAAGTAAATATATCATCTTTTGCCTCATTCATTCCCAAGCTGCCTATTATAGAATTTCTAGATTATAACCCCTGGTATCTCTATAAAACACCCCAGATTAAAATGTCTCCATTCTAAAAGGCTTTGTTGCAAGTACTTTACTCAGACAGCTACAGCCAGCTGCTGCATCTGGCACTGAGAGGTAGCCAGGGGAGGCATGGGGCAAAGTGTCAGAAAAGCAGCTAAAGGGAGAAGCAAGCACAAAAGAAGGTCACTACCCTTCCATCTTCCACATTGGTGACATTCTAACCAGGGCCTTCCATCTTCTTTAGTGCATTTGAGTAACAAGTCTCTATTTTTCCAGGGAAGAAATGTGCTGTGGGCACAGTCCTTGGCCATAAGACTATCAAATCAACGGGGTCCTTTCAGCACTGTGGACAGAGATACCAGGTGACTCTCCTCCCAGTGGCTCCTGCCCCATCACAAAGATAAATTCTATTTAAAACAACTCTATAAATTGTCCCCTTTCTTTTGAACCTCATTGTTACTGCAATTCAAGTCTTCTTCATTTTCTGCCCACCATAAATACTGTGTAAACAATTAGGCACCCCATTACCTATGGACTTAACAAAAATGTTTGTTTAAGTTTCCAAGTATGCTGAAATCAGTTTCCTTCTAGTTAAGTTTCCGTAGATAATTTATTTTTTGTGCTTTGTTTTGAAAGATAAAGATAACCAGCTAGATAAAGAGGGAGATAAGGACACTGTAAAAAAGGCAAGGCGCCAGTATTAAACCTCCTCAAACTTCACAAGGGTCCTTGTGTGGCACTGTAGGACGAACACCGGAAGGTCAGCAATTCAAATCCACCAGCCACTTCTTGGAAGCCCTATATATGGTTGCTATGAAGCAGAACCAACTCAATGGCACTTCGCAATAATAACAATAACTTCATAAAGGAGAGAATCAAGATTAACAAGGCAAGGGTAATTCCTATGAGGCCGATGTCAGCTATGTCTCCACCAGACAACATTTTTATCAACCAACCAGCCCTCCCATGGTCCTCTGTACTTACCTGCTGACAATAATTCCTTGCATTGGCAACACAGAATTCACAGATACCACTCCTGATTGATAGCATAGACTGGGGAAGTAACAGGTTACAATTCAGGATCAAGGATGCTTTGATCAGTAAAGTCTCCCATTGGCCATGTCCAGATGCGGGCTTCTCTTAGGCTCTGGCTGCCTGGATTCTCAGGCCAGTCTCTGTTCTGCTTGAGCAAGTGTTAAACAAAACTCTTCCAGCAATGCATATAAGTACCTAGAAGCTTACTGTCCAAGGCCCTCAGCTTTCTCCTGCTGGGTACGTTGGCATGCCCACCGCTCAGTCTTGTGCCAGTTTCTTGCTTCTGCTGCCTCTGCTCTGCCATTTCTTCTGTCTCTGACTGTCTCCAGTGCCATAGTTCTCTAGCTCCTGGATCAAGACAGCTCCTAGAACACAGAGCCCAAATGCATTCCAGTCCTGGCTCTGCTTTCATGAGTGTTGCTAGTTCTCCCTCTCTGCCTTTGGGATGGCTCATTTTAATAAAGATAGCACAACTGACCAATCCTCACATTAGTGTGCCAGCTCTGGTAGCATAGTGGTTATGAATCAGGCTCCTAACCTCAAAATTGGCAGTTCAAGACTGCCAGCCGTTCTGCGGGAGAAAGATGAGGCCTTCTGCTCCCGTAAAGATTTACAGCCTCGGAAACCCTGTGCAAGGTCACTATGAGTCGGAACCGACACCACAGTACTTAACAACAACAACAACACACTTCATTTGCTTGGTCCCACTCCCAAAAGGATACCATGCAGTTTATTTTCCTTAACAGCAAACTATCTAAGGTTGGCCTGATGTGGCACTGTGGGCTAATACCGCAAAGTCAGTTTGAACCACAAGGTCGGTGGTTCAAGTTCATCAGCTGCTCCTTAGAAACACTATACAGGGTTAGTATGAGTTGGAACCGACTCGGCAGCACTTAACAACAACAACAATCTAAGGTCGGCAGTTCAAACCCACCAGCCGCTCATAGAAACACTATACAGGGTCACTATGAGGGGACGGCACATAATAACAAACAACAACGCAGTCATTTAAGGAGTCCTGGGGTGGTGCTGTAGGATAGCCACTGGACTGCTAACTAAAAGGTCAGTGCCTCAAACCCACCAGCTGCTCTCTGGAAAGCTGACACAGGGTCACTGTGAGTCAGAACCAACTCAATGGCACTAACAACAACACAATCATTTGGTGGGAGTTATAAAGACTACAGCTTTATAACTACAAGAAAGACCATAGAAGAATTGATACATTGCAGTTATGGTGTTGGAGGAGAATATTAAACGTACCATGAACTGCCAGAAGAACAAATAAATCTGTGTTGGAAGAAGTACAGCCAAAATGCTCCTTGAAAGTTAGGATGTCCAGGCTTCGTCTCTCCTACGAGACTGATTGGCAAAGTGGCAGCAGCAGTGGGGTCAAGTGCAGCAACTAGTGTGAGACTGACCCAGGAGCAGGCCGTGTTTCATTCTATTGTCCATAAGGTCACTATGAGTCCATACCAACTTGATAGCACCGAATCACAACACAGCTAGAAAGGCTATAGTATGTCATTTACTGCATCTCAGACACTAAGCAAACAGATGTACCTATACCCAGGCATTTGGGAGCAAAGTAGGAGGCTGAATCTCCTACTGAATGAGTTGAGGGAGTACTTGGGGGAAGGAGATAGAAAGTTAGACAGCATCCAATCTACAATGGCCTATGGTGTGATCTAAAGGTTTTGATGTTATCCCACAAGCTACAGGGAAACCAATCACAAATTTTAAGGTTTGTAACACAATCAAGTCAACCAAACCCATTTGTATAATTTTGGTACATCTGAGGTCTGCTGATATTTTCAAATAGAGTTCAAAAATAGTGAAGCAAGAACAAAAATTTGTAAAAACGACAACAGCAGCACACTGCCTTATCCATTAAATTAGCTTTCAATCTCAAAAACAACAGTTTCTATCCATCAGAGTCTTCCGTCTGCTTGTTCAAAGCTCCTCCTAATGGACTCCATGGCCTGGGCAGCATGTTTTTCCTTCTTGCCTCCAGGGTTTCTTAACCTGACTGTTCAAGGCCCAAAGACCAGTTTGTAACAACCCTGACCAATCACAGAGCTCTGACTTCTATCTAAGGAATAAATCCGCCCCACTTGCCAGCAGAAAGAGGGTATTTCATACTCACTGAAGCCTGGTGAAAAGACCAGTCCTTCCTGCTGCTGGCTCCATTCCATGCTACTCAGGAGCATGTTAGGGCACTCTGCTTCGCTCCTCACGCTTAGCAGCAGAGACCCAAAGGCTACCAACACTGTTATCATTCAGCAACCTTGACACACATACGTGACGAGATAGAGAATTATTTTTTTTTCACCAGAATTTCTCTCAAGAGAACTCTTCTTATTTCAGGACCACATGGATCAAAGTAAATAGGATCAAAAGAATAATCTGGATGGTCTGAGACAGCACGGCAGATGTCTGCGCTTCTGGGAAGTAGTTATGGATTCTATGAGATAGAAGAGGGCTGGGGGACCATGCTTTCTCTGGAGAATCCGCTGAGGCCAAGAAAAGGGTCACTAAGTGTATTAGTTTCTGAGTGTTGATTACTTATTACAAATCTGTAATAATTATACAAATTATTACTAATTTAGAGACTTAAAACCACATACATACATACATGCATGCATACATATACATATATATATTTATTTACTTATTTATCTTACAGTCTAGGAGTCAGAAGTTCAACTGAGTGCTACAGAGTCAAAACCAAGCTGTTAGCAAGTTTCCATTCCTTCTCAAGGCTCCAAGAGAGAATCATTCCCTCACCCTTTCCAGCACCATGATGCTTTCTTCATTCTTTGGCTCATGGCAACATGGCAACCTCTGTTTCTGCTGTCACATCTCCTTTTTATGACTCTTACTCTCTTGTGCCCTCTTAAAAGGAAACCTGTGAGTATACTAAGGCCATTCAGGTAATCCAGGATAATCTTCCTTTCTCAAGATTCTACATTTCATTGTATCAGCAAAGTCCTTTTTTGCCATGTAAAGTCATAGTTTCATCGATTCCAAGGATTAGAATATGAACATCATTATGTTGCTGTTGTTCGGTGTCATTGAGTTGATTCTGACTCATAGTGAGTGACCCTATGCCCAATAGACCAAAACACTGCCCAGTCCTATGCCATCCTCAGAACTGTCATAGTTAAGGCCATTGTTGCTGCTATTCTACCAGTTCATCTAATCAAGTCTCTTCCTCTATTTCAACAACCCTCCATTTTACCAACCATGATGTCATTCTCCAGGGACTGGTCATTCCTGATAATATGTCCAAAGTAAAATGACAAAGTCTCTCCATCCTCTCTTCTAAGGATTATTCTGGCTGTACTTCTTCCATCACAGATTTGTTTGTTCTTCTGGCAGTCCATGGTACTTTCAAAACTGTAATTCGAATGCATCGATTATTCTACACTTTTTCTTAATTATTGTCCAGCTTTCACAAGCATATGAAGCCACTGAAAATACCATGACTTGGGTAAGATACACCTTAGTCTTCAAAGTGGCATCTTTGCTCATTGAGAACATAAAGAGGTCTTCTGCCTATATTTGCCTAATGCAATTTGTCATTTGCTCTCTTGACTATTGCTTCCATGAGCACTGATTGTGGATCAAGCAATATGAAGTCTTGGACAACGTCAATCTTTTCTCTGTTTATCATGATGTGACTTATTGGTCCAGTGGTGAGGATTTCTGTTTTCTTTATATTAAGGTGCAATCATATTGAAGGCTGCAGTCTTTGATCCTCATCAGTAAGTATTTTAAATCCTCTTCGCTTCCAGCAAGCAGATTGTGAAATCTGCCTATCACAGGTTATTAATGAGTCTTCCTCCAATCCTGATGCCACGTTCTTCTTCACATATTCCAGCTTCTCAAATTATTTGCTCAGCATACAGGTTGAATAAGTATGGTGAAAGAATACAATGCTGACATACACATTTCCTATTTTTAAACCATTCAGTATCCCCTTGTTCTGTTGGAATAACTGCCTCTTGGTCTATGTACAGGTTCCTCCTGAGCAAAATTAAGTGTTCCAGAATACACATTCTTCATAATTCTATCCATAGTTTGCAATGATCCATACAGTGAATGTCTTTGCATAGTCAATAAGGCACAAGAAAACATACCAGGAGTCTTGGTGTGGAGCTGTGGGCTAATGTGCTTGACTGCAAAGTCGATTTGATCCCCAGCATCAGTGGTTAAAGCTCACCACTCGCTACTTGAAAACTCTGTACAAGGTAGCTATGGGTTGGAACTGACTTGACGGCACTTTAACAACAACATCCAACAACCAACATCTTTCTGGTGCTCTCTAAATTTAGCCAATACATGGGAAATGGTATCCCTCATTCCACATCCTCTTCTGAATCTGGCTTCAATGTCTGACAGCTCCTTGTCAATATGTTGCTGCAACCATTTTAAAATTATTTTCAGCACAATTTATTTGCATGCGACATTAATGAGGAGTTTTGCATTCTGTTTGATGATTTCCACATTCTACTGGGTCACCTTTCTTTACAATGGGTACAAATAGGGATTTCTTCCAATAAGTTGTCTAGGTAGCTGTCTTCAAAATTTCTTAGCAAAGATGAGTGATCACGCTCCAGTGCTGCATTAATTTGTTGAAACATTTCAATTTGTATTTCATGAATTTCTGGAGTCTTGTTTTTTTTCAAATGCCTTCAGTGCATATTGGATTTCTTCCTTCAGTATTATTGGTTCTTGATTATATGCTACCTCTTGAAATGATTGAACATCAATACGCTCTATTTGGTATAGCAACTCTGTATTTCTTCCACCTTTGAACAGCATTGTAGGGGCATTATTATTCAGCCAACCACAGTGCTGAATACTTCAGGCTACTGTGGTGAAAGAGAGACTGGGAAATCAGGAACATCAAAGGATACTTTCCCAGTGGAAACTTATGGTCTAGGATTCCTCTCCTTGAAATCTTCTGTCACCACTACCAAAATTCGAAAATGCTTGGTATAATTGGCAAGTTCGTTTACGTTCATACAGAAGCAAAATCTGAGGTAAGTGCAAGTAGTTACTTAGGAAGTAAAATAGCAATATGGGAGCAGAGAAGCTCCTCGGGTAACTACCTAAGATAAGGAAAGTAGTCAATAAGTAAAGCATGTTCTAAAACCAGCTACATTGTGGGTAATGAGAGCACAATCCCACTGGGAGATTCTGGGAGAAAACGACAACACAAGTGTGCCTCATTATAATCTCACATTAGCTGTGAGGGAGCTATGGTATTTTTGCATCAAAATCTGTTGGTCACTTCCTGAGTAGCATTCTCAGGAGATGTGAGTTTTTTGGTCCTTCTAGCATGCTGTATTTTTGATGTTGTTGTTAAGTGTCCTCAAGTCAATTCTGACCCATAGTGACTCTGTATAGGGTTTCCAAGGAGCAGTTGGTGAGCTTGAACCACCGACCTTACAGTTCAAACAACTATGCAGTCTGACGCATTAGCCCACAGCGCCACACCAGGACTCCAACATGCTGTATAGAGGGGCTGAATGTTTTGGAGAAAGATCTCAGGCAAAAAGAAAAGAAAAGAAAATCCAGGCAGTGAGAAGTCAGTGGTAAGTGCCACGTGGATATGAGGAAGGCATCAACTGGATATGTATGCTAAACGTGATCTCTCTCTCTTGAAAATTAGTGGCACCGTTGAGTTTTACATCCTGGTAAAGGTAAATCGGAAATAGTCCATACATACATATAAGGTAATAGCTGACATTGGAATTATGCAGAGAAAACACATGAATTAAACCTGGCTGCAGCAATGGACTCAAACATAGAAATAGTGTGAGAATTGTGCAGGATGATGCAGTGTTTCCTTCTATTTTACATAGGGTCCCTCTGGCTTGATAGTACCTAACAAAAATAAAATGTTTAACTCTGTCCTTGGGTGGCATGAATGGTTTAAACTCTACCGTGGGCTAATACACTAGACTGCAAGGTTGGTTGGAACTGCAAGGTCAGTGGTTCTAGATCAACAGTCAAGTCTGAGAAACCTTATACAGGGTCGCTATGAGTTGGAACTGACTTGACAGCACTTAGCAACAACTAACCAAAATGTTTATGGTTCAAATCCACTCAGCAGCATTTTGAAGAAAGGCGCTGCAATCTCCTTCCATAGACTACAGACAAGGAAACCCTATAAAGCAGTTTTACTTATCTAAAGGAGTCCCTATGAATCAGAATTCACTTCATAGCAACAAGTCTGGTATTCAGTTTGTTTCATTCTATTATTTCTTCTGTCAATTAAAACTGCCTATGCTTGCCTGGTCTGGTGTGGGTTAATGCGCAGGAATGCAAGGTCAATGAGGACTGCAAGGTCAGCGGTTCAAGTTCATCAGCCACTCCTCAGAAACACTACAGGGTTGCTATGAGTTGGAACTGACTCAATGGCACTTAACAACAACAATGCTTGTCTGGTGTGACGCTGTAGGATAAGCACTGGACTACTAAAAGGTTGGTGGTTCAAATCCATCAGTTGCTCCTTGGAAATCCTATACAGACAGGGTGAATGTAATTCAGAACAGACTTGACGGCACTTAACAACAAAAACACGAATGCTTGCCTGAGGGTCGTAGTGTGGCACAGTAGAATAAGCACTGGACTGGTAACCACAAGGCAGGCAGTTCAAAACCACCAGCTACTCCTTGGAAACCCTATACAGAGTTGCTATGTGTAGGAATCAGCTCAACAATACACAACAACAAATGCTTGCCTTATAATTTATGGCCATAGAACTGCTAACATTGAAACTCACACTGTGGCTTCTAGGAGCGCTGATGGCCCAGTGGTTAAACACTCAGTTGTTAACCAACACATAAGCGGTTCAAGCCCACTCGCCGCTCCTCAGGAGAATGATGTGGCAGTAGGTAGCTTCCATGACAGTTCCCATGACGTAGTTCTACTCTGCCTGTCCTAAGGGTTCACTGTGAGTCAGAATCAACTCAACGGCAAGGGGCCTGCAGCCTCTTCCACTGAAGAACTAGCCTTGGGCTTCTTGCTCTCTGGACCGAGGGTGGACTTCTGTGGAGTCCAGTGTGCAATTCCCCTGGCTCAGATTCTGTGCCCTCCCCCTCTCCCATTCCCACCACATTTTGCTTAGACAGAACATCAATTTGCACTATTACACACAACTCTGTTGCTCTTTTGAGTAGATGAACATACATTGGATAGCTTTTCTCTCCACCTACTACTTCCTCCCTTGATTAAAAATCAGAAATTCCAAGAACAAACATCTTCAGTGTTTCTCTCTCCTTCCATTCCTTGCTTAGTTCCCAGCTTGGCACCTCTCCAGCCATAAGTCAGTCAGTTCCCAAGCGTCCAAATTCCTGTGGTCCTTGTAAGTAAGCAGTCAATGTCCTACAATTTCATTTTCTCTTCTCACATTAAACCTGCCATTCTCCACATAATCGGAGTGATAAATGCAGAGTCAGACTTCGTCTTCCTGACACTAATACCCATCAGTACTTCAAATGCAAACAATTGTGACATGCGACTTTATAAAAATTACCAACTGCACCAACCCCGCTTAATTAAGCTATTTAAAAGTTGCTTTTGTTACATTTAATGAATGATATATTATACTGCAATGAAACATGCAGCAATACAAATACTTCACAATGTGTCCAATTAAGACTCACTTCACTTATGCCAATTGCCAACACAAGTGTTCCACACTTCATTCAGCTTGTGCATTTTAAATGAACTGGTTAGTGAGAAGGGTGCTTCTTTGCTAATGAGTTTTGTAATCAAGGCATCTATTTTAATTTCAAATTGGCTAGATTGGGGGAAATTGCTAGACTAAATGACTGGTACTAATTAGGATTATAAAAATATTCATCATGGCATGGAATTAACATGGGGGCCTGATTTTCTTACATTTGCATATTGCTTGAGTTTTGGGGGAAAAATCTTGACAAATTGTCTTCTCTTTAGCAAACTGAACAAACACTATATCTGTTTTAGTCCTTCTTTTCATTTAAAGCAAAATACATATTCATGATTTGTAAATGAAGTTAAATGATTTCAACTTCTATCTTCATTACCATATTAAAGATGTTGTCTCCTTAAGCTTCTTTGAAAAAACTTCAGATCATAGTATTACCTTTTTTAAGTGGTGAATACTTTGGTTTAATCTTTGTATTAACCCAGAGGTTTGAACAAATTAATGAGGAAAGTGAGCATGGCTGGACAAAACCTCAACAAAACACAACCATATTGTTGTCATTTCTTATCTTCCTAAGGCAGAATTAATTAGTTCTACCTCTTTTCATCAATAAAAGCACTTTGATGGTTTCTCTCCTCAAAGTCCCTCCCAGGAAAGTGCCATCAGCTGAGGAACATGCCAGAGGAACCACTGGATTCATTGAAAGGTTTGGTCCCCACATGGCAAGTTCTGTGTCCTTGGGACTGCAGTACTGTTTGTGGTTGCAGTTCACGGTAGAGTCCTGTCCCAAGCAGAGGATACTCACTGGAAGTGATGGGCAGTGCTCATTAAAACCCCTATTTACTAGGGAAAGCCAGGTGTAACAATGGGATCATTGAAAGCACATATGGATTTGGGAGAGAGACTTGGCCAGACTCCTGCTGGGTGTGTTACCTTGAACCAAGAGCATCCCCATCAAGAGTCATCTGTTCCCCTGAACCTTGGAAAAATTAGTATCTACCTTTTAATTCCTATTAGAATTCAAAGTAATAATGTATATAAGAGATCCAATAAGGCCTGGTACAGGAGATACTAAAGGACATATGTCTCCATATCCACTGAGCTCCATAGGTCCCTCTCTGCATCAGGACGGAGGCTGGGAAGGTGGTACCATATAAGAGTTAGTAGGCACAAGTCTCATTTCATTGGATATCCCTACTAAAACTCATTGAGTCTGGAAGTATTTGTTTCCGTAACAGTTGTCAAATCATAAAACCAAATACGAATTCAATTTTGGAATAGAGCTGTAAAATTCATCTGCAAAATAACCAGAATAAATCACTTCCTTATCATTTAACTTTAGTGGGTGCCTTCTAAATAATAAAGCTTACATCTACCCCTGAGATGTAAGTAATCTATAGTGAGCAAGGTTATATCCAACAAGAGTACATTAGGAGCCAAGAGAACGCATAGGAAGGAGAGAAAATGGCATCCATGGATTACAGTCCCCACAGCCAAGCCACAGCCCAACAGATCTACAGTGCTTACACCACCCAGTCCACTCAAGGATCTGTACAAACCACCCAGGCATATGGGCAACAAAGTTGTGGACCCTATGGACAACCCACTGATGTCAGCTATACCCAGGCTCGGACCAGTGCAACCTATGGGCAGACCGCGTACACAACTTCTTACGGACAGCCTCCTATGGGTTCTAGTGCTCCGGCTGCATCGCAGGCCTATAGCCAGCCTGTCCAGGGCTGTGGTATTGGTGCTAATGATACCACCACTGCTACAGGGACCATCCCCCAGGCCTCCTATGCAGCTTGGTCTGCCGACGGCACTCAACCTTCCTATCCAACAGACGGGCAGCAGCCAGCAGCCACTCACCTGCAAGACCACAGGATGGTAGTAAGTCGGCTGAGACTAGTCAGCCTCAGTCTAGCACAGGGGGTTATAACCAGCCTAACATCGGGAATAGACAGAGTAACTACAATTATCCCCAGGGTCCTGGGAGGTACCCCATGCAGCCAGTCACTGCACCTTCAACCTATCTTCCCACCAGCTATTCCTCTTCACAGCCGACTAGCTATGATCAGAATAGTTACTCTCAGCAGAACACCTATGGGCAGCTGAGTAGCTATGGACAGCTGAGCAGCTATGGGCAGCAGCCGTCTACTAGTTTACCCCCCCCCCCACCCTCCACTCCATACTGGCTCCTACAGCCAGGCCCCGGGTCAATATAGCCAACAGCGCAGCAGCTATGGGCAGCAGAGTTCATTCTGACAGGATCACCCCAGTAGCATGGGTGTTTATGGGCAGGAGTCTGGAAGATGTTCTGGACCAGGAGAGAACTGGAGCATGAGTGGGCCAATAACCGGAGTAGGCTAAGAGGGGGATTTGATCATGGAGGCATGAACAGAGGTGGATGTGGAGGAGGACACAGTGCAATGGGCAACACTGGCGAGCAAGGTGGCTTCATAAGCCTGGTGGACCCATGGATGAAGGACCAGATCTTGATTTAGGCCCACCTATAGATCCAGATGAAGACTCTGACAACAGTGCAATTTATGTGCAAGGATTAAATGACAATGGTATCCTAGATGACCTGATGGGTTTCTTTAAGCAGTGTAGGGTTGTTAGGATGAACGAGAGAACTGGGCAGCCTCTGATCCATATCTACCTGGACAAGGAAACCAGGAAGCCCAAAGGTAATGCAACCATATCCTATGAAGACCACCAACTGCTTAGGATACTGTGGAATGCTTTATGGAATACATTTCCAAGGAAGCAAGCTTAATGTCTCTCTTGCTCAGAAGCCTCCCATGAACAGCATGCGGGGTGGAATCCCACTCCTTGAGGGCAGAGTGATGCCACCGCCACTCTGAGGAGGTCCAGGGGGCTCAGGAGTTCCTCAGGGACCCATGGGCCACATGGAAGTTCGTGGAGGAGACAGAGATGGCTTCCCCACAAGAGGACCCCGCGGTTCTGGAAGGAACCCATCTGGAGGAGGAAATGTCCAACACTGAGCTGGGGACAAGCAGCACACCAATCCGGGCTGTGGAACCCAGAACGTCACCCAGAGAATAGAATGCACCCAGTAAAAGGCCCCTAAACCCACAGGCTTCCTCCCACCACCCTTCCTGCCCCCGGGTGGTAACCGAAGCCAAGGTGGAGGTGGTGCCATGTAGGGCAGGAGAGGTGGCCTCATGGACTGTGGTGGTCCTGGTAGGATATTCAGAGGGGGCTGTGGTGGAGACAGAGGTGGCTTCCGTGGCGGCCAAGGCATGGACCAAGGTGGCTTTGGTAGAGGAAGACGAGGTGGTCCTGGGGGCCTCTCTAGCCCTTTAATAGAACAGATGGGAGGAAGAAGAGGCAGATGCAATGGGCCTGGGAAAACGGATAAAGGTGAGCACTGTCAGGGGCACAGAGACCAGGGGCCCTACTAGATGAGACAGCCCACAGAGCTGTATTGACTACCAGATTTATTTTTAAACCAGAAAATGTTTTAAAGTTATAATTCCATATTTATAATATTGATCACAACATTATGATTATTCCTTGTCTGTACTTTTGTATTTTTCACCATTTGTGGAGAAACATTAAAACAAGTTAAATAGTAAAAAAATAAAAGAGTACACTAGGAAAATAATAATAATTCCCAGAATTCCACAATTCATAGTGGAAAGGAGAGCTGAAGAAAAGAAAAACTTCAGTGTGGAAAAACAAAGAGAAGGCTGTGAGGATGCTTCACTCCACTCCTTGGGCAAACTATGGCTGGAGGCACCTTCCTCAGGAAAGAACTAGAATGGCTTGGGGGTAAGGGTTGGGGTAATGCTTTATCTTCCAGTAATTATTTTAGAAAAAGTTCTTTTCCCTGAGAGAAAAGAATCAGATTACCTAAAAGGGGGAGCAGGGCTTAATGGCAGATAGGGTAGAGGTGCAGTGAAGTTCTACCACAGAATACCTGGTGGAGCAGGTTCAGGGTAGAGCTCCAAAACTCTGAACCTCATAGGTAGGAATATTTTAAAAGTTTGAAGGCTTATAGCTAGTGGAACTTTTAGCAGAAGTAAGAAATCACGTACTTTTGAATCTGCCGGGAACCTGACAACTTGGGCAAGACCAAACAGCAAGACCAAGCAGGGGAACAGACACACCACGGAATAACGCCCTGGGAACCTTGGAAAGGTGGACAATACACTTTGTCAGTTTTGCTTTGTTGTGATTTTCTTTTTGTCTTTTTTTTTTGTATCTGTTCATTGGCCACCCACTACTCCCCACCCCCACCACTGGTCAGTTCTTCTGCCTCACATGCCCATAGATACTCTCAGCCCAAGAGCCGGCCCTGAACTGTTTTTTAGCAGGGAAAAGGCCAGAACAAGGGGCACGGGGAGGGAAAGAGAGTTTAAAAACAAAACAGGCTGAAAATTAAATCAAATCCTGTGGCATCTTGAAATTTATCAGACGGCCTTGAAGGCAAGAAGCTGAAAGAGGACATTAAAATTAAAGTCATACTCATATTAGGCTACAGACTTTTTTTTTCCCCTTCTCTCCCTCCTCTCCCCTTTCTGTGATTATAGACTACAGTATCCAATCTAGTTTGATTGTTGTTGTTGCTGTGAGGTTTTGGTGGTGGTGTTTGTTTTCTTGTTTTTTTCCTGTTGCTGTTTTGCTATTTTATGCTCCCCCTTTTACCTTTGGGGGACTCTTTCTCTCCCTATATTACCCAAGAAGAGTCAGCAACTGCTGCCATATAGTCAAGCTACAATCACACTCTATAAAACACCAAAATCCAAGCAAGAACCAATACCAACTGCCATATACCAGGGAAACAGACAACACCTGTGAAAGTCACTCTAAGTTAAGCAATAAGAAGGGTGAAAACAGAAGCCCACATCCTGATCATATCTCCCCGGAGGCAATCAGAAAGCATAAAAAACACACACTCAATTAAGTATTAAGGCCACAGATAAACACTAAACATGTCCAAGAAGCAAAAGCAGATGACCATATCAGCACATGTCCAGAAACAAGATAAAGTGTCTGAGACAAATGACCTAGAGGTATACCTGGACTCCATTCTGGAAGGAGGGTAGGCCTTGGAAATGCCTGAGAAGGAATTCAGAAAAATGACTATAAAATGTTTCAGATTACCTAAAAGGCCTTCTAGATGGTGGTAGTGGTGGTGTGCCTTGGAGTCGGTTCTGACTGATAGCGACCATGCATAGGGTTTACGAGGCTGTAAACCTTTACAGGAGCAGAAAGTCCCATCTTTCTCCCATGGAACCACTGGTAATTTCATACTGCTGACCTTGAGGTTAGCAGCCCAACTCTTAACCACTACAAGTTGTTGTTTCTAAAAGCAGTAGGAATCAGTTCTGACTCATAGCTACCCTGAAGAGGGTTTCTGAGGAGCAGCTGGTGGGTTTGAACGATTGATCTTACATTTAGCAGTCCAGTGCTTATCCTCAGTGCCACACCAAGGCAGTAGAGTAGGAGAAAGAAAGTCTGGGATATGATATTGATAAAGTGTCTTTGGGAAAATAAAGGTCCCAAGAACCATAACAGGAGTCCTGGTGTAGCTCTATAGAATAAGCACTGGACTACAGACCTGCTAACCACAAAGTTGGTGGTTCAAATCTACCAGTCACTCCTTGGAAACTCTTGTTATGAGTTGGAACCAATTCAGCAGCACTTAAGAATAACAACAAAGATCCGTGATACGGAGTCATGGCACGGTGCTCTAGGATACGTACTGGATTACTAATCACAAGGTCATCAGGGTCAAACCTACCAGCTGCTCCTCAGAAACCCTACTCAGGATCTCTATGAGTCAGACAGACTCAAGGGCACTTAAGAAAAACAGATCCAAAATGTTGCTCTGAGGAACAGTCTTGACTAGAATGGAGATCCTTAGGGCAGCATCCTCAGTAAATGGTAAATGCAATGCAAGATTTGACATTAAATGAGGTTTGTCATTCAGAATGCAACACAAATGGATTAAATTTAGCATCTGAATCACACAGATTCTCTCTGATTATGCCACACATACATTAGTCAACCAGTGGTTTACTATGCCTGCTCAATAAAAAAGGGGCCATTCTCAGGCTAATATTTTTTGTTTTCATCTTCAGAAAACTGGATTCATGGAGATGCATGTTTCTATGGTGATGGAAGTGGCGTATCCCATTGTACTGATGAGACACTCAGAAAAAGAGTAGCTACTTGCCATAGAAGCGTGGGGATATGGGTGATTTTCTCATAAAAGATACACAAATAAATGGTTTTACAGGACTAGAAGCTCTAATGAAAATGTAATGCTTTTCTTTCAATATATCTATATTTTTAAAGCCCTGCAGTTCTACTTGTATTCTTTGTAGGATAAACTTCAAACCATGGTCATCCCTAGTTAATCCCCAACAGCTTTCTCTGTACCAGGTGGGGAGACACTAAACCTGCTTCTGCCAATGACTACAGAGGAAAGTTATCATTGTCTGCTAATCCTTGAGACTCTGAATACAATTACATTTCTAATCTGAGAGTTTCAAATGAGAATATAAATGAAAAGTACAGCTTTATTTGTATCCAGCAACCCAGAAGAACAGTTTTAAACGTCCTCTTGAATTTTCAGGCCCTCCACACACCAAATACAAATGAATTCACCAGTGCCTTGTTCATGGTGATACAACCCCTGGTTCAATCAGAAAGCCTGCCGGACTAGCACCATTTCTGGTCTGGATCCTGCAGTGTCAGTGCCCATGCCTTAAAATGGTATCAGCTGCTTAACCAGCTTGTCCCTCTGCCAGCCTCTAATGGACTTGGTGGGCAGCAGGCAGTCAACAGTAGTTCTGCTTTCCATTCATGAACAGCAGTCACATGTGCCAGTGATTCAGAGTGTGTGTTTTTACATGGAAAACCCTGGAAATTCTAGACTAATTTAGTCCAGAAGTGTCTGGAAAACAGTTCAGTCAGAAATACCAAGGGGTTCTCACATCTCTGCTCTCCAAAGCCAGCTATATTTTTTAAGTTTCCTTGGGTCAAGAAGATAAATGGTTATCAAGACCTTTGCAATCCCAGCTCTCAAACAATGAGACAGCTATTCTGTGCTACCCCGTTTTTGGAAAATGCTTCCTGTGTCAGAAATTATGAATCTGTGAATGCAGGAGTATGTACCCATTAAAAACAAAACAAACTGAATCAAGCACTTCTTGTCAAAATAAAGGAAGTTTAAACTGGTACTGGAAATAATAATAATA
>NW_006408521.1:32750128-32766188 GCF_000296735.1 Chrysochloris asiatica | reverse complement strand
CTTCCGTTGATGGGCACTTAGGCTGTCTCCATCTTTTTGCTATTGTAAATAGTGCTGCTATTTACAATAAAATAAAATAAAAAGATTGATATGCATATATCTACTCATGTTATGGCTCATATTTCTTGTGGGTAAATACATGGTACTTTTAATATTGTTTCCCAATACTATAATTCAAATGCATTGATTCTTCTCCAGGCTTCTTTATTCATTGTCCAACTTTACATGCATATGAGGTAATTGAAAATATCATGGCTTGGGTCAGGACCACCTTAGTCCTCAAACTGATATCTTTTGCTCTTTAACACTTCAAAGAGATATTTTGCAGAAGGTTTTCCTAATGCAATATATCATTTGATTGTTTGACCGTTGTGTCTATAAGTGTGATTGTGGATCCAAGCAAAACGAAGTCTTTCATGGTTTCAATCTTTTCTCCATTTCTCATGATGTTACCTAATGGTCCAGTTATGAAAATTTTTGTTTGCTTTACATTGAGGTGCAATCCATACTAAAAGCTGTGTAGCCTTTGATCTTTATTACTAAGTATTTTAAGCTGTTGCTGCCAGCAAGCAAGGTTGTATCATCTGCATGTTACAGATTTTTAACGAGTCTTCCTCCAATCTTGATGCCATATTCTTCCTTATATAATCCAGATTCTCAGATTATCTGCTCAGCATACAGACTGACTAAGTAAAGTGAAAAGATACAACTCTGATGCACATCTTTCCTGATTTTATCAGTATCCCTTTGTTCTGTTCGAACAACTGAACAAAGGGATACTGATAGGTATCGCTTTGTATAGGTTCCTCATGAGTACAATGAAGAGTTCTGGAATATCCTCTCCTCACAACAATGTTATCCATAGTTTGTCATGATCTACAGAGTTAAAAGTTTTTTCATTGTCAACCACATGATAGTGATTGTAATTCATGTTTCTGAATAGCACGGTTAGAAATCATTAAAATAGCAAGCGTTGCTATAGATACTTAGCCACACACACACACACACACACACACACACACACACACACAAGTTCTAGTGCTCTGGTTCTGTTGTGAGTTAAAGAATGCAGCTTTTCTTTCATTGTCTCTGATTTGTTCAACCAGAACCTGTTGCTTCTGCTGTGAGTGTTAATCTCAAGCATTCTTATAAAACATCTCCAAAGATTCTTATACCCAAGAAAGGCACTCCTATTTTTACTAAATACTGAGTTCTTTTACATTAAAATGCAGGGTTTCACACTAGTTCAAAGCGGAGAGCACTCACTTAAAGTGGCATAGCTACTGCCACCTTTGAGCAGAGCACAGCGGTCTGTTTCCCACTTGGATTAAAATCTGACAATATGTAAGAAATTTAGTTGCTGTGCAATGCGGGCACTGCTCTTGTTTCTATCTGTAATGATTGAACTGTTTCCATCAGTTCAAAATCCAGTTAAAATCCAAGATAGTAGGAGAGTCCAGAGGGTGGAGGAGTAGTGAGCATAGAAATTATCAGGAACCTGAAGCTCACAGAATAGCGAGTATTGAAGAAAGTGATCAAAAGTCCAAGCCTTGCCAAGCAGGAAAAAAAACCCCAAAAAAAAACACAAAACTACAGTAGATTGTGATACACCAGGAACCAAGGGGCATGGTCCTCCAACAGAGTCAAGTCCAAAAGAGGTGCTCCTCCACCACAACCCCCACCCCCACCCCCACCCAGCCAACCCACAAAGCTTTAGAAGATTTGGATAACCTCTGTTCTCAGTCTGGTTGTGATCTGTGTTATGTAGTCACATTTCCTAGTTAACTCTTATTCCACTATCCAGCATCTCAACTAACATAATATTCTCTCTCAGTTTCTAGCTCCAATTTTGTTTCATTCAGGTGGTCTGTCCTTAATTTTCAAGCAAGGCCTTTAGCAAGTGAAATCTACCATCAAGCCTCCTGCAAAGTTGTGTAGTAATTTGGAGGGTAAAGCAATTGGATATTGTCCCTTTAAAAATATCATTCAATTAGATCTTTTGTAATACATACAACATAAAGAGATAGGCTTACCGATTCTAAAGAAATTGCTAGTGCATTTCATCAAAGGCACAATAATGGAAACATCGATTTACTCTTCACCACAAACATCTCCCTTTGATGCCACAGTTACCTTAACACTAGCACTTTTTATTTTCTCTGGAAAAAAATCAGCTGCCTCAGTCCATGAACATCAGAGATGGCTCCAGTCTAAAGTAGCACATCCTTACATCAATCTCACACTTGCATCTTCTGGTGCTGCTGCAGAGCATAACTCTCTTTGACTAAACTGCTAAATTACCCCCAAATTAAAAAAAAACAAAAACAATAAAACAACTCTTCTGCAACCCGGAAGACTGGTGCTAGGTATTTTATGCTATCTCTGCAATGTGGCCAGGGACACAATCTGCCTCCTCACTTCATTTATTTAAAAGAAGAATGGCAGGGTACCAGTTAGAGACTTTATGGGCCTGAAGAAAATTCATCCACTTAAACAAAAGATATCAACAAGAAAGAGTACCCAAACATGGGCACTGACATCACCACTGGGGGCTAGAGCTTCGAGTGTAGCATCCAGCTGATATGAAGTAGTGGGAGGCTCGCAAAAATGCCCAAACTTGCAGATAGTACCCATTTGACCTAGCTCGGATGGCTTGATGATCAGAACTCCACTAGAGGAAGATAAAGACATTTGATAAAGGAAACAAGTGTTTCTTTTATAAAGAAAACAAGTGTTGCTACAATTTCATGAACTTGATTTGACCTATACTTATGGATTTACTAATTCAAAATAGCATCCTAGAGGGACGGAGTCTTCACATCAAGGATCATGCCTATCCCCTTAGAACACAGATAGGGACAGGCAACTTAGACACTGGCTATATAAAATGGGGGTTTGTTGTTGTTGTTAAGTGCTGTTGAGTCAGTTCTGAGCCATAGAGACCCTGTATAGGGTTTCTGAGGAGCAGCTGGTGAGGCTGAACTGCCAACCTTGCAATTCAAATAGCTTTGCAGTCTGGCGCATTAACCCACAGCAACTCACACCAGATAGGAGGGTATAAAGACACGAAGTGGCTGGCATATAAGTTTTCCTAAGGGAGTTTAGTTTCAGAGTATGTGAGGCAAGGTAGAATCTCCACTGAATAGTTTTCATCTTGTCTAGATAGATCTGGTGAGAGGAGATAGGGATAGAATTCGTTTGATTTAATAATGAGTAATTGCTATCATGGAGGCGTGGTGTGGCGCTGTGGGCTAATGCGTCAGACTGCAAAGCCATTTGAACTGCAATGTCGGTGGTTCAAGCTCACCAACTATTCCTCAGAAACCCTGTACAGGGTTGCTATGGGTCGGAGTCAACTCGAGGGCACTTAACAACAACAGTTGTTATCATGACTAATTGTTACTGTTACAACTGTAAAGGCAGAAGATGTGTAATCAAAAGGGAGCAGTAGTTAATCTTACGTTTCAGGAACAGAGGACCCTAGGACCACCAAAAGGGAAGAGCATGAGGGAAACGTGGGATTCTAACCAGGGAAGCAGCAATATCAAGAGATGAAGGCAGAGGTGATGGCATGGAGAGATAGAGTAGCTGAGAACTCTAGACTGATGGAAAGAGAAAGGCTGTGTGCTGGCTGGCAGGAGACCAGCTTACAAAATGTGTCCTGTGGTTGTTTAAATGTTTATACATCCCTGAGTGGTTTTTTTTTGGTTTTTTTTTTTTTGTACATTAAAAAAAAAGGGAATAGAGGCAAACACTGTTAACTGACGGTACATGGTGGGATTGTAATCGTTGCAATGAAAAAAAATACAATTGGTTGGATGCAAAACCGATGTTCTGCCAAGTAAACTATTACTCAATACACAATAAAAGCTTACATGAAAGAAAGAAAGAGTATCCAAAGAATAATACATCCCCAAATGGTACACGCAGCATGATTAGGGAAACCCATGAACAACAATGCAGCATTTCCACATCGTTTTACTAAGTGAAAAATCAGCCAGCACGTCTGAAAACATTCTGAGTGCATTATATCCACAAGGGTATTTCACAAGCCATTTCTAGATGTACTTGGTGTTGTAGGCAAGAGATGGAGGAATAGTATATGCTTTCTAGGTACACTGTGTTTACCAACTTACTGATAGGAGCTCTCTTGCTACTAAACTAGCTTGTTTCTGTATAAATAAAAATTTGAGTTAGAGTTCTGTGAGCCATCTAAATAAATTATCACCCAACTAACAACATTCACCTAATTTTTCTTTTTCAATACCATTTTTAAATTTCTGACTATATGAAGCATCTAAAATTACTGACTAGCTGACATTTGGCTAAGTCTTTTCTACAATATCCACTTGCTACTATGAAAGAAATGTATTTGCAATAGCTTTTGCTCTGCAAATGTCATGTAGATGTCCTTAGGGGGATTGCATTAAGCACCTGGAGCCCACCATGAGCTCCATTAATGAGAGATATAAAGGTTAGGTTGAAATTATTGTTTAAAGGTGCTGACATATCACACACATATGTACACACAAACACATAGTTATAACCATGTTAAATCACATATTGAAATACATGTACAATGGAGCAACTCTTTCAGGATTGAAGAAAGCAGAAGGAAGAAACTATTTAAACCAAGGTAATTCTATAGATATCCGTACAAAACAGTGTTACTAATCATGTATTACTTTCCAGTGATTGATTTATTACATAACAGTTTGGCAGCATCACAAGAAAGTGTCAGGAGATGGCAGGACATACAAAGAAGAGTAATCCTAAACTCCTTAAGTATAAATTGATCAAATATTGAGGGTCATTACTATGTTGCTATTGTTAGGTGCCATCGAGTCAGTACCGACTCATAGTGACCCTACACACAACAGAATGAAACACTGCCCTGTCTTCGGTCAACCTCACAATCGTTGCTACACCTGAGCCCACCGGCTGCCACCACTGTGCCAATCCATCTTGTTGGGGCCTTCCTCTTTTTCCCCAATCCTCCACTTTATCAAATATCATATCCTTCTCCAGTGACTGGTCCCTCCTGATAGTATATCTGATGTATGAGAGAGGAAGTCTGGCCATCCTGGTTTCCAAGGAGCACTCTGGCTGTACTTTCTCCAGAGCAGATTTATTTGTTCTTTTGGCAGTCCATGGTACTTTTAATATTCTCCTCCAACATCATAACTCAAATGCATCAATTCTTCTATGGTCTTCCTTATTCACTGTCTGACATTCATATGCATATGAGGTTGTTGAAAATACCATGGTTTGTGCCAGGTGCACATTAGTGCTCAAACTGACATCTTTGCTCTTCAACACTTTAAAGAGGTCTTGTGCAGCAGATTTGCCTAATGCAATACGTTGTTTAATTTCTTGGCTGCTGCTTTCATGAGTGCTGATGATTGATCCAAGAAGAATGAAGTCCTTGACAACTTCAATCTTTTCTCAATTTATTTTGATTGTATTTATTGGTTCAGTGGTAAGGATTTTTGTTTTCTTTACATTGAGATCCAACCCATACCGAAAACTGGTCTTTGACCTTCATCAGTAAGTATTTTAAGTCCTCTTCATTTTCAGCAAGGAATATTGTATCATCTGCATATCACAGATTGTCAATGAGTATGCCTCCAAACCTGACACCATGTTCTTCTTTATATAATCCAGCTTCTTGGATTATTAGCTCAGCATACAGATTGAATAAGTATGGTGAAAGAATACAAGCCTGGCGCACAACTTTCCTAATTTAAAGCAATCAATGTTCCCTTGTTCTGTTCGAATAACTGCCTTTTGGTCTATGTACAGGTTTCTCAGGAGCACAATTAAGTGTTCTGGAACACTCATAATTCACAGTGTTATTCATAGCTTGTCATGATCCACACAATCGAAAGCCTTTGCATAGTCAATAAAGCACAGGTAACATCTTTCTGGTATTCTGTGCTTTCAGCCAAGATCCATCTGATGTCTGCAATGATATCCCTCTTTCCACATCTTCTTCTGACTAGCTTGAACCTTTGGAAGTTCTCTGTCAATGTATGGCTGCAGCCATTTTTTTTATTACCTTTGGTAAAGCTTTATTCACATGGGACATTGATGATATTGTCTGATGATTTTCACATTCCATTGGGTCTTCTTTCTTTGGAACTAGCACTGAAAGATATGTGTCTCTTCCAGTCAGTTGGCCAGGTAGTTGTCTTCCAAATTTCTTGGTATAGATGAGTGAATGCCTCAAGTGCCTCATCAGTTTGTTGAAAGATTCCAATTTGTATTCCATCAATTCCTGGTGCCTTGTTCTTTGCCAATGCCTTCAATGCACACTGGACTTCCTCCCTCAGAATCACTGGCTCTTGATCATATGCTACATTTTGAAATGGTTAAATAGTGACCATTTCTTTTGGTACAGTGATCCTGTGTATTCCTTTCATCTTCTTTAGATGCTTTCTGCATCGATCAATAACTTGCCCAGAGAATCCTTCAATACTGCAAGTCGAGGCTTGAATTTTTGTTTCAGTTCCCTCAGCTTGAGAAATGCTGGTTGTGTTCTTCCCGTTTAGTTTTCTAACTCCAGGTTTTGCATATTTGTTAAAATATTTGAAATTGTCTTCTCGAGCTGACCTTTGAAATTTTCTGTTCAGTTCTTGTACCTCCTCACTTCTTCCATTTGCTTTATCATCTACACCAGACAACAGCTTTCAGAGTCTCTTCTGAGATCCATTTTGGTTTCTTCCTTCTTTCTTATCTTCTTGTCAATACGATAAAGATATATATTAATGGTAGCATAGTGGCTATGAATTGGGCTGTGACCTGCAAGGTCAGCAGTTCAATACTACAAGCTGCTCCGCAGGAGAAAGATGAGGCTTTCTGCTCCTGTAAAGATTTATAGCCTCGGAAACCCTGTTCAGGGTCGCTATGGGTCGGAACCAACTCAACAGCACTTAACAACAACAACAATTCATTCATTTAACAAATATTTCCTGAACATAAAGTAGCAGGCACTTTGACAGAAACTGGTGCTACAACAGTGAGTAAAATCACATAGCTCTGCCTTACTGGAGCTTGTAACCTAGCAAGGGATGCAAGTAATCCAAAATTGCACAAATCAATGTAAAATGTCACTCAAGTGCTCATAGGAAGAGGTACACAGTGCTATGGAAGAAAACATTGGGTGGGGGTGGGGGTGAGGGTCTGATCTTGTCAGGAAGTCTGCGGAGGCATCCTGACGAAGTAATGCGCCATCTGAGATTATACAATGAGAGGCTTGCACTTAATGGCAAGAGTTTGAAGAGGGTTCCAGGCAGAGGACAGTGAGCAGGAGATGTACAGCTAGGGTGAAGGTCTAAAAGAAGACCATTCAAGAGGACATGCTACCCATGTGTCAGGAGAGAGAAGAAGGAATAAGACCTGGCAGAAGCTCAGAGACCTTACTGAGGACTTCAGCCTTTATTCTATGAAAAAAATGAAAACAGTGAATGGGTTTCACAAAGGCATGAAATCATAAGATCTGTATTTGGGAAGGGATTATGGTGTGGAGAACATACTGAAAGATGCTCTGGCAGTAGTCCAGATGACAGATGTCTGCTTGAGTGGGGGTAATCCTAGAAAAGTCAATTACAATCAAGTTGATTCTGATACAGTGACCCTATAGAACAGAGGAGTACTGCCTTATAGTTCACCTCTGTTCTATAAACACGTTCTTCTATAAAAACAATCTATAAACAGATTTTTCTCCTCTGTTCTATTAAACGATTTGCAAGGCTGTAAATCTTGACAGAAGAAGACTGCCATATCTTTCACCCAGGAAGCAGATGGTAGGTTTGAACCACCAACCTTTCAGGCAGCAGTCAAGCTCTTATCCATGGTGCCCCTAGGCATCCTTGATTGGAAGGAGTGGAATCAAGAGATGTTTAAAGATAGGACAGGCAATATCTGTTGGTGGATTAGAGATGGTGGGTTAGGAACAAGGAATTATTAAAGACACAACTTAGTATTTCTTAGTATCTTCATTTACTGTTAACAAGTGGTGAAGGCTTCACCTCTTTTAGATAGATATTGCCTCTGTCATAACTGAAAATAAGAAGTGTTTACTATCTAGTAGATGCCCCATGTTTCCCCATCCCATCCTTGACAATCATCAAAGAACATTGCTTTCTGTATGTATACCTATCCTTGACTTTTTATAACAGTGGAGCACACACTTCACTCAGTATGGTATCCTCCAGATTAATCCACATTATGTCTTGTGAACTCATCATTATTTTTTGTAGTTTTCTAATGTTCCATTGTATAAATGTATCACAATTTGTTTGTCCATTCATCTATTATTGATGGGCACTTGGTTTTTTTTTTTCCATAGTTTTGCTTTTATGAATATTTATTGCTTCAGTAAACATATGCAAGTGAAAAAAGAAAAAGAAAAAAGATACAACCTAGGCATCTGATTTTTGTAACCAGATGGATAGAATTAGAGAATACTGGAAGAGACAGAGCTTTGTTGGGGGAGGATCAGGAGACTTCCTGGACAGTCAATGCCAACTACATAGTTGGATATATGGATCTGGAACTCAAAGGAGAGATGTTATGGGACCATGACATATTTAAAGTCTTTTTAGAAAAGAGCATGTGTACTTGAGGCTTCCCTTGCATTGTTAAAACTTAAAAAAATTGAATATTCAAATTTTATCAAATCAAGGCAGGATGCTGTACTGGAACCTAACAACATGGATCTAAGCTCTAGGTCCTCCAACTATGAGCTGGTTGTGATTCAACAGCACCTTAGCCTTTATGTTCCTTTGTTTCCTACACTAATTATAAAATTATTATTATTATACATATCCTAATTACATCACAGAGTCCTGGTGTGGCACTGTAGGATAAGCATTGGGCTTCTAATTGCAAGGTTGGTGGTTCAAATCCACTAGCTGTTCCTTGGAAACCCTATACAAGGTGGCTATGAGTCAGAACCAACTTTATGGCACTTGATAACAACACAACTTACATCATAGTGCTGGTTTAAAGGCTAAATAAGTAAATATATAGAGAAAACCACTTTACAACTGTGAATGATAAAAAGCAATTAAACTAAATGAAAGATTCTTTTTCTGTATATTTGGAGTCTAAAGAGTAGAGAGGAAAGAGAATGCCAATAAGACAAAATCAACTTGGTAAGAATGATGGAGTATCATCGAATTCCCTCCAAATTTCAGATTGAAAAAATGAGTACTTTTGACTGGGTGGTACCCAGGTGACAAGATGTGAATGACAACAGGGTTTGTTTACCTTTTGATCCAGGCTGTAGGCTAGCACCCAGTCCTCTTGCTTGGGATGAAAGAGCAAGCTCTGGATGTAGAAGGTGAGCCGATATTTTTGATAGGTGGCCCCTTCGTCTGAGCTGATCAATAGGCTGCTCTCCATTTCAGGGTCACTAAGAAGCATGATCTGAAAAAAAGGAGAAAATACAGAGACAGTTAGTGGGAGAGAATAAATAAAAGAAATTGAAGCATAAATATAGAATCATCTGTCCTTGTATATCATAACACATAAAGGGGCATCTGGGCCTCTATATGAAATACTGGTATTGTCTTTTCTCCCTGATTTAGGCCTTCATTACTGAATTGAGCTGAAAGAATATACAGAGCTAGCTTTGCATACAAAGAGGCTCCCTTTGTGAGGTCCATCTTTGTAAGTACTAAAGACACACTCTTAGGGTCCTCTCTCTCTCTCTATCTGTGTCTCTCTCAATTCCCTATGCATCCTACTTCATCCCAAATTGCTCCTTATTCATGAGAAGCCACTCCCCGCCCCGCCCCGCCCCCCCCCACTGCCCCATGGTTTCTTTTGTTATTTCTGAATTATTTTATCCACTTAAATGATTTTAATGGTCTGTATGGCGCTGTGGGTTAATGCACTGGACTGCAAAGTTGGTTTGAACTATGAGGTCACCTGTTCAAGCTCACCAGCTGTTCTTTGGAAATCCTATACGGAGTCGCTATAGGTCAGAATTGACTTGATGGCACTTAACAGGAATGACAACAATTATCCCTTTGTTCTAATATTATCTAAAGCTCATAGCTTCAAATATTACTGCCCAAGAAAGTTTGTCACTCCTAAATAAAATGGATAGAATGGTCTAGTGAAAAACCTTTGGCATTAGAATGTTGCTGTTAAGTGCCGTTGAGTCAGTTCTGACCCATAGCGACCCTGTATAGGGTTTCCAAGGAGCAGCTGGTGAGCCTGAACTACCGACCTTGTAGTTCAAAGCAACTTTGCAGTCCAGTGCATTAGCCCACAGTGCCACTGGGCAGGCTTAAATATCATCCCTTCTCCATTCATACAATATCACCTTGAAAAGTTAACCCTTAGAGATCTCAATTTCCTCAATAATAACCTCATTTTGATAATACCCGAAGTAGCTTTGAGCATTTGGCATAATATGTGCTCTTGACAAGTGTCAGCTATGACTACTGTTTACCTTTCAGTACCTATGGAGACCTGATGGCACTGTCGGATAAACACCAGACTGTTAACCATAAAGCTGGCAATTTAAACCCACAAGCAAAGTTGGTATTTCAAACCTACTAGCTGTTTTGCAGGAGAAAGGTGAGGCTTTCTGCTCCTGAAAAGATCTTCAGCCTCAGAATTCTTAAACAGGGTCACCATGAATCAGAACAGGTTTGACAGCATACAAAACAACAAAAGCTCACTCCAACTCTGCAATCCAGCTTCCGTTGATAGCTCCCCAATGGCCTTGGTCTCACTAATGATGGATGTTGCTATTCAGCGTTGTTGAGTTGGTTCCGACCCAGAGTGACCCTGCATAACATTTCCAAGGAGTGGCTGGTGGGTTTGAACCACTGACCTTGTGGTTATTGTTGTTGTTGAAGTGCTCGAGTCAGTTCCGATTCATTGGGAGCCTGGAGCAGCTGGTGATTTTGAACTGCTGACCTTGTGTTCCAGTGTTTATCCTATAACGCCACCCCAGGACTCTGACCTTCTGGTTAGAAGTCTAGTATTTAAATTCAATAGAAATTTAGAGATTTACACTTTTATCTTCATTGACCTTTTAGCGACCTTTGACACCACTGGCAGGTTCATTCTTCTCAAGCATTCTATTCCAGGAAATTCTGGAAGACCACACTCTTCTGATTTCCCCTCTTTTCTCTTTTGAATGCTCACGTTTCTCCGATTATCTTTTAAATTACGTCCATCTTTCAAGCCTCTGTTTTAACCTTCCCTTCTCACACAACACACTATACTTCGGTTACTCCCATTTTTTAAATTATCATCATTTTGAAGGCAACTCATGAATTAAATCTCTAACTGAGCTTTTCCCCTCTCAGTTTCTGACCTGAAAATTCAAAGCCTGGTAGATAACTTCTGTATGGAGTCTACCAGACGTTTCAAACTCAAGACGCCCACGGGCTTCCGGATTCCAGCTCTCATTTTCCCCAAGTAGCTCCTGGGGCTGAGTGTTTCCACATGTGAAACCAAACACCTGGGGTTCACTTTTGATTCCATTTTGTCACTCACCTGATCATATTAATTTGTGTCTGAGTCCTGGGCATTTTATCTCCTAACTAGTTCTAAAATCAACCCCCCTCCCCCACCCTGGCTATTGTGAATGCCTTAGTAAACAACATCCTAATTCCTTTACTGGATTACTATAAAACATCCCTAACCACTCTCACTGCTTTAATTTTGTTCCTTGCTGCCCTCCATCCATTTTGCATGCAGTTGCCAGAGCAACACTACAAATCAGATATTGACATTTCCCTACGTATAGTGACTCTTGCTGATCTTTCTGTACTTTCCTGAAGTACATTCCCAATTCCGGCTCATGTCGCTGGTTAAAACATCAGCACATCTCTTTTGAACTTCAGTATCCAACACTACTCAACTTCTTTGAGTTCCTAAAGTTTGCTGAATAAGTAAATAAACAAATGAGTTTATGTGGGGGGGGGGCACTACAAAAAAAGGAGCACAGTGGTTACAAATTGGGTTGCTAACCTCAGGATAAGCAGTTCTAAACTATCAGCTGTTTCGAAATATGAGGCTTTCTGCTCCCGTAAAGATTTACAGCCTCAGAAACCCTGTACAACAGGGTTGCTATGAGTCAGAACCAACTCCACACACATAACAACAACAAAAAGTTTATGAGAAAATGAAATTGAAAGATAACTTTTCAAACTTTTTGAAGCCCCTTCATATTCCCTCTAGATTTCATTCCTATCATTGGGTATACTGCCAATAGAGTTACTTCTATCAGAACCTGGAAAACCACATTCATGTGGCCCAAAATAAAAATTAAAGCCAAAAATGATTTCCAGACATTATAAAATGAGACCATCAAATAGCAGGGTTTTAAACTGTTGCCCAGAGTATGTATTAGTGTTATAAAGTAAGCTTTAAGGAGCTCTGGTTTAATGTGCTAAACTGAAAAGTTGATTTGAACCACGTTGTGGATGGTTCTAGCTCACCAGCTGCTCCTCAGAAACTCTATGCAGGGTCATTGTGGGTTGGAACCAACTCAACAATACTTAACAACAACAACAACAAGGAGCTCTGGTAGCATAGTGGTTACGAGTTGGACTGCTAACCTCAAGGTCAGCAGTTCAAAACTATCAGCTATTTCACAAAAAAAGATGAGGTTTTCTCCTCCTGTAAAGATTTACAGCCTCAGAAACCCTATACAGGATAGCTATGAGTTGGAATCAACTCCACCGTACATAATCAACCAACCAAAGTAATCTTTCAAACAAATTCAGGCCTTCTGTCTGCTAAGAGTCCTGGTGTGGGGCTATGGGTTAATGCCCCACACTGCAAAGCCATTTAAACTGCAAGGTCGGTAGTTCAAGCTCACCAGCTGCTCCTTGGAAACCCTATACAGGGTCGCTATGGGTCGGAACCGACTCGATGGCACTTCACAACAACAATATCTGGTAAGATGCATAGTTCTTTCTCTCTTTTATTTCTTTACAGCTTCCAAGACATGCTTGCATTTTTTTTTTACCCTCAAATATTTGTTCTTGCTTCACTGAAATATGTTATTACTGGTTATCAGCAAATTGAAAAAAAAAAATGGATATGGTGTAATATTCTTTTTTCATTGATGGGTGAATAATCTAGGGCCAGGATGGCTTAGTCACAGAGTAATTTCCTCTTCCCATTGTACAGTGAAGCGGTGGGGAACAGAAAAAAGGAGCACTGTGTCCTGGAAAAAGCCTCTGAGGATGCCCCCAAGCCCCAGAGTGTTTGAGAAGACTGCTATCCTAAGCAAGAATGAGGAAGACACACCCAGCCTGGCTGCTTCACTACCTATGCCCACGGGCTACATTGTTGTTGCTGTTAAGTGCCTTCGACTTGGTTCCGACCCATAGCGACCCTGTATAGGGTTTCCGAGGAGCGACTGGTGAGCTTGAACTGCCGACCTTGCAGTTCAAACGGCTTTGCAGTCTGGCACATTAACCCACAGCACCATTTCAGGACTCCATAGCAAGCCATAAATTCATCTTACCCCTGGTATAGAGAAATTAAACTGCTTATTTTATCCAGGTATAAAATGAAACTCCATGCCTACGGTTTTAATGAGAAGATAAGACCAACATCATAAATGGGCTTCATTTTATATACCGTGAGTTCCAATCTACTGAATAAGGGTTACTAGCAAATATCTTAGGCAATGTATTCTTCCCCTAGCTCTGTTGCTTTCTACACATGCATATGCTTACATATACACCTGCACACACTAACTTACATAGGCTATATGTATGTGTGCAGAAACACACTAACACACATATCACAAAGACAAGGCAAATATGTGCATGGGCACACACACAAATGAATTAATATACAATAAGGCATATTGGCATGTGGGCTGGGTTTATGGAGCTTTGGTTAGAAAGAGTACAATTTTATTGCAACCTTTCTCTGACATTCTCATCAGAAATCCTTTTATATACTTTGATATCACTGGCAGTGTCTCTAGTCAATCTTGGTGTTTGAGAAGAATGAAAGGAAGAGAAATAGAAACCCACACAGTCTGGATTTCTAATCTGTGTTGGATATTTTCCCTGCTATTTCACTGAATCCACACACCAATCATATAAAGTAGGCATCATTATTTGCATTCCACAGATAAAGAAAGTGACTTTCCTAATACCTCTTGTGATGGACTCAAAAGTATACACCACACACACACACACACAAACACATTAAGAACCTTGAAACCCATTGCACTTCAACACTTTTGCCATAAAGATAAGCAGAAACCAGAGAAGCAAGTCTTCATCCTGTTTTTAGGCATCTCTAAGAAAGCCACAAGGAGCTCTGGTAGTGCAGTGATTATAAATCCAGCTGTGAACCGCAAGGTCAGCAGTTTAAAACTAACAGCTGTTCTGTGGGAGAAAGATGAGGGTTTCTGCTCCCAGGAAGATTTACAGCCTCGGAAACCCTGCTATGAGTTGGGGCAGACTCCACGGCACGTAACAACAACAACAAATCCAGAAGTTTGGTGGTTCAAACTCACCAACTGCTCAGAAACCCTATGCAAGGTCATTATGAGTTGGAACCAACCTGACAACACTTAACAACAGCAACAAATCCACAGAGAAACAGCTTCAAAAAAGGTGCCTTCTCTGAACAACTTTAAAAAGTTGCCTTTTCATACCTGCTTCTTGTCAAGGGAATACCAAGAGTTAAAACAGTAGGAACACAAGGAAGAGGTATAATGTTAGTCTTTTTTTTTTTTTTTTAATGAAAATAAGTGTAATTTTATGGATCGTCCTATTTTACATCAAAATTCACAATAAGGGTACACTTTTGTGGGGGAAGCTGTACAAGTGTCTCGATATAATCAGGCCTTCAAAAAAAAAAATCTGTTTCCTAAAAGAAAAGTCATTTCTCTTTTTTTTTGGTAAATTTTTACTGTGACTTAACTAATAGTTTACATGGGAGAACATCAGTTTTACACCACTGTTTCATTGCAGTGATTACAATCTCCTCCGTGCATCATCTTTCAACAGGATTTGCTTCCATTCCCTGTTTTGATTTTGTGTATGTGTGTGTGTGGGGTGTGTGTGTGTGTGAGATGTACACAAAAACATTGAGGAATATATAATCATTTAAACAACCTAAGGGTACATTCTGCAAGCCTGCTTCCTGGCCGCCAACACCAAGTCTTTCTCTTTCCAAGAGTCCGGAGTTCTCTGCTGCTCCTTCTCTCTATGTCCCCATCTCTGCTTCCATCTCTGGTGTCGCTGCTTCTCTCGATAGGGTCCCACACTCTGCCTGTGCTCTTCTTTCTTGATGGTCCTAGGGTCCTCTGTTTCTGTACTGCAAGATTAACTACTCCCCCATTTTTGTTCCAAAACTTGGGAGGATTGCATTAGATGCTGATGAAAAGTGTCAGCCATGACACTAATAAACATATGCTAACCAGTAACTTCAATCACCCAGAATAAGAGTACTCCTAAACCACAGGCTGGTTTGATCTACAAGGTTAGCAGTTCAAACTTACTAGCCACTCCTTGGAAACTCTACACAGTGTCACTTTGAGTCAGAATAAACTCAGTAACAATAACAACAAAATCAGAAGTGACACCCAGGAGGTTGAAAGTAAGTACAAATGATTTGGGGATTATTTGTCACCCTCTCTGCTGCCATCATTTCCAAACTTTGTGGATTAAAAAGTAAAGAGAAAAGGAGTAAAAAACCTACTAGCATTTTACATTCTAAGTGATAGTTTGAGAAAAACTGTAAAAGTCAACACTGCCAAATGAACTCCAATCAGTAGATAACTATCAGTTTGCTAGCTGTTTTGACTAACAACTCTCATCTCCTCTGTAGAAGGTTTCAGCCCATGATAGCCTAGTGAGCCAAATGTGCCCGGGCAATGAGAACTTGACAAAACCAGCTTCTACTGATTTAATTCCTCCTCAGAAAAGTTTTGTTGGTTTTTAAAAATTTTTATCAGCAAATTCCTTGGAAAAGTGAATAAAAGTAGTCTTCATATTAATTGTTGTTGTTGTTGTTAAGTGCCGTCGAGTCGGTTCCGACCCATAGCGACCCT
>NW_006408521.1:32731852-32749888 GCF_000296735.1 Chrysochloris asiatica | reverse complement strand
GTAAGGATTTACACCCTCAGAAACCCTGTACAGGGTCGCTATGGGTCGGAACCGACTCGACGGCACTTAACAACAACAACAACATAACCTATACAGAGACCAAGAGGTAGTTGTTTAAATAAAACAAATGCATATTGTGTGGTTTAAAATAAGATGTATGTTAGAGGTGTTTCCTTTCACCAAAATTATTCACTCTATATGATGAGTAAATAATGGGAGAAGCTAGACTATATGAAGAAGAAACTGGCATCAGGACTTAATTAACAACCTGTAAAATACAGCCAACACAGCCTTGCTTACTGAAAATGAAGAGGGCTTGAAGCACTTAATGATGAAGACCAAAGCAATACAACATAAAGAAAAAAAAATCCTCACAACTAGACCATTAGACCAATAAGCAATATCATGATAAATGGAAAAAAAAAAAGACTGAAGTTGTCAGAGATTAAATTTTACTTGGTTCACAATCAAGCTCATGGTAGCAGTGGTCAAGAAATCAAGTGATACATTGCATTGGGCAAATCTGTTGCAAAAGACTCTTTAAAGCATTAAAAAGTAAAGATGTAACTTTAAGGCCAACTAAGGAGCTCTAGTAGCGTAGTGGTTATGAATCGGGCTGCGAACCTTAAGGTCAGTGGTTCGAAACTACCAGCCGCTCTGCGGGAGAAAGATGAGACTTTCTACTCCCGTAAAGATTTACACCCTTGGAAACCCTGTACAGGGTCGCTATGGGTCAGACCCGACTCGATGGCACTTAACAATAAAAGGCACTCTGGTAGCATAGTGGTTACGAATCGGGCTGAGAACCCCAAGGTCAGAAGTTCGAAACTACCAGCTGTTCCGTAGGAGAAAGATGAGGCGTTCTGCTCCTGTAAAGATTTACAGCCTCAGAAACCCTGTGCAGGGTCGCTATGGGTTGGAATCGACTCCACAGCACACAGCAGCAGCAAGGTGCATGTGACCCAAGTCATGATATTCTCAATATCCTCACATTTATGTGAAAGCTGGAAAATGAATAAGGAAGACCAAAAAAGAACTGATGACTTTGAATTATGGTGTTGGTGAAGAATAGCAGATATACCATGGGCTTCCAGAAGAACAAACAAATCTGTGTTGGAAGATGCATTGTCAGAATGCTCCTTAGAAGTGAGGCTGTCTAGTCTTCATCTCACTTACTTTGGACATTTTATCAGTCCTTGAGGAAGGACAAAGCAGAGGGTCAGCAAAAAAAGAGGAAGACCTTTAATGAGATGAATTAACACAGTGGCCCAACAATGGGCTAACACAACAATGATTGTGAACGTCACACAGGAAAGGACGGTGTTTCATTCTGTTTTACTGAGTGAGAAACAGGTAGATAGCACTCAACAACACTTTAGTGATGTGCTATTAATTACAAAGGACACAGGTAGAAGTCAGGAATCAGGCAGGGGCTGTGCTTAATCAACTTTTGTTATCTGTGCAAATTTATATGCTGTGCAAATAATTAGAGAAACTGGATTATATGAAGAAAAGCCTGGTGTCAGGGTTGGAGGAAAACTCATTAGCAATCTGCAATATGCAGATGATAAAATTTTGCTTGCTGAAAAGACCACAACCTTCAGTATGGGTTGCACTTTAATGTAAAGAAAATCTTCACAGGTAAATATTATCAAGATAAATGGAGAAAAGATTGAAGTTGTCAAAGACTTCATTATGCTCAGAACAACCGTCAACATTCATGGAAGCAGCAGTCAATAAATCAAAAGACGTATTGCATTAGGCAAATCTGCTGCACAGATTTCTTTTTTCAGTAGCAAAGATGTCACTTTATCCTACAGGCCTGGTGTGGCCCTGTATGATAAAGCACTGGACCTTAAGGTCAGTTTGAACCACAAGGTTGGCGGTTCAAATTCACCAGTTGCTCTTCTAAAATTGTACACAGGATTACTGGGAGTCAGACCCTATGGCAATTAACAAAAACAATATATGCATTGTTGTTGTTGTTAAGTGCCATCAAATCAGTTCTGACTCATGGTGACCCTGTATAGGGATTCCAAGGAGCAGCTGTTGAGTTTTAACCACTAACCTTGTGGCCCAGTGCTTTATCACACAGTGCCACACCAGTACTCCTGAAGGTGGTGGTTATGTGCCGTGGAGTTGGTTCCGACTTGTAGCGACCCTGTACAGGGTTTCCAAGGCTATAAATTTTTATGGGAGCAGAAAGCCTCATCTTTTACCCATAGAACAGCTGGTAGTTTCAAACTACTGTCCCTGAGGTTAGCAGCCCGATTTGTAACCACTATGCTGCTAGAGCTCCTTAGGACTCCTACTTCTTAACTAATATGAAATATCTGTCTCACTTTGAGTAGTGTGATTAATAAATTATAAATATGTATATGGAATCCTGGTATGCCACTGTAGGATTAGCAGTATACCGTGAACCACAAGGTTGGCAATTCCTAATAGAAGTCCTAATAGACATATAGTTATTATTAAGTGGCATCGAGTCATTTCCAACTCACAGAGTCCCTGTTTAAGGGTTCCAAAGAGCAGTTGGTGGGTTTGAATTGCCAACCTTTTTGTTCACAGTACAGTGCTAATCCTACAGTATCATACCATGAGTCTATATACATATTTATAATGTATTTATCATACTACTCCAAGTGAGATTGATATTTCATATTAGTTAAGACAGGAGGACTTTGGTCAGGGCATTGAAAGGTTACAGTATGTGTTCTCATAAATATTTTGTTGTTTGTTGTGCTGTTGTTAAATGCTATGAGGTCAGTTCTAACTCGTAGTGACCCTGTAGAGGGTTTCCAAGGAGTGGTTGGTGGGTTTGAACCACCGATCTTGCAGTTACCAGTTCAGTGCTTATACTACGGTGTGGAGAAAGATAACGCTTTAGGTTAACAACAGCAGTGTTTACATAACACTTAAAGTTGTGAATCTAAAGATCACTTCTTGGTGTTGCCACCAAGTTAATTCTGACACATACGAACCCTGTATAGGGCTTCCAAGGAGAAGCCGGTGGGTTTGAGCTTCCAACCTTGTGGCTAGCAGTTCAGTGCTTATCCTATAACATCACACCAGGACTCCTTCTTCAACATTGTTGTTATTGTTGTTGTTGTTAGGTGCCATCAAATTGGTTCTGATCCATACATTTGGCCTATTAAAAGTCTCAGCAAGGGGGAGCCATCAAGACAAGCATTCAAGTCCCTTCAGGACAAACCCCCATCCAAAACTGAAACTCAAAGGGAACACATGAGTAGGCATGTAAGTTTGCTGGTGACCACTTTGGTCTACTGGTGAGGGGAAGAGGGGGGAAGGCCGCAATGAAGAAATGGGCTGAGTTCAGCCACAGTCCATAAGCTCCTCTTGACCTGAAGATGAGAGAAAAGTCAGGGCTGGTTGGTCCTTAAGTGTGGTGAGACCTGGGGACTCCTAAGCCCATGGTCTAGAGCTAAGAGTGAAGCATCCAGCTGATATGAAGTGAGGAGATGTACAAGAATGCCCAAGCCTGCAGATTGTACCTATTTGACCTAGCCTCGATGGTTTGATAATCAGAACTCAACTAGAAGAAGATAAAACAATTTTTGATAAAGGAAACAAGTGTAAATTGCTAAAATTTGATGAACTTGACCTATACTTATGGATGTAGTAGCTCAAATACCAACTGAGAGGGAAGGAGTCTTCACATCAAGTATCTATCCTATCACCTTTGTGTACAGGGTAGACAGGAATGGGCAACTTAGATATTGGCTACCTAAAATAAGGGGTTAATAAAGGCATGAAGTGACTGGCTTACAAATTTTCAAGAGGGAGTTTAGTTTAAAGTTTAAGAGTGTGAGGGGGAAGGTAGAATCCACACTGAATAATTTTCATCTTGTCTAGATGGGTCTCATGAAAAGAGATGGGAATAAGATTCTTATGATTCAATAGTGAGTAATCATTATGACTAATTGTGACTGTCACAATTGTAAAGGTAGAAATTTTGTAATAAAAACAGGGGAGCAGTTAATCTTGAAGTCCAGAAACAGAGGACCCTAGGACCATCAAAGGAGAAGAGCACAGGTGGAATGTGGGACATTATCCAGAGAAGCAGCAACACCAGAGATGGAGGCGGTGATGAGGACATGGAGAGATAGAGTAGCTGAGAACTCTGGATTCATGGAAAGAGAGGGACTGGGTGCTAGCAGCCAGGCAGCAGGTTTGTAGAATGTGTCTTTTGACTGTTTAAATTATTATATATTCCTGAATGTATTTGTGTACAATCCTGACCTCCCCACTACCTCCCCCCCCCAAAAAAAAAACCAACAAAAACAAACGGTAAACATGGAATGGAAGCAAATCCTGTTGAATGATGATGCATGGAGAAGATTGCAATCGTTGCAATGAAACAATGGTGTAAAACTGATGGTCTCTCATGTAAACTATTACTGAATTCACAAAAAAAACATAAAAAAAAAAAAAAATTCTGAGCAAGATCGTATGACCTATTGCTTGCCTTGGGAAAAACTGGAGAAATATCCACCAACATGTGACTACCACTTCAAGTTCAGTCTAGGGATGGGGTGAAGGTGGGGGATTAAGGGAAGTCAACATCTACAACAGCAAGAGAAACTGTCAATTCGGGGGCAGAAACTACTGACCTCACTCTAGAATATAAATCTTCTGCCCCAACCTATCACACTTCAAACACTCCCAGCCGCCACACACTGGATGGATATCTTCTGAACTAAGTTCTGATCACGATAGTTTTGCTCCACATGGAATTCCAGGAACCTACTCCACCTGTCAGGTAAGTCAAGCCTGATACTCAGATGCCTCACAACTGTGTCCACGTGTCATTGTCAGGCTTATCCTCTGCAATACAACCTTTGCTCTAATCATATTTCTCCTGACAGTTTCCCCACACCCCTGTGCCTATTCTAAAATCTATATCATGGCTAAAACTGCCCTCGCTACCTAGAAACACCAGCATCTTCCCAGCCCAACCCATCCTAGCTCCATTCCTGAATCCTCTGACTGATCCAGCAGAAAAATCTCTGCCTTCCATGAATTCCATCAACAAATTTGCTCACATTGAACTATTATAATATTATGTTCAAATATATTTGAAAATTTCTAAATATATTGGTTCTATGTGAAAGTATCAGTTATTTTACTGCCTCTCCTGTATTCATCTCACTTTGCTACCCTAATTCTAAGTTCCCTAAAGACAGGAAACATTTGCTTTATCACATCTTTTGGTCTTTTATGATATGATAAATGGGACATGTGCTCAATAAACATTAAATGCATATTTTAGTAAAGGTCCCTTCCTTAAGAGTTTCTATAAACATTCAATAAAGTCTATGGGAAGCCTTCAAAAAGTTCATGGAAAATTTTAATGAAAAGATTATTGGATTTTTCCACTAAATTTTTAAAGGCCGTTTGTATTTATGATTTATCACAAGTACTTGTAGCCAGAGAAACTAGGTGCATCTCAATATGAGTAGTCCACAAAACCTTCACTTGAAGGATTATCCCTCTGCTAGCCAAGGTATTGCTAATCCCACATCCCATAATATCACTCATTATATACAATATTCCCTTTACCACTTCTAGTTCCTTTTCTAATAAAGTCTAACAGACAATTCAAACAAATTTGTGCCCATATATGTTTTCAGCAAAATGTTCAGTTCACCAACAGATGAATGGACAAACCAAATATGTTATATTCCCACAATGGACTATTATTCAGTCATAAAGAGAAATGAAGTTCTGATATATGTTATAACATGGATGAATCTTACAAATGTTGTTGTTGTTAAGTGCCCTTGAGTCAGTTCCAACACATAGTGATCCCATATAGGGTTTCCAGAAGCAGCTGGTGGGTTTGAACCATCGACCTCATGGTTAGTAAAGTGCTTATCCCACAGCGCCACACTTTGTAGAGTGAAATGAGTCAAATACAAAAGGATGGATGTTATATTATCCATCTTATGTGAAATATCTAGAGTAAGCAAATGCATAGAGAGAAATGTTTATTAGTAGTTATTACGGGCTGAGTAGAGAGGGAAATGGGAAGCTATCACTGAGCTTCTGTTTAGGGCCATGAGAAGCACTTAAAATGGGGAATAGTGATGTCTGTACAACCTGGTAAATGTCATTACCTTCACTGATATGTACACTTAAAAATGATGAAGAGTTTTTAATCAAATTTTTCATTGTATTTACAGAGGGTCAGCAAAAAAGAGGAAAACCTTCAGCAAGATGGATTGACCCAATGGCTGCACCAATGGGCTCTAAGCTAACAATCATTACAAGAACGGTGCAGGTCTGGGCAGTGTTCCGTCATTCTGTTGTACATAGGGTTGCTATTGAGTCCGATTCAACGACACCTGAAGACGATAGCCAACAAACATGATTTAAAAGATATTTCATTTCAGTATTTGAGAAAGGCATGTCTAATCCTGAAAGAACAGAAAAAGAAATTTCATATTTCAAAAAATTGGAGGATAGAGTTAGACTGAAAATAATTTTGCTTGTTTTGTCTAATTATTTTTGGTGTTTGGCTATAGTTTGATCTGGCTTTTTGTTTGTTTGTTTGTTTTTGCTTTGTTTTTCTCCACAGTTGAAGCATTCATGGAAAAGGCAAACCCAAGCCTTAGAACTGTACTCAAGAGATTAGATGACCTGTGATAGTCATAAGCAGAGATAAGATTTATAGCCTAGTATATTAGGAAAAGTTCTGTGAACTATCTCATCCATTGACTGAAGACCATCATAGGTGTTCATGGTTTCAAGCATTCAAGTTGCTGCTAAGCCCCTATGGGGCTGACGAGGGCTGCAGAGTTAGAAGTCACTACTTTAAACCCTAAAATCAAAAAGGCAGTAATTACGTGAAAATATTAAGAAAAGCATGCTCACCAGCATGCATATTATCTACTACAAAACAAACCTAATTTATAAGCATCTTGTTGAAGCTGCGTGGGAGGAAGATCCTGAAAAGATTCTGGTGCACAAGGGATGATAAACGGAAATTAATTGCACAGTACTCATTACCACTAATTTAAGAATTGCAGATTGTCACTGATACAGTATTTATTTAGTGTGCTATCTTTAGTATTTAATTTAATGAACATAAGAAAAAAGGAAAGGGCTTTCATAAGTTCACCCCATAACCCAATTTTTCCCATTAGGTCATAAATTCTTCACATGACAAGCTTCCAACCAAGGTGATTTTCAGGGATGTTTAGGGGGGATTCTTGTACTCAGGAGATTCAAACTCTGCTTTAAATTATCGTGAGGAAAACCATGAGGGGAGTCTGGAAATCTCCTATGTCCCTGTCTAGTTGAAATGGAGACCAGGAAGCATCATTTGCATTGGTACCAGGATCTCTGCACCCTGTGAGCAATGCCTGCCAGTAAGGAGGAGGAGCTGATGAAAGTTCAGTAGAATTCAACTACTCATCCACCCCAGACAGAGCACACACTTCTGAGGGGCTGGGAAATGCTAGATGTGATGTGCATGCTACAAATACATCTTCCTTCTGCAAAACCTTTTGGGCCAAAAAAGGAGCCAGGAAGAGAGAGGAGAAAATCTGGGGGAGAATGTTTAAAAGAATCAGTTGGTCTGTGCCTTCTACCCCCAGCTCAAGATACTGCTGTGCACCCTTTTTTACCCACAGGCAGATTTAAATAACATCAAAGCCTTGGAGCTGTATTGTATTTTATAGGAACCTTCTCCTTGATCTCCTCTACACTATGAGCAGGGCAGACAGGCATTATTAACTCCCTGTATTCATCCCCATTACGGCTGTAACAAATTGCCACATGTTTTTTTTTTTTCTTTTTCTTTCATTTCTAGAGGTCAGAAATCCAAAACAGGTATCAATAGGATGAAATGAAGATATTGGCAGAATTCTGCTTCTTTCTGAAAGAGCTAAGGGAGAATCTATCTCCTTGCCTTTTTCTAGCATCTAGCAGCTGCCTACATTCAGTGGCTAATGTTCTCTTTTATCTTTAAAGCCAACAATAGCCAGTCAGGTCTACATCACAATGAATCACTGAAATTCTGGCTCTTCTCCCTCCCTCTTCTAAATTGAAGAACACCTATGATTGCTTTTAAGCATCTGGGTGGTGGAATGCTTATGCATTCAAACCTGTCCAGCCACTCTGCAGGGGAAAGACCCTGGAAAGGAAGAGGACAGTCTAGAGAACCTATGGGACAGTTCTATTATCATAGGAGCTTGCTATAAGTCAAAATTGACTGGATGGTACCCAAGAATAATGATACTGATTACAATGGGCCATTCTTTTAATCCAGGACAATCTTCCCCCTCTTAGGGTCAGGTGATTACCAATCTTAATACCAGCAGCAACCTCACAAAATTGGCTCACCAAGTCAGCATTTCAAACTTAACAGCCACTCCTTGGAAACCCTATACAGGGTCATTATGACTCAGAACCCACTCAAAGGCACTTAACAACAACAACAACAACCAGGTATTAGTATGTCCTTGGGGCCACTACTCAGCCCACAACTCACCCCCATTCTACAGACAAAGAAATGGCAAAGCTGATCAACCTGTCCAAGTTTCACTTGGTTATCAAGTATGAGAACTGGGGCTACACTCAAACTTTTCCAAGATGAGTGCCTTAACTGACCTGCTGGGCTCCGTGTTGGTGACTTAGAGGAGATAGACTCCCAGATAGACAGCATGGGAATGAAAAAGAGATATTGTGAACAAAGCGAAAAGAAACAAACAAATCCTGAGACACTAGAAAGACCACAGGTCTTCCTCTTGGGTTGTTTTCAGGTCCTGTCTTACCCAGCATCCTCTGCCTTTCATTCTTATCCCTTCAGCTGCAAATTTAATTCCAGTCTCCACGTGCCAAAAAAGAGCACGTACTAGTGCTTGTGTATTTGTGCGCATGCTGGGATTTTAGGGTGTTTTGGTTGTTTGGTTTTGCTTCCTCTCTTTCTTGACATAAGAGAGGAGGGAAGGGGACGGGGAGGTAGCAATTTTACCTACACTCCATAATGATCCATCATCCTGTGCCAGGCGGTCCCCAGACAGGCAGGGAAGGAAAAGCCAGAATAACGGTAATAAACCGAGAAAACGGCCTTCCAGGTAATAACATAACGAGGAATCCCCAGCTGCTAGAACCAGCGAGGGTGGAAAGAGGAAAAGCAGGGAATACTGAGGGGGTCAAAAATGGAGGTGCCCAGGTTACAGTTGTATTGTTCCCCCAATGACTGCTGAGGGAGAGTGGTGTGTGTGTGTGTGTTTGCACGTGTATGTCTTCTTTCCTCATTGCACAAAGAACCCTAACAACACCACACTTACCCTCCTAAAATTTTATTGTTGTTAAGCATATAACAGCACATTTGTCAAAAAGGTTCAACTGCTGCTTCTGATTCCAGAGCTTGGCAAAGGATCCACCCCTATTGTGATTTAGATTAATTGCTTCTCATTAAGAACCAATAAACAAACTGCATTCTGAAAGCTCTTTTCTGCCTCTGCCCACTGTCTTGGTGTATGGTTGCCGAAAGGGAAAGCAGGAGTGTACCAGAGAGTTGTCAAATGTAATTTATAGGTTTTTAAGATCTAATCATTTTCTATAATATTAGATTAAATGACAGTCCATATTAAAGAGGAAATTACATTTCACCTTGCTTTCTTCATCCCCTCCCCATTTTTACTACCTAGAGCTTCTTCTACTGTAACCTCCAGAGAATGTCCTTGACAAAGTACTTGAGAAGGATCCCCCCAGTTGGCTTCCCTGCACTTAGCAGTCTGTCCAGAGAAGCAGGACAAGTCAGCTCTGACTCACAGCAGCTATAAATCTTTATGGAAGCAGAACTCCTCATCTATCTCCCAGGGAACAACTGGCAGTTTCAAACTGCTAAGGACCTCTGGTGGCGTAGTGGTTACGAGTTGGGCTGCGGACCGCAAGGTCAGCTGTTGTGTGGGAGAAAGATGAGGCTTTCTGCTCCCGTAAAGATTTACAGCCTCAGAAACCTTGTACAGGGTTGCTATCAGTAGGAACTGACTCCAAAGCATATCACCAACTAACCAACCAATCTTGAGATGAGCCGCCTGACTTGTAATCACTATGCTACTAGAGCTCCTAGGGCAAGGAATAAGTGGGAGTATTCTCCTAACTTAGCTAACTTCTCCATCTGAGAGTCCCACGCAGTTCACACTTGCCTTCCTTCAACGTGGGCCATGCCATCTTAACCAGAGAACACCTTCACCCAGAGACCTGAAATTCATGTGCTGCGTGGGAAGCCATTGTACTGGCTACATCCGATTACATCGATTACATTCCCTTGTCTGGGATTTCTGAATTCTCTTGTAACCTATGGGACCACGAACATAGTATACACTTTAGGACAGTCCCTGAATGGATGATACGCAACACATTACCAGTACTGAGTCTGTAACTCTGTGCCCTACTCCACGATTGTCACAGAAATGAGTAATACAACACTTAAATCCATCCTGATCATTCGTTAGTTTCTTGACTTCTGAGCGTCCATTTTTTCTCAACTCTGAAACAAAAAGTAGAATAGTGTCCATCTCCCTACCCCCATGACAATGTGCAGAGAGGAGCAAACAAGAAAGTGAAATAACATGTGAAGATCACACATTGACGTTCATTCCATGCCAGGCAGAACTTTTCCTTCCTTTCCTGCTCTCCATGTAGTTTCAGAACAGTTATGGTCAACTGAGATGGGACTGAAGTAGAGAATCTGCTTGTATAAGGAGGGATGTCACACACAGCTCAACGTACGAAGCAAAAATGAAAACTTCGAGACAAGAATGCCTGACTGAGAGTGTGCACAGCCCGTAAAGGCCCAGAGAGGTGCAGTGGGGCAGTGATGTGTTACTGCCCTGTGCTTGGTATCTACAGTCAGCTAACAAAGAACTAGCTCCTTAGCCTGGTGTTCAACATCCTCACTCACCAGCTCCCACAGACCTTTCCAACTCAAAGTTCCCTGAGTCCATATACTCCTAAGAGTCATCCAATTCACTGTTCCTCACACATCCTACTTCCCTATAATTAATGCCATTGCTTTGATTATACCTTATCCTTGAAAGCTCTTATTTATACTTGAATTGTCTACACCTTATCTACCCTTTGCCATACCTAAAGGCCAGCTCCTCCAAGAAACTCTCTAGATACCTCATTCAGCAGTCCATAGTGCCCTTGGAGCTAAAACTACTGACTTAACTTACAACAAAACCGTAAGCTTTTCCGTGGCAGGAAGACTTTTGTTCCATATTTTTATCCTCCATAGAGTCCAATTTAGTCTTTCAAGGGGGTTCAAAAGACCTGTGGCTCTGGCCCATCCCGCCTTCATCCTATAACCCAGTCTGAGAACACCTTGCCATCCCTGCAGGACCCCTATGCAAGGGGCAGGAGTGATGGTAGAGTCTCAAAGTGGCTCTGGAAGTGTCTGCTTACAAGTGGCATTAGTCATTTCCTCTCTTGCTGCACTCATTGGCCAAAGCAAGTCACAGAGCCCAGCCTGCTGCCACTGAGATGGTGCTGCATAACCTCCCACAGAAAGAAGCCTAGTATCAGAGGTGGAGGCGTATGATGTTCTGTTCAAATAATGCACTCAGTCTACTCAGGTAGCACCGAGTACCATGTAAGGGCAGTGGGGACAGCTGTCATAACCTCACAGCCCCAAAGCATGTCTCAGTGCAGGTCTGTTCTTCTCCTGTGGTGCCTGACTCCAGTTCTGGACGCTGCCCATCAAGAGCCCAGACATCCTGCTGATGTAAGCGACAATTCCAGGTGGATTATTCTTTCCAGGAACAAATCTTACTCTAATTACCTCAAGACTCTTCTATTTTCTTATAAATTAGCATTACCAACTGGTTTAATTAACAAGCAGAGGTCCCTCATGCCCAAATGTTGTGGCTGAATGCTCCCACTTTAAAGGATAGTGTACAGGCACTTGCTTTATATGGCTTCATGAAACATGGGTTACAAAAGGAACTCACCCATAGAACCGTTTAAACCATGACAGTCCCTTCAATTGAGCCTCATAAAAATCCCAGCACTATTTAAGTTTAAAGATGACTCTCACTATGATCATGACAAATGGGACCATGAACCCCAGGAAGTGGAGTGAATCACATATTTTATAAGCATTTAATAATGGTGGTGGTAGCAGTGGACCTTCAAAGCAGTTCTGACCCACAGCGACCCTGTATAGGATTTCTGAGGCTGTAAACCTTTACAGGAGCAGAAAGCCTCATCTTTCTCCCGTGGAGCAGCTGGTGGGTTCAAATTACTGACTTGGCAGTTAACACCCAACACGCAATCCATTAAGCGACCAGAGCTCCTTATGCTTTAATGATGTGCGTCATTGAGTTGGTTCTGACTCATAGCAACCTTGAACAGGGTTTCCGAGGAACCACTGGTGTGTGACTTAACCACCGACTTTGTTCCAGAGCTTTACCCTACAGTGCCACACCAGGACTCCCAGAAATGACACAGACTCAAAGGGTCCCTTCTGAGATACCCTCTTGGCAATAGAAGTTTCTTAAAATATTTTTTTTTTTGGCTTCATAGTGACCACAACCTTGGAAGAGTCAGTTAGTCAGATATTTGATCTGTATTCTCTGTATGACTGGACATTTTTTAGGACAATCTTGCTCCTCCAATTTGGCCGAGAGTTCCTTAAAATTCCAAGTCTCCCTTTACTCTAAATATCTCTACAGAAGCCTCTAGGGAGCCATCAGAACACAGTGGGATTCACTCCATATCATGTACTCAACTCTAACAGATGCTCTTAGCTGAGACCAATTCATGGTGAGCCCATGTGTGTCACAGTACAGCTGTGCTCCAGAGGGCTTTCAATGGGTGAGTTTTCAGAAGTAGATCACCACGCCTTTCTTTGAGACACCTCTGGGTGGACTCAAACATTCAACATTTCAGGTAGCAGCCCAAGGTGTTAACTGTCTCCTCCACCCACAGACTCCCTTGTATTTAACTAGATTTTCCCTGGGTCCTATGTCCTTGTGTATCCTGAATTTACTTGATACGGCTTTTCTATCCAAAATCTTAACTCCCATCAAATGACTGTGTGGGTCCTTGCAAATAGGCTGTACAGGACTTCAGTGCCAGGATTGGCTAGTTTTGCCATCCTAGTAGGTTTAAAAGGAGCCATCTCAGAAGCGGGAACAGACAATTCTAGGACCATCAAGGAAGAAGAGCCATGTGTGGAGCACACATGCCCTGTCTGGAGAAGCAGCAGCACTAGGGACAGCGGCATGGAGAGAAACAGCAGCTCTGGACTTCTGGTTCATGGACCGATGGGCTGAAGGTTGGCTTGTTAAATGTGCCCTTTGGACATTTACAGTCAGTGCTAAAGAAACTTTGTGGCACTTGCTCGAGCAGGGCAGAGGCCTAGAAACTATAAGACTGAGAGGTCCAAGACAAGAGTGAGGCATGCCTGCGGTATGGCAGAGAAGAGGGAATCCTGACTGGACAATTGCTGCACCCTGAGTTGTTTCTGTACCTTAATGTTACACTGTTCACTTCCCTATAAATGCCGTCATCATGGGCATTGCTTATAAGTTCTTTGTGGCCAATGCAATGTGTTATTGAATCCAGATATGAAGTAGAGAATGCTGTGGGAGGGATGGCTGATGTCCGAAGAGGGGAAAGAAGGTTGTAGGGTGGAGGCATCTCTGACCTCTGCCTCACAGGAATCAACCTTGGGCTGGTTTCAAGTATGATTCTCCTTCTCCCTTATGAAGCCAGAGAAAGTCAAGCTTGACCTCCATGCCATTTTTGCAGTCTTCTTGTTAATATATCAGCTAGTATGCTCAATGCTGGAGACCTGGTGTGATGCTGTAGGATAAGCACTGGGTTACAAGTTCGGTTTGAATTACAAGGTCACCAGATGCTCCTCAGAAATCCTATACAGAGTCTCTAGGAGTCGGAACCAGCTCAATGTTACTTAACAACAACAACAGCATCTGCATCCTCAGCAGCCTGTAACATCTCTGAGAACAATGACTGTGTCTGATTTATCTTTTCTATCCTCAACACCCATCACAAAGCATGGTGTAGATGTTTAATAGTTAAGTTCGAACAAAATAATAATGAACTCTGAGAAAAGTATTACAAGGCAAGAAAGTACTCTACAGCCACCTCTTGTATTTCAGACCCAGGAAGGAAAAGTCTTTTGAGTATATGTGTGCCGAGAGATGGAAAAAATGACAAGTCCTTCTGAGAGACATTAGTTTATTACCAAAAAGGAAATAAAGTAGAACAAAAGAGATGGTTTACTGACAAAGGAATGTACCTTCAATGGGTGAAATACAACCGTGTCCAGTGACAGCTGGCCGGATCATGTTTTACACCGTGAGGGGTGGGTCTGGGGTCTTTTTAGATCAATGGGGAATCCACAAGAGTCAGGACAGTTAAGAGTGGTATGAGGAACTAGGAGAGGTAGGAGAGGCAAAGGTACCAGGTTGTCTGTCCCCTCCTAGAGAAGTGTTTCCAAGTGGGAGGAAGGGGCTGTTGGCTCCTTCCTAGCGTACATATAACTCAAGTACGAGAACAATAAGTCTGGGTACACAGAGCTAGAGGAGGAGCTTTCTACTCCTTCCTGGATAGCAGGGGCAGGGGAAAGGGACAGGAGACAGGGTTTGATGTGACCTTGGCATGGCCATTTTGGAGCGTGAAGTTTGTGTTCCTACATTATCTTTCCCAACTCTACCAAAATGGGTACATTTACAACCTAAACTTCCAGTTATCAATGAAGAAGACCACTAGAATTACCTGAAGTATCTGTTAAAAACTGCATTTTCCTTGGTCTTGACCCAGACATATGGAATCAGAATTTCTGGTTCCAGGAGCAGAGCCCTGAATCTGCACTTTAATGAGCACCTTTGTTGTTGTTCTTAGGTGCAATTGAATCAGTACCAACTCATAGCAACCTAATGCACAGCAGAACGAAACACTGCCCCATCCTGGGTCAACCTTACTATTGTTGCTACGCTTGAGCCCATTGATGCTGCCACTTTGCCAATCTATCTCACTGGGGGGTCTTCCTCTTTTTCTCTGACTCTCCACCTTACCAAACATGACAGCCTTCTCCAGCTACCTAGTGCTCTGTTATAATAATGCACACTCAAACTTGAGGACTACAGCTTTACATTGCCTGCAGGAAGGTAAGGATGTTTGCTCTAGATGCTTCCTCACTGATCAGAAGTGACCTGCCAATGCCTTCTAGCCCCCCACCTAGGATGTGCCATGAGAGTTTGGAGAACTGCTCTTGGAAAGTGCCATCAAATCGGTTCTGACTCATAGCGACCCTGTATAGGGTTTCCAAGGAGCAGCAGGTGAGCTTGAACCACTGACCTTGTGGTTCAAATACATCTTATAGTCCAGCACATTAACCCACAGCACCACACCAGGACTCCACACTAGAATTGTTGTTGTGTGCCATGGAGTTGGTTACGACTCACAGCGACCCTATACAGGGTTTCTGAGGCTGTAAATCTTTATGGGAGCAGAAAGCTTCATCTTTCTCCCATGGAACAGCTGGTAGTTTCGAACTGCTGACCTTGTGGTTCACAGTCCAATTCATAACCACTATGCTGCCACACGAGAATTAGTACTAAATAAAATGGGTGTGAAATGCAGAAGCTGACTTAATCATGATGGGTTAGTTTCCAGTGGAAAGTGGAGGACATAGCTTTAAAGACAAAACTCATGACAAGGGAATCAAGGCATCCTTTGGTTAACTCCCCATGACTCTGCTAGATACGTGTCTCCAATGATTGCATGTATCTTTCCCTCTGAAGAACCTACATTTTCGGCTTTCTAAGCACCACCTTATTTCCTCATAGCATGGTTGGAAAGTAATTAGCATCGACTGTGGAGCAATGATCTGCTTCTTTCCGGTGGTACATTTAGTTTCCAGAATAGAAATGAGCAGGAATTCACCACTCTCTGTCCTCATTAATAGGCAACAGTTGCCACCCTGCTCGTTTGCAACAAATTGACACAACCCTAGCTACTCCCTTGCTGCTGTTCCTAGCTTCAGGTGACATGGCAAGGAAACCAATAAAAGTATATGATGTCAAAGTATTTAGACTGCACACAGGAGCAAACACGTGGGAAGGGGAACTTGAATCAGAAATGAGCACGCATAGCTCACAACTTGGTAACAAGGAAGAACAGAGAAGGACCTTCAGTATTTGGCATAAATGAAAACTCTAAGGGTCCTGGGCATCTAGACTAGCAAGAACCAATTAAAGACAAAGGGAAGAAAAGATACAAGTCAGAGCAGTGTTTCTCAGACTTTCACATGCTCTGGAATCACTGGAGATCTTATTAAAACACAGATTTTGATTCAGTAGGTGTGGAGGGAGTGTTAGAGTCTGCATTTCTAACCAGGGCTTTCAAAAGTGGATTCTGGTTCCACCCCCTACCGAGAATGTGCATTTCCACTCCAGATATACTGAATCAGAATCTACATCTTAACAAGATCCCCAGGAGATTCTTACGAAATGCTAATTCTCAGAAAAGGCTTGAACCAGAAGGAACCAAATCCAAATTCTGTTTCTAACAAGCTCCAAAGTTAAGTCAATGAACATGGCCCAGACAAACTTTAAGGAGTCCTGGTGTGGCGCTGTGGGTAATGCGCCAGACTCCAAAGTCATTTGAACTACAAGATTGGTGGTTCAAGCTCACCAGTTGCTCCTTGGAAACCCTATTCAGGGTCGCTATGGGTGGGAACCGACTTGACGGCACTTCACAACAACAACATCAGTAGCTCTGGTAGCGTAGTGGTTACGAATTGGGCTGCAAACCACAAGATCAGCAGTTCGAAACTGCCAGCTGTTCCGTGGGAGAAAGATGAGACTTTCTGCTCCCATAAAGATTTACAGCCTCAGAAACCCTGTACAGGGTCTCTATGATTCAGAACCGACTCCACGGCACATATCCACCACCACCAGTAGCTTAAGAGTCCTGGTGTGGCGCTGTGGGTTAATGCTCCAAACTGCAAATCCATTTGGACTGCAAGGTCGGTGGTTCAAGCTCATCAGCTGCTCCTTGGAAACCCTATGCAGGATCACTATGGGTCAGAACCAACTCAACGGCACTTAACAACAACCATAACTTAGTAGGAGCTCTAGTAGCATAGTGGTTTGTAATCAGGCTGCTGGAATCAAGGTTAGCCATTTGAAACCACTAGCTATTCTGCAGGAGAAAGATGAGCCTCGGAAACCCTGCACAGGGTCACTATGAGTTGGAACCGATTCCCTCCACGGTATACTACCACCACCACCAGTAGCTTAGTGGGTTACTAGTTGGGCTGCTAACCATGGGGTTAGCAGTTTGAATCTACCAGCGGCTCTATAGGAGAAAGATAAGGCTTTCTGTTCCTGTAAAGATTTTATAGCCTCGGAAATTCTATGCATGGTCTTTATGGGTCAGAAGCAACTTTCACAGCACACAGCCCTCACCAGCCACTTTATGTAGCAAAGTAAGAAAGGAATATTAGAATGAGCTGAGGCAGTAGTGCTGTGGTTCTCAAACTTCAGTGTGCATCAAAATCACTAGGAGGGCTAATTTAAACCGATTTCAGATTCAGAAATTCTGGGATGGGCCTGAAATGTGCATTTTTAGCAACTTCTCGGTGATTCCAATGCTGCTGATGTGGGAACCACATTTTCAGAATTACCCCTGTAACAGGAAAGAAGACTTGGAAACAGGTAGCACTGGATTCAGACCCCCATTCTGGGACTGCCTTTCCTAGTGATCTTGGATGGCTAAACCTGTTGTTCCTCCTCTTTATAAAAGAGTAGTGGCCTCTATTTTATCTTCAGCTCTTGTACCGCCTCATTTCTTCCATTTGCTGTAGCATCTCTATGCTGGAGAGCAACTTTCAGAATCTCTTCTGACATCCATTTTGATCTTTTTCTTATTTATTGTCTTCTTAATGACTTTTTGCTTTCTTCATGTATGATGATTGTTCTTGATGTCATCCCACAACTCTTCTGGTCTTCAGTCTTTAGTGTT
>NW_006408521.1:32729034-32730512 GCF_000296735.1 Chrysochloris asiatica | reverse complement strand
AGGTGACCCAATGGAATGTGGAAATCATCAGACAGTATCTTTGATATCCCATGCGAGTAGTTTTACTAAAGGTAATACAGAAATGGCTGCAAGCATACATTGACAGAGAACTTCCAGATGTTCAAGTCAGATTCAGACGAGGACGTGGAATGAGAGACATCATTGCTGACATCAGATGGATCTTGGCTGAAAGCAGAGAATACCAGAAAGATATACTTGCACTTTATTGAGTAATCAAGGGCTTTCGATTGTGTGGCTCATGGGTCAGAACCAACTAGATGGCACCTAACAACAACAACAATATAGTATATCCCTTACAAAGTGTGCCTAATATTTCATAAGGAATATAACAAATGTATAATTAAACAATAGTTTCTCTCTTAGCATTCGCTAATGCTGGTGGTAGTGGTGGTTTGCTGTGGAGTTGGTTGTGATTCATAGCAACCTTGCATAGGGTTTCCGAGTTTGCATATCTTTACAGAAGCAGTAAGCCTCATCTTTCTCCCACGGAATGACTGGTAGTTTCAAATTGATTCACTAATTTTATATATATAAATATCCAGAAAACACAAATATATTACCAATGTCTACCACATGTCTTAGATTCCTGGTGTGATGCTGTTGGATCAGTACTGGACTACTAACCACAAGGTCATCATATCAAAACCACCAGCTGCTCTGCAGAAACCCTACACAGGGTTGCTATGAGTTCAAACTGATTCGACAAAACTTAACACCACCACCACCACATGTCTAAAAGAACTCATGTCTGATGGAGCTTAAAAAAGTTAATGGAAAAAATGGAATTAAAAGATAATGAGATTTTCCATGAGCTTTTAAAAACCCCCTCATATAATTATTCCTCTAGAGACAGGTAGGTCTAAAAATATCCCTGTTTTAGAACTACAATAAACTTAACATCATTTCTGGAGTCATTTATTTTTAGGATCTAGTCTTTACCTTGGATTTCTTGTTATGGCAGAGACCACTGAGAGACTGGTGTTTACATATAAGCTCTGGGTTTCAACTTTAGTTTGCTTAAGAATCACCTAGAAAGCTTTATAAACATTTAAAACCCCTTTCACATCCCCCAGAGATGCTGATTCTGGAGTTTTGAGATGAGACCCTTTTTTTTTTTTTTTTAAATTCAAGACAGCATTTCCCTGGTCTAAGTCAGAGGAAAATGTTTCTTGTGCTAGCCCTTCTAAATCAGTTGACCATTTCCCACAAGTTTTCTCCAAAAGCAACCTATAAGACATTTTCAGGGACTAAAACTTAAAGGGAAATTGCGAACACTCTAGTATGCTTGCTGTGACCACCTGGGTCTACTTAGGAGCGGAAGTGTGAGGAAAATGCAGCAATGAAAACACAGACTGAGTTTTGCCATGTTCCATTGACACCAGTTGACCTTGAGATGAGAGAGAAGAGGAAAGGCTGACTGGTCTGAAGTTTAAGGTGATGTGTGAATTCCTGAACCC
>NW_006408521.1:32722513-32728684 GCF_000296735.1 Chrysochloris asiatica | reverse complement strand
AATTAAAAATGGAGGGCAGGGGATATAAAGGAATGAAGTGGATGGCTTACAAGTTTTCATGAGTGTGCTTAGTTTCAGAATGAGGGGGTAAGGTAGAATCCCCACTGAATAGTTTTCTTCTTTTCTAGATGAATCTGGTAAAAGGGTTTGGGGATGATCATAATAGATTTTCTGATTCAATTGTGAGTAACTTAGCAGGATTAGTTGTGATTGTCACAACTCTAATTGTAGAAGATGTGTAAATAAAAGGGAGGAGTAGTTACATTTTCATTTCAGAAAGAGATGACCCCAGGACCATCAAGAAGGAAGAGCATGAGTTGAGTGTGAGATCCCTACCTAGAAAAGTGGCAACAGTGGAGATGGTGGCAGAGGCGATGGCATGCAGAAACAGAGCAGCTGAGGGCTCTACGCTCATGGACTGAGTAAGGCTGTGTGCTGGCTTGCAGAATGTGCCCTTTGGTCATTTAGATATATATTTTTGTCTTGTATGTGTACTCTAAATATTTTTGCTTTGTTCATTTGTGACCTATAAGATGTAAATGAGAAGGCACAGGGAGATCGTAGGGTAACTGTTGTTGCAAGGAAGGGATTGTAATCACTAAGATGAAACAAACTGTATGGTTTGTTGAATGTAATGATTTTGTCTATAAACCTTCACTGAGCTCACAATAAAAAGATAAGAAAAAATACAAACATTTTGTGACTAAATCAAACCTATAAATATAACCTTAAAATCATGATCATCATAATAGCTAATATTCCTAGTTCTTGCTATGTACCAAATCCTAGGCTAAGAGATTTCTTAAAATTTTTTTACTTTCAATGCTCCATTTAACCCTCATAAAGACCTAATGCACTAGGGCCCTTTATTAAAACACAATTTACAAACAAAGATACACTAAGGCTAAGGGGAATACCCAAGATCATACAGCTCGTAAGTTATGTTGCAGGAAGCAGACTCAGATCTAACTCCAGAACTTACTTTTATCTACACTGTTAAAATTAGCAGTATCCCAACAGAGGAGGCAATAGGCAGTAATATCCCCATGGCTGCAGGTAGTAATCACATATGGTTTCCGGAGATGACATTTTGGAAAGGGCAGTGAACGGGGATTTGTAGGAAATAAAGCAGAAGGGCATTGCAAAGATGGAATCAGATACGTAATGATGAGGCAATTCTTTGGAGTCCTGGTCTCTACTTTGCTTGCTGATACATTTTCTTTGTACTCAACCTACAACTTACCCCTCAGCATCACAGATTGATTCTGCCTGTGATTCACAAGACACCTATACAGGTGGGCTCATGCAACTTAAACAAAAACTGCACTCAAATTGAACTTTCGTAAATCGAACCTTAGTCCTCCACTGACTCATTACCATTTTCACTTCAAATTGATATTCAATGTGCAATTTACAATTTCTCTCTCTTTGGTTCTCTGTAAAATGGTTAATGATCTGCAAATGAACATCAAGGAACTGACCAATAAATTTACAATTTTCTATACCCACACCCCTCTTTCATACATATAGAAACTCAAAGCATACGTATGTTACAATTCAAAATATTTACAGAATGGGTTTTCTTAAAGGGAACACCAACTTAAGCATGTACTTGGTCCTATTCAAAATGCCACAGTGAACAAAAATTCAAAACCTAGACTAAGCTACATTTCTGTCTTAAGATCCTCTTATCATATATCTTGTGTTAAGGAAAATAAAATCTACTTATAAAATGCTGCAAGGAATTCTAAAAGACTACATCAGGTTTCCTAAGAAGTAGATGGAAGTCACATTTAACTTCTCTTCTTAATACTATGTACTTTGAACCCCTAAGAGAATGCCTCCTCTGTTAGAATGTTTTACTCTCTTACTGAGAAAAATAATTCAGTTCATCTATCATTCTCTTCAACTGCCAATTCAAACTAAAAGCCTGACTTCCCAGGCTGAAGCTACTTTCAAAACGATTTCTCTTTTCCTCTGGCACTTAAGCAACAGCTCCTTCCACCCCCACCCCCCATGTCTCCTTGCTGACGCCGCGACATAAACATAGTATCAGTGGAAAATATAGCAATTTAAAGACAAAGCAAACATAGCAATGGCAATTTTAAATAAAGTCAACTCTCATTTCTACCTCTGGAGTAGGGTGTGAACTGACTATGCCAAAAGGTCCTACTGAAGTTTGTTTTGTGTGTTTTTTTTAAATGAAGACAAAAACCAAACTTGGCTTATTCTGTCAAAGCTTGGCTATCCATACCATGAAGAAAATGTGATGGCTTGTGTAAACCCAAATGGTGATTACTCAGACATTTTTGGTTTCTTTATATCTTGGGTGGTGGATTTATCTGTAATAAATTAGTTTCTGTTTTCTTGGGCTACTCCTTGTATGAATTGTAGCCCAAGCAAACACTCCAAATGGCCACCCTAACATCAATTCAAACCATATCTTTCATACCTTCACTGGCTCCTGTGATCTCACGTTTTAATTATATATATGCTAGGAATGAGCCCTCTTAAATACTTAAAAAAGGTCTTGTGCAGCAGATTTGCCTAGTACAATACGTTGTTTGATTTCTTGACTGCTGTTTCCCTGAGTGTTGATAGTTGATCCAAGAAGAATGAAGTCCTTGACAACTTCAATCTTTTCTCTGTTGCTAAGAATGTTATTTATTGGTCCAGTGGTGAGGATTTTTGTTTTCTTTACATTGAGATGCAATCCATACCAAAAGCTGTGCTCTTTGATCTTCATCAGTAGAAGAGCTGAAGAGCTAAGATGTCAGCTTAAGGACTAAGATGAGCCTGACCCAAACCATGGTATTTTCAATAACCTCATATACATGTGAAAGCTTGGCAGTGAATAAGGAAGACCATAGAAGAATTGATGCATTTGAGTTATGGTGTTGGAGGAGAATACTGAAAGTGCCATGGGCTGCCAAAAGAACCAATAGATCCGTTTTGGAAGAAGTACAGCCAGAGTGCTCCTTGGAGGCCAAGATAGCCAAACTTAGTCTCTCATACTTCAGATATATTGTCAAGAGGGAACAGTCACTGGATAAGGACATCAAGTTGGTAAGATGGAAGGTCAGAGAAAAATAGGAAGACCCCCCCCAACGAAATGGATTGGCCAAGCATCGATGGACTCAACTGTGACAACAGTAGTGAGGTTGGCCTAGGATCGGGAAGTGTTTCGTTCTGTTGTGCATAAGGTCACTATGAGTTGGTACCAACTCGATGGCACCTAACAACAACAACAACAAAGGAACGAGCAAGCAGCCACCTTCTCATGCTATGCATATCAAAACTCTTTGTTCTCTATGAAGGGGCAGGAATCCCTGCACCTTGTGGCTTTCCTACCTTTTCCATGTGTCACATGTCACCCTTAACTGACCTGACAAGTAGGAAGCATGTATATCTCATGATATAAAAGGACCCTAGTTCATGCCCCTCACATGGAAAAGCTTGACTGTCTAGTCAGTCACCAATGGAGACAGCTGACCACATTCTAGTTAGTAAGTTTCCCCGTGAAGCCCTGGTGTGGTTGTGGGTTAATGTGTTGGACTGCAAAGTCAGTTTGAACTGCAAGGTCTTCGGTTCAAGCTCATCAGTCGCTTAAACCTTATACATGGTCGCTATGGGTCAGAACCGATTCTATAGCACTTAACAACAACAAGTTTCCCTGTTGGCAAACCGTTTCTTTTATTTTCTGTAATAAACTAATATCTCTCTGATTGGTCCTGGTCTGTTTCTCGGTATCTGGACAACTACATACACAGAAGGCTTTTTCTTTCTGGGCCTAAACCCCAACAGGTGGGTAGCGAGGAGGAATAAATTGGTAGTATAAAGGGCTTGGAGTACCAACCAAAACCAAATCCACCACTGTTGGGTCAATTCTGACTCATAAGGTAAAGTGAAATTTCTCCATAGGGTTTCTGAAGTTGTAAATCTTTGTTGTTGTTGTTGTTGTTTTTAAGCATCACCGAGTCAGTTTTTACTCATAGCAACCCTGTATAGGGTTTCTGAGGAGCAGCTGGGTAAGCTTGAATCACTAACCTTATGATTCAAACCAACCTTGCAATTAACCCACAGTGCCAACAAGGACTCTTCGTCTTTCTCACGTGAAGCAATTTGTGGGTTTGAGCCACCCACATTGTGGTCAGCAGTCTAATGTTTAACCTACTACATCACCGGGTCTCCTCTGGAGAATTCTGTTGTTGTCATTGCCCTCGAATCAGTTCTGACTTACAGCAATCCTGCATAGGGCTCCCAAGGAGCATCTGGTGGTTTTGAACCACTAACCTTGCAGTTCAACTTGACCTTGTGGTCCAGAGCTTTATCCTATTGCATCACACCAGGATACTGACCTACAATTAGATGCTTCCCAGAGACACCTATGTGAATAATCTACACTGGCGGTGGTGGTGGCAGTGTGTGCTGTGGAGTTGGTTTCTACTCATAGCAACCCTGTATCGGGTTTCTGAGGCTGTGAATCTTTATGGGAGCAGAAAGCCTCATCCTTCTCCCGCGGAACAGCTGGCAGTTTTGAACTGCTGACCTTGAGGTTCGCAGCCCGACTCGTAGCCACTACGCTAGCAGAGCTAGAATTCAGGCTGAGTTTGTAGTTGCCAGGTCTGTTTGATAACTCTTCTAAGAAGAAGCAAATCTACTTTTTACTTATTCATGTAATGATTCTTTAAGGCACTTCCTTTGAACCATGAGATATGTTGGAGTCACAGATAAAAAATACACGGGCAGACAACCAACTGGGAAATCCCCATGGAAGCACCATGCAGGTGAACACTCAGTTTCACTAGGACACAGACATCCCAGCCAGGAAGCAAAAAGCTGACCCTTAACACCAAATAAATTGAAGCATGCTCTGATGCCTTCACTCCTTCAGGCCGCATGTGATTGGTTCTTACTGGAGGAATTGTTGTTGTGAAGTGCTGTTGAGTTTGTTCCGACTCATAGTAATGCTGTATAGAGTTTCCAAGGAGAAGCTGGTGGGTTTGAACCACCGACCTTGTGATAAGCAGTCCACTGTGTATCCTACAGCACTATAATAGGACTCCTACAGAAGGAGAGGCGGAAGGCAATGTCTCAGCTACGTGGTACCCAGAGGGAGGAGCGAGGAGGAAGGGAGGAGGTAGGGAGGAGGTAGGGAGGAGGTAGGGAGGAGGCAGGGAGGAGGCAGGTAGGGGGAAGTCACAGAGCTGAGTGGCTCCAGATGTGGGAACAGGATCTGTCAGTGGAAACAGAGCTTTTGATTTCACCTGAAACTATAGAATCAATTTGCAAGTCTACCAGAAAAGAGGAAGACTCCCAACAAGATGGATTAGCATATTGGAACAACAATGGGTTCAGGCTTAGCCACGATTGTGAGGTTGGCACAGGACCGGGTAGTGTTTCATTCTGTTGTGCATAATGTCACTATGAGTTGATGCTGACTTGGTGTCACCTAAAAACAACAACAACAAGCCTGTAGGCAACCTCAGGTCACAACAAAGAGACTGGTCCTCGTATTTTCAAATGTTTTGGAGTGCCCTGTCTCCACATCAAAGCTCCTGTGAGGGTCTGACTACAACCAAGTGCTTGTCGAACAATTTTTGGCTTCTGCTGATATGTGGAAACAGACAAGCTCCAACATGAGCAGAAACACCAGGAGGGGAGAGAGACCCAGTATGATTCAGGCAGGGGGCAATCGGGCTGGAGCTCAGAGCACAACTGTGAGAACTGAGTCGACAAATAGAAGAAGAAAAGCCTAGTGGTCAAGGTCCCAGAGGAGAGTACAAGAGACACCCAGAGAGTAAGGAAGGAGCAAGACTTACAGTCCTTTATTCACAATTGCTTGTTCTTCACCTCTTGCAAGTATATCTAACAGCCTCGTCTACACATCTACACTCATGGTTGTTAGGGGCCATCACGTCAGTTTGGACTCATAGAGTTCTAAGCGCAACAGAACAAAACACTACTTGGTCCTGTACCGTCCTCACAATTGTGTTCATGTTCGAGCTCCCTGTGGCAGCCATTGAGTCAGTCCGTCTCATTGAGGGTCTTCGTCTTTCTTGATGTTCTTCTCCAGGGATTGATCCCTCCTGGCTCCATGTCCAAAGTATGAGAGACAAACTCTCACCATCTTTGACTGTTCTAAGGAACATTCAACTGTACTTCTTCCAC